>NW_021941404.1:0-321443 GCF_902148845.1 Salarias fasciatus | reverse complement strand
TGTCATTTTCTGCAAAAATGTGACTTTTAGTTTGTGGGGGTCTGAGGCTTTTATTTTGATAGTCATGTGTGCTCCACCAATATATCAATTTGAGTGTCAGAATAGTATCATTCCATACCATTGTCTGTCTGTGCATCAATCTATCCATGCATTCATCCATCCGTCCATCATTTATCCACCTATTAAAGACTGATTTCAGGTGTATAGTGTGTGTCAGGTGATATTTCTGCAGGGTGACATCTGTTTAGATCATTCCAATGTGTTTCAAGTGTTGCTTCCTCAGTGGCTTGCTGCTGCAGGGGCACTGTTGCTTCAGTCATGTGTGATTTGTGGTCACGGAGCGCCATCTACTGTGAAAAGCAGGTACAACATGCAGAATGTTTTACAGCTGGTCCCAGATCAGCCTATGCCCATATATGGCTTAAGTAGGTCACATGATGTTAGAGTGTGACTCGGCAGACACACAGTTTCTCTTTGGTCAAAACAGCTGGGGAAATGCATTTCCGTGGACCAAAGTGAGCAAACAATGTCAGAAAGTGATAGGCAATTTAGTTGTCTTTCACTGTAGAGCTTTTCAGAGCAGTCAGACTTATAGTTTTGAAACGGGAGGCTTAATTGATGAAGAAGGTGAGATTTTTGAGCAAAATTTGAGCAAAATTTTGAGCAGAAAGTGTGAATGACGGACTTCCTGTTGCATTTAGGTCATAGGCACGAGTGAGAAAGTTGTAGATCTCGATGAGACGAACGCGTGCATATGTTTCTTTTCTCTGTACGACATTCTGAAAGACAAACAATACATTGTCTTGGTTTTGGGGTGAGGAGTATTTTCAGGCACATTTGATTTGACAGGAAATAGCGGACTTCCTGTTGGATTTAGGTATAGGTATGTCTCTTGGTAATTTGTAGATCTCGATGAGACGAATTCATCCATGTCAATTATATTTCTCTGCGACATTCGTGCGGGTCACACTGTCCATTGTAGTGTTGCAAGTGCATTTTCAGACTTCAAACTTTAAGGGTTAATAAAATCCACACCCTGAGACTTTTGAAAAAGTTTTGAACAACTTTGTGAGAGAAACTTGTCCTCTTTTATTTGGCACTGCTCTGACGTCTCCACGACAAGCGGTCTCGGCACAGATAATTTTTAAAGGAGGAGTCATTTTCGGCTGATTTTCATCAAAATTTGACATATAACTCAAAATAGCGGATTTCCTGTTGGTTTTAGCCAAAAAAAACCAGATCCTTTTTTGTAGATCTCAAGGAGACGAACGCATGAGAGTTGGTTTGATCTCTCTGCGACATTCCTGCGGGTTACGGTGGGCTTTTTTCACATTTCTAGGTGGCGCTAGAGAGCGGATGGAGATATGGGGTTAATTTTTCCATTTTATCAAATTTTTCACCAGTCTGCATGTGCCTGCCAAATTTGGTGAGTTTTCATGCATGTTTAGGGGGTCAAATTTGCCGTCAAACATGCGGGATGTATAATAATAAGAAACGGACGAAGAACAATAGAGGCCTTGCCCTCAGGCAAGGTGGCCTCAGTTGAGGCCACCTCGCCTTCGGGCTCGGTCCCTAATTAAAGCCGCAAGCGGCATTGGACGGGACCTCGCCCTCTGGCAAGGTGGCCTGACTGAGGTCGTCCTTGTACATTGATGACCGAAGTCCAGGTCACTGGGAACCTTGCTCCTCCATAGACTTCCAGCACCCTGTCACCGAACATGGAGTTGTTAGCATCTCCCATCCACTAACATGTAGCTGTTAGCATGTCTTTTCCACTAACATGCAGCAGTTAACATCTCATATCCACTAACATGGAGTTGTTAGCATGTCCCATCCACTAACATGTAGCTGTTAGCATCTGTCACCCACTGACATGGAGTTATTAGCATCTCCAATCCATTAACATGTAGATATTAGCATCTGTCATACACTAACATGTAGGTGTTAGCATCTCTCATCCGCTGACATGTAGCTGTTAGCATCTCTCATACACTAACATTTAGCTGTTAGCACTGAAGTCTCAGTCATTGGGAACCTTGGAGCTGCAGTGCGGGAAGCTCCATTGCCGTGGCCCCTGCTGAATCGGTTGGATCTAAATAACTTCTGAAGGACTCTGACAGTGACTTTTTACATCGCTGAAACTCTGAAAGAAGGATGAATTTGTTGTAAACAAGCTTGAATACCATGTTTTAGGCCTTCAGAGACCTATATGACATGACAGAAAAATAGCATCATATGTACCCTTTAATGACAGCTGCTGTCGACTGCACTGCATGCCCATATATGGTCAGTAGTGGACTTCCTGTTGGATTTAGGTTATTGGTGTCAATGGGTGATTTTTAGATCTCGATGAGATGAACACATGAGCAATTGGTTTTATCTCTCTACGACATTCCTACGGGCTGCAGCGGCCATTTTTTTCCAAAAATGTGACTTTTATTTTGAAGGGCTGATAAAATCCATACCGTGTGACTTTTGACAAAGTTTGAAACATCATTTGTAGAGAAGCTTCTCCTCTTTCAGGCCGCATTACTTTGACGTCTCTACGACAAACGGTCTCGGACAAGAAAATTTTTAAATGAGGAGTGATTTTTACTTTGAAAGGGAAATAGCGGACTTCCTGTTGGATTTAGGTTACTATTGTCAATGAGAGATTTTTAGATCTCGATGAGACGAACGCGTGAGCAATTGGTTTGATCTGTCTACAATATTCCCACGGGCCGTTGCATAGGAATTTTTTTTTTTTACCAAATTTTACACTGAAAGGAAAATGTCGGACTTCCTGTGCAATTTAGGACATTTTTGTCAATGAGAGATTTTTAGATCACGATGAGACGAATGCATCCATGTCAATTTGATCTCTCTACGACATTCGTGCGGGTAGCAACGTCCATTTCAGTGCTTCAAGTGGGTTTTCAGACTCAAACTTTAAGGGTTAATAAAATCCACACCGTGAGACTTTTGACAAAGTTTTTAACAACTTTGGAAGAGGAACTTGTCCTTTACATTTCACGCCACTCTGACATCTCTACGACAAGTGGTCTCAGAGCAGATAATTTTTAAATGAGGAGTGATTTTCTGAAAATTTTTATCTTGAAAGGGAAATAGCGGACTTCCTGTTAGATTTAGGTATAGGTATTCCTCTTGGGAATTTTTGGATCTCGATGAGACGAACGCATGAGCATTGGTTTGATCTCTGTACGACATTCCTACGGGACGTGGCGGCTATTTAACTGTTTCTAGGTGGCGCTAGAGAGCAGATGGGGTTATAGTGTTAATTTTTCCACTTTTGAAAATTTTATGATTGTCTGGATGTGCCCGCCAAATTTAGTGACTAGACGTTCATGTTTAGCGGGTCAAATTTGGTGTCGAATACAGCAACTTTTGGCTATTATGTTGATCGTGAAATACTGGACTTCCGGTTGGATGTAGGTCATCGTGGACAGATCGTAATTGTTAGATATCGAGCAGACGAACGCATGGGCGGTACTTTGATCTGTCTCAGACATTCGCACTGGCCGTGGCGGAGATTTTACTGTTTCTCGTGTTTGCTAGTTCCTAGGTGGCGCTAGAGAGCAGATGGGGTTAATTTTTTTATTTTATAAAATTTTTCATCTGTCTTGATGTGCCTGCCAAATTTAGTGAGTTTTCGTGCATGTTAAGGGGGTCAAATTGGCCGTCGATGTCCAGGCAGTAAAATAATAATAATAATAATAATAATTAAAGCCGCAAGCGGCATTGGACGGGACCTCGCCCTCTGGCAAGGTGGCCTGACTGAGGCCGTCCTTGTACATTGATGACCGAAGTCCAGCTCACTGGGAACCTTGCTCCTTCATAAACAACCATTTTCATGACTTGACCTCATTTTCTGTTGTAAATGGCCTTTCATTTTGAAGGGATTTTGGGCTTTTATTTTGGAAACGTAGTACATGCTTCCACTAACACTATTTACCCCGAAATTAGGAAGCTGCTTTGTTAAAAAAGTCATTTCTTGCAAAAAAGTGACTGTTATTTTGAAGGGGTGTGAGGCTTTTATTTTGACAGTCATGTGTGCTCCACTTTAGCAAAGACCAATGTATACATGTTGCTCCTCCATAAACATCCATTGACATGACTTGACCTCATTATGTGTTGTAAATGGGCTTTTATTTTGAAGGAATTTTGACCTTATAATTTGGAAACGTAGCACAAGCTTCCACTAACACTGTTTACCCCGAAATTACGAAGCTGCTTTGTTAAAAATGTCATTTCTTGCAAAAAAGTGACTCTTATTTTGAAGGGGTGTGAGGCTTTTATTTTGACAGTCATGTGTGCGCCAGTTTAGCTGACACCAATATATCCATCTTGCTCCTCCATAAACATCCATTTTCATGACTTGACCTCATTATCTGTTGTGAACGGGCTTTTATTTTGAAGGAATTTTGACCTTATCGTTTTAGAAACGAAGTACATGCTTCCATTAACACTGTGTACCCTGAAATTATGAAGCTGCTTTTTTAAAATTGTCATTTTTTGCAAAAATGTGACTTTTAGTTTGAAGGGATTTGAGGCTTTTATTTTGATAGTCATGTGTGCTCCACCAATATATCAATTTGAGTGTCAGAATAGTGTCATTCCATACCATTGTCTGTCTGTGCATTAATCTATCCATGCATTCATCCATCCATTCATCCATCCATTCATCATCCATACACCTGTTAAAGAGTGATTTCAGGTGTATGGTGTGTATCAGGTGATATTTCTGCAGGGTGACAGCTGTTTGGACCATTCCCAATGTGTTTCAAGTGTTGCTTCCTCAGTGGCTTGCTGCTGCAGGGGCACTGCTGCTTCAGTCATGTGTGATTTGTGGTCACGGTGCGCCATCTACTGTGGAAAGCAGGTATAACATGCAGAATGTTTTACAGCTGGTCCCAGATCGGTCGGGCCAGCTGCTATGCCCATATATGGCTTAAGTAGGTCAAGAGGTTAGATTTAGGTATGGGTATGTCTCTGGGTAAATTGTAGATCTCGATGAGACGAATTCATCCATGTTAATTTTATTTCTCTGCGACATTTGTGCGGGTCGCACTGTCCACTGTAGTGTTTGAAGTGCGTTTTCAGACTTCAAACTTTAAGGGTTAACAGCATCCACACCGTGAGACTTTTGAAAAAGTTTTGAACATCGTCGGAAGAGAAACTTGTCCTCTATTATTTGGCGCCACTCTGACGTCTCTATGACAAGCTGTCTCGGAGGAGATAATTTTTAAATGAAGAGTGATTTTTACTTTGAAAGGCGAAATAGCGGACTTCCTGTTGGATTTAGGTGAATGGTGTCAATGGGAGATTTTTAGATCTCATCGAGACGAACGCGTGAACAATTGGTTTTATCTCTCTACGACATTCCTGTGGGCCGTAGCGAACATTTCTTGAAAAATGGTACTTTTATTTTGAAGGGCTGATAAAATCCACACCGTGTGACTTTTGACAAAGTTTGAAACATCGTTTGTAGAGAAGCTTCTCCTCTATCAGGCCGCATTACTTTGACGTCTCTACGACAAACGGTCTCGGACAAGATAATTTTTAAATGAGGAGTGATTTTTACTTTGAAAGGGAAATAGCGTACTTCCTGTAGGATTTAGGTAATGCATGTCAATGGATGATTTTTAGATCTGGATAAGACAAACATATGAGCAATTGGTTTGATCTCTCTACGACATTCCTACGGGCAGTAGCGACCGCTTTAATAAAAATGTGACTTTTATTTTGAAAGGGAAATAACGGACTTCCTGTTGGATTTTGGTTTTCGGTGTCAATTGGTCATTTTTAGATCTCTGTGAGACTGACGCATGACCATTGGTTTTATCTCTCTCTGGCTTTTCTTTGGGCCGTGGCGACCATTGTAGTGCTTCAAATGGATTTTAAGACTTTTAGCTTTAAGGGTTAACAGCATCCACACAATGAGACTTTTGAAAAAGTTTTTAACAATATCGGAAGAGAAACTTGTCCTCTATTATTTCACGCCACTCTGACGTCTCTACGACAAACGGTCTCGGAGGAGATAATTTTTAAATGAGGACTCATTTTTTACTTTGAAAGGGAAATAGCGGACTTCCTGTTGGATTTAGGTCTTTTTTGTCAATGAGAGATTTGTAGACCTCGACGAGACGAATGTGTGAATAATTGGTTTGATCTCTCTACAACATTCCTATTGGCCATAGCGACCCTTTTTTCAAAAATGTGAGTTTTATTTTGAAGGGCTAATAAAATCCAAACCGTGTGACTTTTGAAAAAGTTGTTTCCACCTCTTGTAGAGACACTTCTATTCTATCAGGCCGCACTAGTCTGGCATCTGTAAAATAAATGGTGTTGTAAAAAAGCTGGTTGAAGCTTTTACTTTGAAAGGCAAATGGCGGACTTCCTGTTGGATTTAGGTCAAGGGTGTCAATGGATGATTTTTAGATCTCAATGAGTCGAACGTCTGAACAATTGGTTTTATCTCTCTACAACATTCCTACTTGACAGCGGTGCAGATTTTATGCCTCTTGGTTGCTCTAGTTTGTAGTTGCTAGTTTGTAGGTGGCGCTAGAGAGCAGATAGTGTTAAGTTTTTTATTTTATCAAATTTTTCGCGTGTCTGGATGTGCCTGCCAATTTTGGTGAGTTTTCGTGCATGTTTAGGGGGTCAAAATTGCATTTAAAGACGCCAGGAGTATAATAATAATAATAAGAAAAAACGAACGAAGAACAATAGAGGCCTTGCCCTCAGGCAAGGTGGCCTCAGTTGAGGCCACCTCGCCCTCGGGCTCGGTCCCTAATAAGAAGAAACGAACGAAGAACAATAGAGTCCTTGCCCTCGGGCAAGGTGGCCTCAGTTGAGGCCACCTCGCCCTCGGGCTCGGTCCCTAATTAAAGCCGCAAGCGGCATTGGACGGGACCTCGCCCTCTGGCAAGGTGGCCCCACTGAGGCCGTCCTTGCACCTTGATGACTGAAGTCCAGGTCACTGGGAACCTTGCTCCTCCATAAACAACCATTTTATGACTTGACCTCATTTCCTGTTGTAAATGACCTTTTATTTTGAAGGGATTTTGGGCTTTCATTTTGGAAACGTAGTACATGCTTCCACTAACACTGTTTACCTTGAAATTAGGAAGCTGCTTTTTTAAAAATGTCATTTCTTGCAAAAAAGCGACTTTTGTTTTGAAGGGGTGTGAGGCTTTTATTTTGACAGTCATGTGTGCTACACTTTAGCAAACACCAATGTATACATGTTGCTCCTCCATAAACATCCATTTTCATGACGACCTCATTATCTGTTGTAAATGGGCTTTTATTTTGAAGGAATTTTGACCTCATAATTTGGAAATGTAGTACATGCTTCCACTAACACTGTTAAACCCAAAATTATAAAGCTGCTTTGTTAAAAAATGTCATTCTCTGCAAAAATGTGACTGTTATTTTGAAAGGGTGTGAGGCTTTTATTTTGATAGTCATGTGTGCTCCACTTCAGCAAACACCAACATATCCATCTTGCTCCTTCACAAACATCCATTGACATGACTTGACCTCATTATGTTGTAAATGGGCTTTTATTTTGAAGGAATTTTGACTTCATATTTTGGAAACATAGTACAGGCTTCCACTAACACAGTTTAACTCAAAATTATGAAGCTGTTTTGTAAAAAAATGTAATTTTTAGCAAAAATGTGACTTTTATTTTGAAGAGGTGTGAGGCTTTTATTTTGATAGTCGTGTGCTCCACTTTAGCAAACACCAGTATATCCATCTTGCTCCTCTATAACATCGATTTTCATGACTTGATCTCATTTTGTTGTAAATGGGCTTTTATTTTGAAGGAATTTTGACCTTATAATTTGGAAACGTAGTACAAGCTTCCACTAACACTGTTTACCCCAAAATTACGAAGCTGCTTTGTTAAAAATGTCATTTTTTGCAAAAATGTGACTTTTAATTTGAAGGGGCGTGAGGCTTTTATTTTGGTAGTCATGTCTGCTCCACTTTTGCAAAAAGTGCAAGTCAAAGTCTCCCTATGCACAAGTGCATGAGGCTTCACCTATCTCCGTTTCTTTCCCCCATGCCACACAGCCACTGTGAGTAGTGAAAGTTGCAGTGGGGGGGGGGGGGGGGGGGGGGGGGGTGAGACCTGTGGTCGACACACTGCCCCATTCTATATATGCCGAGCAACTGGTTAGAAGGCAGTATGTAGTATTTTCAAGGTGTTCGGTATGACCCGGCCGGGACGCGAACCCACGACCTTGTGGTTGTGAGGCGGATGCTCTACCACTCAGCCATCACTCTGGTAGAGAAGTGTATGTTTCCACTAACACGATTCAATACAATCCAATCCACTTTATTTCTATGGCACATTTAACCAACAGATGCTTCCAAAGTGCTGCACAGCAGAATAAAAACTACAATGGGATATAAAACTGAGAAATAAATCCATCAGAACAAAAAGAAAATTCAAAGATAAGTAAATAAAAAAAGAAAAGAAAAAAAACCTGTTGAACCTGAAATTATGAACATGAATTATGAACATGCTTTGTTAAAAATGTCATTTTTTGCAAACATGTGACTTATTTTGAAGGGGTGTGAGGCTTTTATTTTGATAGTCATGTGTTCTTTGCTTTCACAAACACCAATATATCCATTTGAGTGTCAGAGTAGCATTATTCCATACATCCCATTGTCTGTCTGTGCATCCACGTATCCATCCATCCATCATTTATCCACCAACTTAAAGACTGATTTCAGGTGTATGGTGTGTATCAGGTGATATTTCTGCAGGGTGACATCTGTTTATACCATTCCAATGTGTTTCAAGTGTTGCTTCCTCAGTGACTTGCTGCTGCAGGGGAACTGCTGCTTCAGTCATGTGTGATTTGTGGTCACGGTGCGCCATCTACTGTGGAAAGCAGGTACAACATGCAGAATGTTTTACAACAGGTCCCAGAGCAGCTGCTATGCCCATATATGGCTTAAGTAGGTCACATGATGTTAGAGTGTGACTCGGCAGACACACAGTTTCTCTTTGGTAAAAACAGCTGGTTATAGGCATTCCCGTTGCCCAAAATGAAAAAAACACCCTCAAGTTTGATAGGCATTTTAGTTGTCTTTACATATATCAAGTTTTCAGAGCATTCAGACTTATAATTTTGACCATGGAAGCCTTAATTGGTGAAGAAGGAGAGAGTTTTTGAGCAAAAATGTACAATAAAAGTGTGAATGACGGACTTCCTGTTTGATTTAGGTCATGGGTACGAGTGAGTAAGTTGTAGATCTCGATGAGACGAACGCATGCATATGTTTCTTTTCTCTGTACGACACTGTGAAGGGTGAAACAGTCCATATTAGTGGTTTTGAGTGAAAAGTGTTTTGAGGCACATTTGATTTGACAGGAAATAGCGGACTTCCTGTTGGATTTAGGTATAGGTATGTCTCTTGGTAAATTGTAGATCTCGAAGAGACGAACTCATCCATGTTGATTTTATTTCTCTGCGACATTCGTGCGGGTCGCACTGTCCATTGTAGTGTTGCAAGTGCGTTTTCAGACTTCAAACTTTAAGGGTTAATAAAATCCACACCCTGAGACTTTTGAAAAAGTTTTGAACATCGTCGGAAGAGAAGCTTGTCCTCTTTTATTTGGCACCACCGTGACGTCTCCACGACAAGCGGTCTCGGAGCAGATAATTTTTAAAGGAGGAGTCATTTTCGGCTGATTTTCATCAAAATTTGACATATAACTTGAAATAGCGGACTTCCTGTTGGATTTAGCATAAAAATATCAGATCCTTTTTTGTAGATCTCAAGGAGACGAACGCATGAGAGTTGGTTTGATCTCTCTGCGACATTCCTGCGAGTTACGGTGGGCTTTTTTCACGTTTCTAGGTGGCGCTAGAGAGCGGATGGAGTTAAGGGGTTAATTTTTCAATTGGATAAAATTTTTTGCCAGTCTGCATGTGCCTGGCAATTTTGGTGAGTTTTTGAGCATGTTTAGGGGGTCAAATTTGCCGTCAAACATGCGGGATGTATAATAATAATAATAATTAAAGCCGCAAGCGGCGTTGGACGGGTCCTCGCCCTCTGGCAAGGTGGCCCCACTGAGGCTGTCCTTGTACATTGATGACTGAAGTCCATGTCACTGGGAACCTTGCTCCTCCATAGACTTCCAGCACCCTCTCACCCACTAACATGGAGTTGTTAGCATCTCCTATCCGCTGACATAGAGTTGTTAGCATCTCTCATCTGCTGGCATGTAACTGTTAGCATCTCCCGTCCACTCACATGTAGCTGTTAGCATCTCCCATCCGCTAACATGTAGCTGTTAGCATCTCCCATCCACTAACATGTAGCTGTTAGCATCTCCCATCCACTAACATGTAGCTGTTAGCATCTCCCATCCACTAACATGTAGCTGTTAGCATCTGTCATCCGCTAACATGTAGCTGTTAGCACTGAAGTTTAGGTAATCGGGAGCCTTGTCAGTACATAAACATTCATTTTCATGACTTGACCTCATTTTCTGTTGTAAATGGGCTTTTAATTTAAAGGAATTTTGGGCTTTTATTTTGTAAAGGTAGTATACACTGTCATAATCACCGGCTAATACATCGTACTCCATCAACATCCATTTTAATGACTGTACTTCATTTTCTGTTGTGAACGGGCCTTTCTTTTGCAGGAATTCTTTGCTTTTATTTGGAAAGGTAGTACATGCAACTCCGGTTTTTTTGACACCTGGACATTATTTATAGGTGTGTACATGCTCATTTATTCACTCAGACAAACATCATGCAGCTCAGAGTCCTTCAGAAGTTATTCAGATCCAAGTGATTCAGCGGGGGCCACGGCAATGGAGCTTCCCGCACTGCAGCTCCATTGCCGTGGCCCCCACTGAATCGGTTGGATCTGAATAACTTCTGAAGGACTCCGACAGGGACTTTTTACACCGCTGAAACTCTGAAAGAAGGATGAATTTGTTGTAAACAAGCTTGAATACTATGTTTTAGGCCTTCAGAGACCTATATGACATGACTGAAAAATAGCATCATATGTACCCTTTAATGACAGCTGCTGTCGACTGCACTGCATGCCCATATATGGTCATTAGTGGGCTTCCTGTTGGATTTAGGTTATTGGTGTCAATGGGTGATTTTTAGATCTCGATGAGATGAACACATGAGCAATTGGTTTTATCTCTCTACGACATTCCTACGGGCTGTAGTGGCCATTTTTTCCAAAAATGTGACTTTTATTTTGAAGGGCTGATAAAATCCACACCGTGTGACTTTTGACAAAGTTTGAAACATCGTTTGTAGAGAAGCTTCTCCTCTATCAGGCCGCATTACTTTGACGTCTCTACGACAAACGGTCTCGGACAAGATAATTTTTAAATAAGGAGTGATTTTTACTTTGAAAGGGAAATAGCGGACTTCCTGTTAGATTTAGGTAATGCATGTCAATGGATGATTTTTAGATCTTCATAAGACAAACATATGAGCAATTGGTTTGATCTCTCTACGACATTCCTATGGGCAGTAGCGACCGCTTTATTAAAAATGTGACTTTTATTTTTAAAGGGAAATAACGGACTTCCTGTTGGATTTTAGTTTTCGGTGTCAATTGGTCATTTATAGATCTCTGTGAGACTAACGCATGACCATTGGTTTTATCTCTCTGCGGCTTTTCTTTGGGCCGTAGCAACCATTGTAGTGTTTGAAGTGGATTTTAAGACTTTTAGCTTTAAGGGTTAACAGCATCCACACCATGAGACTTTTGAAAAAGTTTTTAACAATATCGGAAGAGAAACTTGTCCTCTATTATTTCACGCCACTCTGATGTCTCTACGACAAACGGTCTCGGAGCAGATAATTTTTAAATGAGGAGTGATTTTTTACTTTGAAAGGGAAATAGCGGACTTCCTGTTGGATTTAGGTCTTTTTTGTCAATGAGAGATTTGTAGACCTCGACGAGACGAATGTGTGAATAATTGGTTTGATCTCTCTACAACATTCCTATTGGCCATAGCGACCCTTTTTGCAAAAATGTGAGTTTTATTTTGAAGGGCTAATAAAATGTAAACCGTGTGACTATTGAAAAAGTTGTTTACACCTCTTGTAGAGACACTTCTTCTCTATCAGAGCGCACTACTCTGACATCTCTACAATAAATGGTGTTGTAAAACAGCTGCGTGAAGCTTTTACTTTGAAAGGTAATTGGCGGACTTCCTGTTAGATTTAGGCCAAGGGTGTCAATGGATGATTTTTAGATCTTAATGAGTTGAACATGTCAGCAATTGGTTTTATCTCTCTACGACATTCCTACTTGACAGGGGTGCAGAATTTACTGTGTCTCGGTTGTGCTAGTTGAAGGTGCTAGTTTGTAGGTGGCGCTAGAGAGCAGATGGGGTTAATTTTTTTATATTATAAAATTTTTCGCGAGTCTGGATGTGCCTGCCAAATTTGGGGAGTTTTTGTGCATGTTTAGGGGGTCAAAATTGCGTTGAAAGACGCCAGGAGTATAATAATAATAATAATAAGAAAAAACGAACGAAGAACAATAGAGTCCTTGCCCTCCGGGCAAGGTGGCCTCAGTTGAGGCCACCTCGCCCTCGGGCTCGGACCCTAATTAAAGCCGCAAGCGGCATTGGACGGGACCTCGCCCTCTGGCAAGGTGGCCCCACTGAGGCCGTCCTTGCACCTTGATGACTGAAGTCCAGGTCACTGGGAACCTTGCTCCTCCATAGACTTCCAGCACCCTCTCACCCACTAACGTGGAGTTGTTAGCATCTCCCATCCACTCACATGTAGCTGTTAGCATCTCTTATCCACTAACATGCAGCTGTTAGCATCTCCCATCCACTAACATGGAGTTGTTAGCATGTCAAATCCACTAACATGTAGCTGTTAGCATCTCCCATCCACTAACATGGAGTTGTTAGCATCTCCCATCTGCTAACATGTAGCTGTTAGCATCTCCCATCCACTAACATGGAGCTGTTAGCATCTCTCATCCGCTATCATGTAGCTGTTAGCATCTGTCATCTGCTAACATGTAGCTGTTAGCATCTCCTATCCTCTGACATGGAGTTGTTAGCATGTCCCATCCACTAACATGTAGCTGTTAGCATCTCTTATCCACTAACATGTAGCTGTTAGCATCTCTCATCCACTAACATGGAGTCATTAGCATCTCCCATCCATTAACATGTAGATATTAGCATCTGTCATACACTAACATGAAGGTGTTAGCATCTGCCACCTGCTAACATGTAGCTGTTAGCATCTCCCATCCGCTAACATGTAGCAGTTAGCACTGAAGTTTAGGTAATCGGGAACCTTGTCAGTACATAAACATTCATTTTCTCTACTTGACCTCATTTTCTGTTGTAAATGGGCTTTTAATTTGAAGGAATTTTGGGCTTTTATTTTGGAAAGGTAGTACACGCTGTCATAATCACCGGCTAACCCCTTGGTACTCCATAAACATACATTTTAATGACTCTACCTCATTTTCTGTTGTAAACGGGCTTTTCTTTGGAAGGAATTTTTTGCTTTAATTTTGGAAAGGTAGTACAGGCGACTTCGGTTTTTCGACACCTGGACATTATTTGTAGGTGTGTACATGCTCATTTATTCACTCAGACAAACATCGTGCAGCTCGGAGTCCTTCAGAAGTTATTTAGATCCAACCGATTCAGCAGGGGCCACGGCAATGGAGCTTCCCACACTGCAGCTCCATTGCCGTGGCCCCTGCTGAATCGGTTGGATCTGAATAACTTCTGAAGGACTCCGAGAGTTACTTTTTACATCGCTGAAACTCTGAAAGAAGGATGAATTTGTTGTAAAGAAGCTTGAATACTATGTTTTAGGCCTTCAGAGACCTATATGACATGACTGAAAAATAGCATCATATGTACCCTTTAATGACAGCTGCTGTCGACTGCACTGCATGCCCATATATGGTCAGTAGTGGACTTCCTGTTGGATTTAGGTTATTGGTGTCAATGGGTGATTTTTAGATCTCGATTAGATGAACACATAAGCAGTTGGTTTTATCTCTCTACGACATTCCTACGGGCTGCAGCGGCCATTTTTTCCAAAAATGTGACCTTTATTTTGAAGGGCTGATAAAATCCACACCGTGTGACTTTTGACAAAGTTTGAAACATCGTTTGTAGAGAAGCTTCTCCTCGTTCAGGCCGCATTACTTTGACGTCTCTACGACAAACGGTCTCGGACAAGAAAATTTTTAAATGAGGAGTGATTTTTACTTTGAAAGGGAAATAGCGGACTTCCTGTTGGATTTACGTTATTGTTGTCAATGAGACATTTTTAGATCTCAATGCGGTGAATACGTGAGCCATTGGTTTTATCTCTCCACGACATTCCTACAGGCCACAGCGGCCATTTTTTCAAAAATATGTCTTTTATTTTGAAGGGCTGATGAAATCCACACTGTGTGACTTTTGAAAAAGTTGTGCACATCGTTTGTAGAGACACTTGTCCTCTATCAGGCCATGCTACTCTGACATCTGTTCAACAAACGGTCTTGAGTGGTATAACGTTTTCATGAGAAGTGTTTTTTACTTTGAAAGGGAAATAGCGGACTTCCTGTTGGATTTAGGTTAGGGGTGTCAATGGATGATTTTTAGATCTTGATGATACAAACACTTGAGCAATTGGTTTGATCTCTCTAATACACTCCCACAGGCCGCAGCGCAGGAGTTATTTTTCTCCCAAATTTTACACTGAAAGGGAAATAGCGGACTTCCTGTTCAATTTAGGTATAGGTATGTCTCTGGGTAAATTTTAGACCTCGATGAGACAAACTTGTCCACATTGATTTGATCTTTCTGCGACATTCCTGTGGACCGTGGCAGCTATTTTACTGTTTCTAGGTGGCACAAGTGTGTTTTCAGACTTCAAACTTTAAGGGTTAACAGCATCCACACCCTGAGACTTTTGAAAAAGTTTTGAACATCGTCGGAAGAGAAACTTGTCCTCTATTGTTTGGCGCTACTCTGACGTCTCTGCGACAAGCGGTCTCGGAGGAGATAATGTTTAAATGAGGAGTCATTTTTTGCCAAATTTTACACTGAAAGGGAAATACCGGACTTCCTGTTTGATTTAGGTCAAGGTTGTCAATTGGTGAATTTTAGATCTTAATGCGTCGAACGCATGGGCATTCTTTTGATGTCTTTACGACATTCCCACGGGCCGTGGCGGCTATTTTACTGTTTCTAGGTGGCGCTAGAGAGCACATGGGGTAAATTTTTCCATTTTATAAAATTTTTCGCCAGTCTGGATGTGCCTGCCAAATTTGGTGAGTTTTCGTGCATGTTTAGGGGGTCAAATTAGAGGACAATGTGGTGTCAGTAAAATAATAAACACTACAAAAACAATAGAGGCCTTGCCCTCAGGCAAGGTGGCCTCAGTTGAGGCCACCTCGCCCTCGGGCTCGGTCCCTAATTAAAGCCGCAAGCGGCGTTGGACGGGTCCTCGCCCTCTGGCAAGGTGGCCCCACTGAGGCCGTCCTTGTACATTGATGACTGAAGTCCATGTCACTGGGAACCTTGCTCCTCCATAGACTTCCAGCACCCTCTCACCCACTAACATGGAGTTGTTAGCATCTCCTATCCGCTGACATAGAGTTGTTAGCATCTCTCATCCGCTGGCATGTAACTGTTAGCATCTCCCATCCACTCACATGTAGCTGTTAGCATCTCCCATCCGCTAACATGTAGCTGTTAGCATCTCCCATCCACTAACATGTAGCTGTTAGCATCTCCCATCCACTAACATGTAGCTGTTAGCATCTCCCATCCACTAACATGTAGCTGTTAGCATCTGTCATCCGCTAACATGTAGCTGTTAGCACTGAAGTTTAGGTAATCGGGAACCTTGTCAGTACATAAACATTCATTTTCATGACTTGACCTCATTTTCTGTTGTAAATGGGCTTTTAATTTAAAGGAATTTTGGGCTTTTATTTTGTAAAGGTAGTACACACTGTCATAATCACCGGCTAACACATCGTACTCCATCAACATCCATTTTCATGACTGTACTTCATTTTCTGTTGTGAACGGGCCTTTCACAGCAATGGAGCTTCCCGCACTGCAGCTCCATTGCCGTGGCCCCCGCTGAATCACTTGGATCTGAATAACTTCTGAAGGACTCCGACAGGGACTTTTTACACCGCTGAAACTCTGAAAGAAGGATGAATTTGTTGTAAAGAAGCTTGAATACTATGTTTTAGGCCTTCAGAGATATATATGACATGACTGAAAAATAGCATCATATGTACACTTTAATGACAGCTGCTGTCGACTGCACTGCATGCCCATATATGGTCAGTAGTGGACTTCCTGTTGGATTTAGGTTATTGGTGTCAATGGGTGATTTTTAGATCTCGATGAGATGAACACATGAGCAATTGGTTTTATCTCTCTACGACATTCCTACGGGCTGTAGTGGCCATTTTTTCCAAAAATGTGACTTTTATTTTGAAGGGCTGATAAAATCCACACCGTGTGACTTTTGACAAAGTTTGAAACATCGTTTGTAGAGAAGCTTCTCCTCTATCAGGCCGCATTACTTTGACGTCTCTACGACAAACGGTCTCGGATCAGATCATTTTTAAATGAGGAGTGATTTTTACTTTGAAAGGGAAATAGCGGACTTCCTGTTAGATTTAGGTAATGCATGTCAATGGATGATTTTTAGATCTTCATAAGACAAACATATGAGCAATTGGTTTGATCTCTCTACGACATTCCTATGGGCAGTAGCGACCGCTTTATTAAAAATGTGACTTTTATTTTTAAAGGGAAATAACGGACTTCCTGTTGGATTTTGGTTTTCGGTGTCAATTGGTCATTTATAGATCTCTGTGAGACTAACGCATGACCATTGGTTTTATCTCTCTGCGGCTTTTCTTTGGGCCGTAGCGACCATTGTAGTGTTTGAAGTGGATTTTAAGACTTTTAGCTTTAAGGGTTAACAGCATCCACACCATGAGACTTTTGAAAAAGTTTTTAACAATATCGGAAGAGAAACTTGTCCTCTATTATTTCACGCCACTCTGATGTCTCTACGACAAACGGTCTCGGAGCAGATAATTTTTAAATGAGGAGTGATTTTTTACTTTGAAAGGGAAATAGCGGACTTCCTGTTGGATTTAGGTCTTTTTTGTCAATGAGAGATTTGTAGACCTCGACGAGACGAATGTGTGAATAATTGGTTTGATCTCTCTACAACATTCCTATTGGCCATAGCGACCCTTTTTGCAAAAATGTGAGTTTTATTTTGAAGGGCTAATAAAATGTAAACCGTGTGACTATTGAAAAAGTTGTTTACACCTCTTGTAGAGACACTTCTTCTCTATCAGAGCGCACTACTCTGACATCTCTACAATAAATGGTGTTGTAAAACAGCTGCGTGAAGCTTTTACTTTGAAAGGTAATTGGCGGACTTCCTGTTAGATTTAGGCCAAGGGTGTCAATGGATGATTTTTAGATCTTAATGAGTTGAACATGTCAGCAATTGGTTTTATCTCTCTACGACATTCCTACTTGACAGGGGTGCAGAATTTACTGTGTCTCGGTTGTGCTAGTTGAAGGTGCTAGTTTGTAGGTGGCGCTAGAGAGCAGATGGGGTTAATTTTTTTATATTATAAAATTTTTCGCGAGTCTGGATGTCCCTGCCAAATTTGGGGAGTTTTCGTGCATGTTTAGGGGGTCAAAATTGCGTTGAAAGACGCCAGGAGTATAATAATAATAATAATAATAAGAAAAAACGAACGAAGAACAATAGAGTCCTTGCCCTCCGGGCAAGGTGGCCTCAGTTGAGGCCACCTCGCCCTCGGGCTCGGACCCTAATAAGAAACGAACGAAGAACAATAGAGGCCTTGCCCTCAGGCAAGGTGGCCTCAGTTGAGGCCACCTCGCCCTCGGGCTCGGTCCCTAATAATAATAATAATAATAATAATAATAAGAAACGAACGAAGAACAATAGAGGCCTTGCCCTCCAGGCAAGGTGGCCTCAGTTGAGGCCACCTCGCCCTCGGGCTCGGTCCCTAATAAGAAGAAACGAACGAAGAACAATAGAGGCCTTGCCCTCAGGCAAGGTGGCCTCAGTTGAGGCCACCTCGCCCTCGGGCTCGGTCCCTAATAAGAAGAAACGAACGAAGAACAATAGAGGCCTTGCCCTCAGGCAAGGTGGCCTCAGTTGAGGCCACCTCGCCCTCGGGCTCGGTCCCTAAAAATCCAAAGAGCAGAAGCCCTACTCTGAACATCTGCAAACGGCTTCTTTAACAGGCGCTGTACGTCTGTCACGTGATCCATTCTTCTTCTCAAGAACAGCAGCTGCAGCAGTGGAGCGGCAAAGAACTGTGTCAGAGCTAACGACCAGCAGATGGCGGTAGTGCAACCAATGGGATGCAGGAGCACATCGCAGTTTGCTCGTTTTATGCGAAACACCGACCCCTGCAGGCCTTAGGCGTAACTGTAGCTTAGTGAAAAGCTCGTGTCTGTGGCTTGTGCCCATGTACGTGCACGGAAGAGGGGAACTCCTTCCTTGCTTTTTTTTGGCAGCGCTCGAGTAAAATGTAAGTTTCTTTTGCCTGGTGGGGTCTGTGCTGGAGTTGTGGCAGTGTTAGAAGCCGGTCTTTTCTTACTGTCTGGAAGCTCCATCCTCAGTACTGCTCAGTTGTTGCTGCTAAGCATCTGGCGGAGTAATGGCGGACAAAGCGAAACTTAAGGATTACCAGGCCAGCAGGAGCACGCATTACATCATGCTCAGAGCGATTCGTACCTGAATCACTCATATTTCTGTGCCTTCAGTGCCCTGCACAGGAAAATAGGAGCGACTGCGACCTTGCAAAAATAGCTCTTGCTGCCCATCAGGCAAAGGTGAAAACGTGTGTGGGTGTGAATAATTGATAATTTAATATTTAAAACTGCGCTGTGCCCCTTTAAAACATTACAGAAGAAGAAGTGTCAGCGCTAACGGAGCTAAAAGGAGCTAACGGAGCTGACCAGTAAATAGATTACTAATTTAAGTAATGACGTGGTATCGGATCGGTGCCTGGACTCCAGTACTCGCCGATACCAATGCCAGTATTTTCAGCAGTATCGGCGCAATTTCCGATACTGGTATCGGAATTGGAACATCTCTACTTCCTCTTCCAGAGGGCTTCATGTCTGTGATGTGTTGGATGTTTTCCTTCATATCAGTGTCCTGGTGTTGTGCTCCCTGTGTTTCCTCTCACTGATGGAAACCTGATGTTCACCAGCTGTGCATCATGACTCCACTGCAGCATGTTTGTGTTCTGAGTCTCTTCCTGCCACTGAGAGAATGTTCCTTCCTGCTCAGTCAGAGTCTGATTGGTTTAATGTCTCTGGTCAGACTCCAGCCTGCTGTGGTCTGTCTGCTAAGTGGTTCATCTGGACATCCGGTCTGATTCCCTGAAGACAACAGCACCACTAAAAATGAACAGTATCAACTCAGCAGCTCCAGAAGCATCTGGATGAGAAATAGATCTGTCTTTCTCAGCATATGGATGAATTCATGAAGTCTCAAATAATTCACTAAATGCTTTGGTTTATTCTTCGGGTTTCTTTTTACTTAACAAATGTAAAAAATTTTTTTTAAAAAATCTAACATCAGAGTTCTTCTTCAACTCTGAAACTGAAAACATTTGACGTTATGGTTTGTGTGACAAACAAGTAATCTACACACTCTCAGCACTTTCAGTTTTCACAAAGCTTTCACTGTGATTTGCACTCAGCACTTTATAGACCTGCATCAACAGCGCTGTCGTCTTGGTACAGTGGAGTATCGCTAAAGTAGTTCACTGCAGTCAGTCATGAAAGATGCTGGACTTTTCTGCTGCGTTCAGTTTTTCTATCTCATGAAATCAAATGACCAAATGCCAAGAAATAACATTTCACAACTGTGCCAGACATGCCTCCAACACCAGCTCTGCCTCTCGGCGCTGCTCAACGTCACGCCTCAACCTGTCAACCTGACTCTGATGTTCCTGATCAACACTTCACTGAGACA
Organism: Salarias fasciatus; assembly: GCF_902148845.1. Classification (NCBI taxonomy): domain Eukaryota; kingdom Metazoa; phylum Chordata; class Actinopteri; order Blenniiformes; family Blenniidae; genus Salarias; species Salarias fasciatus. Next base: position 301,380 of record NW_021941404.1, on the reverse strand, counting down.
CAAGATGGTATCGACAACCATCACCACTGTTTGATTACCTTAGTGATCTCCACCTTTCATAAGTTCAGGCAGCATCACATAATTAAAGTGCAGATAAGCAGCAGATAAGGTGGTTCAACCAGCAGGACCAGTACCCCCTTGGTTTTAAGCCGCTTCAAACAAAGTTTTGTTCAATAAAGTATCCAAACCAACAGAGAGGCCCCCAGCATGATAGTGTGGTGTCTTCACTTTATTCAGGCACTCAGTGAAAACGAGCCCCGTGGTGGCTGCTGTACATTGGAGGCTGTAAAGTGAATCATTGGCGTTTCTTCTGTCTCAGATGTCATCTCTACTTGTTCATCTGAGTAAAATACAAGAGGCTTGAAGTGTGGTTACTAATTAGACGTCTTATGACTTCTTTAACCAACATTATGAAACAGCTTGCAAAACACTTTTTTGCAATATAAAACATGCTGATGTTTGCTGTGGATAATCTGGTGAATGCATATTAGGCTGCAATACCACTGTTTATGTAAGATGTTGATATGGCAACTTGAAAGGTTTTTTTTCAACAATTTTATGATTTACCCACAAAGAAATGTTTCCCACACCGAACATAAACAGACTTGCCTCTCATAGGATTTTGCTTTTACAGTGCTTTAACATTCTCGATGTTTTATGTCCTTTGGAAAGACATGAAAGGAGATATTCCCTCATTCTTCAGATTGTGGTTTGAACAACAAAAGGTAAAACATTAAAGCATATTCTTTCTCACTTTTACTTTCTTTACAGATGCTTTTGTATCCGTCATACACAAGCACCAACCTCTGCTGTTAAAACAAAGATAATCTGGAAGTGCACAAAAGCTGTAATGCCAGGGAAATTCCAGCCGACGGTGATGATGCTGGTTTCAAAAAGAGTCGAGAGGCACCCAGCTGGGTCTCAAAAATGTAGATTTTCATAGTCCAAGTAAACACATAAAAAGTGGTTTCAAAACATGTTCTGGTCTCGATCACTAGTTTCTACAACCCTGGCTTCACCAGACTCTGATTTTCACATAAGTCATCTGTTCATTTTATTTTATGAGTTAAAGTTTTGCATGAATTGCCCGATCACAGTGTCTCCTCTGTCCACGTCATGTGACAGCCTGGACCAATCACATTTACATCCTGTTTCAAATGTTCACTATGGAGACTTCCTGCTGAACTCACTGAAATCTTCAGAACTGGATTTCGGAACGCTGTGGGAGACTCACGAAAGAAAAATCCATTGTATTTACTACCTATACACAGACACTGTGTGTGTGTTTCCATCAGAACACTCGAGAACAGCGCCACCAAGTGTATCTGAGTGTGTTCAGTAGCTCTCCACTATCCATCTGTATTCGCTTGATGTGCAGGGCAACCAATATAAAGATCCGCCCTCTGACTTTGATGTTTGAGTTTGACAGACAAAATAAATTCATGAAGTGCTGAAACACTGAACCATTAAATATATATATATATATATATATATATATATATATATATATATCAGTGGCGATTGCTCTAAGGCTACGTTCACACTGCAGGCTGAAGTGACCCAAATCCGATTTTTTTGCCCCTATGCGACCTGTATCGGATCTTTTCCTGACAGTCTGAATGACACAGATCCGATTTTTTCAAATGCGACCCAGGCCACTTGGATATGTGGTCCTAAATCCGATACGTATCGGATCTTTTGCCATGCGACTTCAGTCTGAACGGCCAGGTCGCATTTATCCGACCTACACGTCACGATGTGGGGCGCTGAAGACGTGTGTCTTACCGTGAGTGTTAAAAAAAAGGCGCTCGCAGACGCACATTAAGGGAGTTCTTGTCATCCGAAAAATATTATTGAACTCCGTATCATTAAAGCCTCTCATCACTGTCCCCCCACTCCTGACTGCGTTTCTCTGTTGCTGCCGCTGCCCCACAAAACGCCATGGCCAAAAACTTGGCTCTCTTCCTTCTCATTCGCTAAATTCTGCAGCGCCAGGACAACGGAGAGGAAAAATAATAATAATATCCACACGCGCGCTCTCCCTCTCTCCCTATCTCTATCCTTCTCTCTCTCTCTCTCTCTCTCTCTCTCTCTCTCTCTCTCTCTCTCTCTCTCTCACACACACACACACACACCACACACACACACACACACACACACACACACACACACACACACACACACACAGAAGGAGCTCGGCGCGGCTGATTAGAAGCGCAGCACTGAAATGATTGCTCACTATTCAATTGTAAGAATACGTGTTTGATCAGTTCTTAAATAAATCATCGACGCTTGAAAAGCTACAGATTCTGTATGTTGTTTCTGGGTTCCGCAAACACTGAAGCGCGCTGCTGCGTGACGTCATTCTGTCCTCTTCTGCGCATGCGGGACACTTTTGGGTGGTATTCCGTTCAGACTGGAGATCACATACAAGTCGCATTTTATTGTAAATGTGAACGAACTCGCAAAAAAATCGGATTTCACAAAAAAATCCGAATTGAGCATTAAGCGTGTGAACGTAGCCTTAGACTGCAAGGGAAGCTCAACTTCCCCTAAAATGTCAAAAAATAAGTGGTCCAATATTTACTGTTGTGTGAACATTTCATTGACTAAATATGCGCTACAACACGTTCATCTTTTGTTCAGAATCGGCTACTTATCTCAAGTAATTGACTCGGCTTTTTTCTCACTCCTCCTCGCAGCGGCACGGCGCTTTAAACAGCCGGACGCTGAGCGTCCATGCGGAAGCTAGAGTGGGTTGTTCTGCTGCAGTGAAACTGGATGCTCATTGGATAAAATGCTGGGCTGGTCCCGCCCACGGACGCTCAGCGTCTCTGGGGGTCTATGGAGAATTGAGCTGGCCTGGACGCTGAGCTTCTGCGTGCTGATTGGATGATCTGTGTGAAGCTTGATTGACAGCGAAATGAGCAAATCAGCGATCTTGAAGTAAAAAAAATGCACCAAAGTGCTTCTGAAGTTTTTCATTCTGTTGTTCTGAGTTGATTCGGAGGCTTTGCTGATCCCTGGAGACTTTGTGTTTGTGAAAAACGACTAGCGTTGTGTTTGGAGACTCGTTTCGGTCTCTCTGTGGTTTCTGTCCTCGACTAGCAGCTGTGGAGCTTCTCCCCTTCTCTCACACAGCTCCAGCCTCCAGCAGCTCCAGCTGCTCGCGAGCTGCACACAGCGGCAGACAATGTGAATGTTGTGGACCGGATTTTGGTGAAGCCATTTGATAGTCTTCCTTACGAAGAGAAAATTGGTGTTAAACTGCATAACAGATCAACTCCTAAGACTGAGCTGGTGCCGAAAGGTGGGGAAAAGTAACAGGTCCTTTCAGCTGTCCTGGTCTGACCAGGTGAGCTGCTGACTGAAGTGCTGTCACCAATAAAATGTCCTGCTGGCCATGCCTCTGGATGAAACTATACAGGGAGGTGTTGTCTGGTCACAAGTGGGCTTTGAGGATCTGTCTAACTTTGACAGGGCATACAAAAGGCATGAAAGCTAATAGAATTTACATACAAAAAACAGATTACACATATTACAATGTATGCTGAAAATGAGCTTCCCCTCTTTGGAAGACCAGCAGCCGCCACTGATATATATATATATTCATTCATTTTCCGCCGCTTCATCCCTTTCGGGGTCGCGGGTGGCTGGAGCCGATCCCAGCTGCTGTGGGCGAAGGCGGGGTACGCCCTGGACAGTTCGCCAGTCTGTCGCAGGGCTGACATATATATAGACAAACAACCATTCACTCACACATTCATACCTAGGGGCAATTTAGGGTGATCAATTAACCTACCATGCATGTTTTTGGACCGTGGGAGGAAGCCGGAGTACCCGGAGGGAACTCACGCACACACGGGGAGAACATGCAAACTCCACACAGAAAGGCCCCGAGCCCCGGCCGGTATTTGAACCCAGGACCTTCTTGCTGTGAGGCAAGAGCGCTAACCACCGCGCCACCGTGCGGCCCTATATATATATATATATATATATATATATATATATATATATATATATATATATATATATATATATATATATATATATATATATATATATATATATACTACGAATTGTTACTATAACCAATTAATTACACAATGAAGTATTTAATTTTAATAATTACACATTTAAGTAATCATTTAACGGTGCATCTATTTCTTCAATAGTTTATTTATTAATTTATTTCATTTTGGTTTGTTTAGTCCTCCGACTAAAATGATTCTTCGATGGGGTCACTAAACTGTTCATGTATACTGGTCACTGCAGTGGACAGCTGTTCAAAATATTTTTCGGGCATTCCTTTGATGCATGTGTAACAGCTGCGCTGCCCATCGCCCCTCCTACTCCCGCACAGGCGTTTGTCATTTCACTGATTGCGGGTCGGGCTGCAGCCGCTGGATCTCTCTCTCCTCTCCTCTGGGATCACTCATCCGCGGTGACGTTTTGCGGCGTGATCAGCTGAGACGGAGGCATTGGTTGCGCGTGCTGTGAACGTGTCAGTTGTTGTGGTGCACGTTCTCCCTGCAGCTGAAAGGTAGGCGCACGGCTGTACTTGGCGTGCACTTGGCGTGCCATATTGCGCAATCCTGACAGCCCGTTCTCTGCTCCAGGCTGCTGGCCGCTGCTGCTGCGGCTGGATCGCCCCGCTGTTGATTCCCGCGTGCGGGTGATGGTTCCTCAGGGCTGGGCTGCCCCGCTGGAGACTACCGTGGGTGGTTTGTGCGTGTCCTCGTGGTGAGTGCCATTGTCCGTTCTCCCTCCTGGGCGGACACTGTGCGATTTTAGAAATCTGACTGTTGGGGAAATGCTCCCACTGCACGATCGGGTTCGTCACTCGTGCTCTATCTGACCCGACCACATGTGCACTCATACTGTACGACTGCTGTCGGTCAAGATTATTGACAACCACGGCGTCAGTCGGCGTGTGACGGCACGACGTGCTCGAGTGTAAACAACGAAAAACCAAGGTTCCGCGTTCCTATGACAACCACAGCGTGCATGACAACAAGACGGCGAGCAGGCAGCAAGTTGTTGCAGTTGTGTGCGCTGTCTTCTGTGCTGAAACTGAAAAAAAAGAAAAGGATTTGGGTACGTGAATGGCTGAGGAGACGTGGTCGTTATGGGATGTCCAGCCTTCATCAGGAGCTTGAGGTAACGTTGATGTAAACTATATATTGTTTTACTGTAGCTATGATAGTTTCACGTTAGCATTAGCATTAGCGTTGAGCCACACTGAACCAGTCAATGTTGCTTTAAACACTATACTGCCTCGGCAAATTCCTCATCTGTAGCCGATAACGTTATGATGAGTATAGTTAGTTCCACCAGTGTCTTCTGCGCAGGTGCGAACGTAGAATCGTGACATAACACCACTCACACTGTAGGGCTACGGCGAAAATTTCTGACGTGCCAGAAGTTTGATCGGGAGGTCGCAGCATTATCGTTAGAACGTAGCAGCAATTAATCCTTCCTCGTGAGTGTTCTCACACTGTACGGCTCACGACCTCCCTACCTGACGTCCCGACGCTACGATGTTGCCACGATGACAGCGTGGTCTGCGACGGCAAAATCGTGGTGAAATCCCCTCGAAATCGCACAGTGACCCCCGGACACTCACTTCCCGACTAATAGATAATATGTGCCATAGATTGGACCAAACCATTCCACGGCCTGACCTGCTGTGACGCTGCAGTGAGATCCTTGCAGAGCGTAATTGGCTGAAACAGTTCTTCGGGCGACACTGCTGTTTTTTGGTTATTGGCTTGATTTTATGTTATTTTGTTTTAAAGGTGCTGGAGGCAGGATTCCGCATTTCCGCCATCTTGCTTAGGTTTACCTAAGCAAGATGGCGATTTGACCCATCTAAGATGACCATTTGAAACCCAGCACAGCCAATCCTGTCCTGTTTTCTCTGACATCACGCCCTTACGCAAGTTAAGCCTCTCCCACAAGAACCTGTGACGAACGCCCCTCGACCAATCACGGTTAGAGCATCAGGGGCTCTTCTGATTGGTCAAAGATACCTGGAGCTGTTGAGATTTCGTTTCAGCTCAGAACAGAGACAGATGGAAACACTGCGCCCTCGCGGTAGTGCAATTATGCTACACTCCTAAAGGATTATCATTGGATCTAACATTTAATCCAAAGAAAACAGAAAAATTAGCATTGACTTGCAAAATCCTGCCTACAGCACCTTTAACCTGCGGGTTCCACCGTTCGATTGATGCCGTTTGGTTTATTGTTGATTTATTGATTATTAGCTACTTGTACTTTGTTTCATTTCATCTGATATCTGTGTACTGCTTTTGTTTCCTGTGTGTGTGTGTGTGTGTGTGTGTGTGTGTGTGTGTGTGTGTGTGTGTGTGTATGTGTGCGGGTGTGCCACTTACCAACTGGCATAATACAGTCATTTTATTATATTTCTTTGTGGACAGGTGCAGTGGGCTCCAGACGGTGACCCTCCCACCGGTGGCGGTTTTTTCACTTTTCAGTTCGTGTGTGTGCGGTGACACAGGTGATATTTGTTGATTCCCCTCCCTCAATTTATTTTGTCGTGCAAAGGTACCCAACACAGTCCATCCCCACTCCATTCAGTGCTGTATCTATGTGTGGTGCCCCCACAATATTTTGGAACCTCATTTTAACAATTGTTTAATAAATTCGTTCCTTTAAACTTGAATACTGTCTCATGCCTCTTGGTGATCCGAACCTGTGTAGCCTCTTAACAGTTTTAGTTTATTTCCTGGGGTGAAATTCCCCAGGTGGCATTGTCCAGCAACATACATAATATTTATAACCCCTGCTTTGCCACACATTGCTTTATTTTAGCCCCCACAGTGAACAATACATCACTACATGACCACTTCTTCGTCTGCGATAAGTTTTTTTTTTGTAAATCAATTGAATAATGTTATTTCACTTTTATTCGATTTCATTTTCTGTTGTTTTACTGTATTTAAATTACATTATTGTTTTAATACTGCAAAATAATTTAAAAGAAATATTTACTTTCTTGCCAAAAGATAAGTACAATATGGAAGATTCACTAAATTACACATCTTATCTCTTAAATAGGAGATCCTGGTTCTGTCTGATGCCTTTAATAAAACAAATGAGTTCAATGAGCAGAATGAACAGGAGTAAAAAATCCTGTTTTAATTGATATTTGTTTGACTTTGTGCAGCTTCTGAAGCTTCTATTGACTCGATTATTCTATAAAAACAGTCGTGTGTTCCACACTGTCTTTCAGAAGAGGGAGGCTGGAGGCTCTTTGCTTTGTTCTCAGATTAAAAACGTTTGGACCAAAACTCACCGAAACAGAGGAAGAAGATCGATTCCTGACGATCCATCATCGAGTTAAAGATTCAACAACATGACGAGTTCACAGCAAGAACTGAGGGTCGCAGAAAGGCTGTAAATCCAAAAATCCCCCAAAACAAGACGAAACCACCCAGAGAGCAGCCTGTTGACTGTATGCAGAGGAAATAAGAGCCTCGGGGAGCATGAAGGGAGGAGTGAGGAAATAGGAAGTAGAACACAAGAGACAGAAAATCAATTGATGGAAAAATGTAATGTGCTCCATTCTCCTCTCAGTGAACGTTTGAATCTCTGACTGGAAACTCCAGACAATCCAGAACTGGCTGAGTTTTATTTTGTTACAATTATTATTTGTTAGTTCTTGATTGTAAAAACTCAGTGGAGGTAGGAGCTGAGAGCAGGACGAGAGACAAAGAGGAAGAGGAGAAATTAAAGTGAGCAGTTTGAAAACAGCTCAGTCAGAAAAACTATTGAGAGAGAGAGAGAGAGAGAGAGATTTTTTTGATTTTTAAAACACTTTTTCTTTACAGATTGCAGTGAGTGTGTGTCAGACTCAAAATCAATCATTCAGATTAAAAAATGTGCAAAATGAAGTTCATTGTTGTCCATACAGCACAGAATGTTCTTAAACACCAGACCTCCTTAAAAGCATTTAAATCTTTGTTTTGTTTAGAAAACCGGTATTCGAGCCAGAGTCTGGATTTGACATTGACCTGCCACACTTCTCTGACGTCCTGTCCTTCTCTGCCCTCCACCTTGTTCCTCCTGCTGACATAAATCGCCATCTTGGCTTCTCCTGAGATAAAATTTAGGAGCTGCCACTTGTTTTTTTCTTTTTGTTTGTAGCCAGCTCCCATGATAAAAGTTCTCTCATTAAAAGCAACACTAAAAAGACTAAAAACCACCATTAAAAGAGTGAAGAAGCCTGTGAGCCTCTTGCACTCAGTAAAAACGTGGTAGACAGTCTCTCTCTGATGGCAGAAGGGGCATGTGTTTAAAACAGCAGGGTTGAGGACAGAGATAAAAGCATTGGAGGCGATGGCACCGTGTAAAATCCTCCACTGGAGGTCTCCAGTCCGTTTTCTCAAGGGGGGCTTGTATAATATCCTCCACTGTGGGCCGGGTCCAGGTCCAGCCTGTCCCAGTCTCTGTGACCACACAGTGGGGGGCCTGTTGCTCAGTCCACCCTTGTGGATGCTCACAGATCCCCCAGCTCCAAGCTCAGCAGGACCTCGGGGAAGGGGTCGTCAGCATCCGGGGAGAGTTCTCCTCGGCTGTATCTCCTCAGCAGGCTCCTGTCTCTGGGCGTCAGCACACTCCTCCATTTCTCCAGGAGCCCCTGGGACACCCGGATGGACTGCATCCCCAGCAGAGAGCCCAGAGCTTGGGCGTCATTCAGGTCCGGCCCCACAGCATCCACAAGCTGACCCACGGTGAGGGTCCCAGACTGGATCAGCCTTCCGGTCAGGCCGGGGGTCGAGGCTCCGCTGATGTCCAGTCTGGATCCGTGGATCAGGGGTTCTTTCAACAGCCAGTGCAGAGAGTCGGCTTTCAGGCACCTTCTGCGTGAAAACAAGGCCCAGCATTTAAATAAACCCTGGTAAAATGGAGGCAGCCCCTTGAGATTTAGAAATTTGGGATCAGTTAAAAACAGAACATTATCCAACCCCAACTTATTGGCACGCCTCAGGATGCAGCTGGCCACGCCTCTCCACACCAGATCCGCCGGTCCTGTGCAGGAACTGGAGTCTAAAAGTGGCGGTCCGGCTGGCCAAGTGGACCAGGCCCTGGCCCCCCTGCTCTCTGTCTAAAAACAGCACCCCCTGTGGCACCCAGTGCAGACCATCCCAGAAGAAATCAACCATTTTCTTTTGAATTTGAGCCAGGAGACCTGGAGGAGGGTCCGCACTGGTGAGTCGATGCCACAGCTGGGATGCAACCAGGTTGTTTAAAACCAAGACTCTGCCCCGAAGCGACATTTTTAGGAGGAGCCTCCTCCACTTGGAGAGCTTAGCCTCCACCTTTTCCATGACGGTCTCCCAGTTCTTCTGAACAAAATGTTCCTTGCCGACATAAATGCCCAGATATTTGAGGCCCTCCCTCCTCCATGTTAAATTTTGGGGAAGAACTGGGAGACCGCCATGCCACCTGCCGACAGCAAGGGCCTCGCTCTTCCCCCAGTTGACCCTTGCTGCGGATGCCACATTACAATCTTTAATAATATTAACTAAAATATCTACGTGCCCTTGATTCCTTATAAAAACAATAAGATCGTCTGCATAGGCCGATAAAATCATGCTTTCACTAAAACCCGGTAAAAACAGACCCTGCAGACTGGAACGTAGCTTAGAGAGGAGGGGCTCCAGGGAGAGCGCATAGAGCATCCCAGACAGAGCACAGCCCTGCCTGACACCTCTACACACCCTAAAAGGAGCACACAGACTGCCGTTGATCTTCAGCACACTCTCAATGTCCCTGTACAGCACCTGGATCTTAGCTATGAAACCAGCGCTGAACCCAAAACTTTCCATGACCCTCCAAAGGAAGCTGTGTTCAACACGATCAAAAGCCTTTTCCTGGTCTACTGAAATCAGACCAGCATCGATGTCCAAAGAACTAGAGACTTCCAAAACATCCCGAATCAGGTGGACGTTGTCCACCATGGACCTGCCGGGGACACAGTAGGTCTGATCCCGGTGGATGACCTGCTCCATAGCCCTCCCCAGCCTGGAGGCCAAGACCTTGGACAGGAGTTTGTAATCCACACAGAGCAAGGACACGGGGCGCCAGTTCTTGATGTCCTGCAGGTTCTCCTTCTTGGGGAGCAGAGTGAGAACTGCTCTCCTGCAGGACACTGGCAAGGAACCAAAGGCCAGACACTCGTTGTATACGTCCAGGACATCCCTACCCAGGATGTCCCAGAACGCCTTGTAGAACTCGGCGGTGAGCCCGTCGATCCCAGGAGACCTGCCCGTTGGCATCACCTGCAGCGCTGCCCGCAGCTCCTGCATATCCAGGCAGGCCTCCAGTTGTTCGTTGGTCTTCTCAGAGACCCGAGGCAGTCCCCTCAGGAACCCCTCCAGGAGCTCCTGCTCCTCCGTGAACTCACTCCCGTACAGGGAGGAGTAAAAGCCCACCGCCGTCCTCCGTATCTGGCATGGTTCGGTGATCTCCTCCCCCGTGTCTGAGAGCAGTGCGTGGATCACTCTCCCCTGTCCAGCCTTTTTCTCCAGGCTAAAGAAGAAGCTAGAGGGAGCATCCATCCCGGTGATGGTCTGGTACCGGAACCGAACCAGTGCACCCTGCACTTTAACGTTCAGCAGGTCGGCTAAAGCCATTTTTTTCCTTTTGAGGTTTTCAAAGTCACCTCGATTTCCTGTGGACTCACTTAAATGCTCCAGCTCCACTATCTCGGTCTCTAGATCCTTCATAGATCTGGTGATATCACTTGTGACATTGAGGGTGTGCTGCTGACACAGGAGTTTGATCTGCGTCTTACCGTGGTCCCACCACTGCCTAAGACTGCTAAAATCTCCCTTCCTCTGTCTAAAACCCTGCCAAAAAAACACTAAAGCCTCCCTAAAACTTCTATCAAAGGTTAAAACAGAGTTAAAATGCCAGTAAGCGCTCCCTGGCCTCACATCCCTGATAAAAATACTGCTTAAAAGTAGACAATGATCAGTAAAACCAACCGGTAAAATATCACACCTCCTAAAAACATTAAAATGATGCTTAAAACAATAAATACGATCCAGCCTGGCTGAGGAGACCCTGCTCTCTCTACAGTGGGACCAGGTGTACTGCTGACAGTCAGGATGCATCCTTCTCCAAACGTCCACAACGCCCTGAGAGTGGACCAGCTGCTTCAAGACGTGTTGAGAGGCTGGATGAGGCTCTGCATGGTTGCGATCTAAAGTCGCGTCTTCCGTGCAGTTAAAATCCCCCCCACAAACAAATAGTCCTCCGACCCACACCCACTGACCACCTCAGACAGTTTGAGGAAAAACTGCTTCCTCTCTGCACCGGCTGTTGGAGCATAAATGTTAATAAATACAAGTTTAAAATGGTGGAACTGAGCTTTGACTAAAAGCAGCCTCCCCTGTACACAATGCTGGACCTCCAGGGAGTCGGGGTTAAAAGCCCTGGAGAAGAGGAGGCCCACTCCTCCACTGAGAGGAGTGAGGTGGCTGAAGATGGCCTCCCCCCTTCATTCCCTCCTCCATTCAGCTTCAATGTTAAAATCACTATGAGTTTCCTGAAGGAACAGGACGTCGATCTTCTTAAGTGTGGCTGTCTCATAAACTGACTGTCTCTTTCTCAGATCTCTGGCTCCCTTTATGTTTAAAACACCCAGCTTAAAAACATCCATGGTAAATGAGATGTCTAAAACCAGGATAAGAACAAATAAATTAAAAAACACTTGGCTGCCACCTTCATCATTTAATTGTTTTTTGGCTTTTGGCACCAGTTTTTTTAAACGATAGCATTCCTGCTCAGTGAGGCCAGACTCCTGTCTGTTGCTCATATGGAGCCTGGCCGATAGAATAAAACCATTCAGGTCAGGGAAATGATCCCCCACCTTCACCCTGTGCCGGTTTTTGGTCTGGTGTAAAAACATTTTAAGTTTGTCTGCACTGTATGAAGACCTGTTTTTCTGTGAGCTGCTAAAAGAAACGTCACTGCCGTCTGACACACACTCACTGTCACTGTCTGACAGCCGCCCCTCCACACAACTTTTCTTTGCGTCTGCATTGTTGCCTTTTTTCTTTCTTTTCCCTGGTTTTACCCTGTCCACTCTGTCCTCTTCCATCTCCTCCTCCTCCACCTGTTCAGCCCAGGAGGCGCCCCTGCCTGCTTCCCCTCCGCCCTCCTCCATCGCTTTTCCTCCCTTCTCCCTTTCCACCTGCCCCTCCTCCACCACTGTCTCCCCCTGATCCCGCTCCACCTGTCCCTCCACCTCACCTTGCTTCTCCTCCCCTCCCTCACCCACTTTTTTTTCTTGTTTTTGATCTTTTTTCCCCTCCACCTCCGCAGTGTTATTTACAGTAGTGTCAGTGTCCCTCCACCCGGCAGACTCGCTCTCCTCTCCCCTGCCGCCACCCGCAGCTTCACCCGGTGCATTTACACTACTCCCCCCGTGCTCGGTGCTCTCCTGTGGGGCCACGACAGATCGCCTCCTCGGGAAGGTCCGAGGAGCCGCAGTCGGCCGCTCGGACTGAGCCGGGGCCGCCGCGTCCCCCGGGAGCCCGGAGCGCGGAGCCGCCGCCGGTGGGGGGAGCCCCCAGGCGTTGGCCCGCGGCGCCGGGGCCAGGGCGGCCGCGGCGGCAGCGCCGGGTCCCCCGGAACCCGGTCCCGCCAGGTCCGCCTCCGCCGAGCCAGACCCAGCAGAGCCGGACTCCGCAGAGCCACAGAACCGCAGAACCGCGCTCCGGTTATTGAGTATCATAAATACGTGTCTTCTGTGGCACACGGCGTTCTTCAGCAGCTGAGACTTACATCCAGACAGGATGTCCTTCACCGAGGACACCACCTTTCCAAATCTGGACAGCTCGCGGATCAGAAGCTCATCTGGCACGAAGGGAGGGACGTTGGACAGGACGACCCGGACAGCAGGCTGAGACAGCGGCTGGACCGGGACGAACCTGTCCGCGATGGTAATGCCCGACTCCACCACAGCGTTAGCCTGCTCCACCTGGTCCAGGAAGATCACCACGGCGCTGTTCATCCTCGCGACCGACCTAACATTATCGTAGCCCACTTTCTCCCCCACAGCCAGGGCCACATCCTCCACGCTGCAGGGGAACTGGGCCACCACCCGGACCCCGTGTTTGCGGGTGAGCTGCCTGAGGTTGGTCATGGCTGCAGCCAGACCCCCCCCAAACAGACCAAAACCCACAAGAACCCAAATAAACGATATAAACTAATAAATGTGCTCTGTGATTAATAAACTACAGTGAATGTGAACATTAACAACTTAAACAAACAGAAAAAACAAGCAAAATGCCACACAACACACACCACGCTCTCACACACTCCAGCCGCCGCCCACTCCCAGCATGCACCGAGAGAGAGAGAGAGAGAGAGAGAGAGAGAGAGAGAGAGAGAGAGAGTACGAGTACTCACCAGAAAACATGATCCTGGAGCAGTGATGGAGGGGGGGCATTAGCAGACAGGGAAACATGCAGAAAACTGATTAATGGGTAAATATGATGTATCAGCACCACATCGGCATTAAAAGAGCAGAAAGTTCCACAGTGGAGCTCTGTGCTCTGTGCCCAGCAGGGTCCTCAGCTGCTGATCCTGGTCCTCCTGACTGCTGGGGGTCTGGCTGGGGTCTTCCTCTGCCCCCCTCTGGACCGGGGCTTCCTGGTGCGGTGGCTGGGATCTGGAGCTGTTGTTGGATCTTTGTCCTCTCTCTCTTCTCTCGCTGTCTTCCTGTCCCCCTGTCAGGTCCAGCAATATCATGTACAAGTATTCAAAGTCAATAAAATAAGGGAAGAAATCAGATTATCAAGAGGAGCCTTTCATTAACAAACAAACAAACAAACAAACAAACAAACAAACAAACAAACAAACAAACAAACAAACAAAATACATTATTTTAGTGTGCAGCTATATTTCAGTCATGGACTCCATACAGAAAAGGACTAAACTGTGAAATCTTGACTTCCAACAGTGTTTCAGTCCAGATCAGGTCAGCTGCTGCTGTGTCTGTAGAGAAACACTGAAAACTGTCAGAAGAAACTTCAGTGATGTTCCTGCTGGTGACAGACGCAGTGTCCTCTGTGTAAACCACAGCCTGGTTTTTACCACAGTCAGGTAGAAAACAGCTTTTCCTGTCCTATTTAAAAGAAGCAGCTCTCTGGCCTCACACTTCACCACAGTGCTGAGAGCAATGAGTCATCAGGAGCGTCTTCAGAGCAGCGTTCATGCAGTCTGCAGCGTCTCACTTTGACTCTTAAAACTCTCAGGCTGAAGAAACTACTCACAGTTCAAACCTGCTGTTTGTGGCACAGCCTGTAAAATAAGTGTTTCTTTCCTGTTTTTAATATAAAACCACCTGGATATAAATTCATTGTGATCTAAACTCCTCCAAACCTCCTGAAGCACAAGCTCCTCCTCCTCCCTGATATCACCACCAAACCGTACCGACACAGGAAGCTGCTGTGATGAAGCGCTGATCGGTCCTGGTCCCCACAGGAGAAATCAGCAGGTTTCCTCACACTTTATACATCCGACACCTTCAGAGAGGAGAGACTCAACCATGAAGCTTCACCTCAGCATCCTCACCACATGTCAGCACTGGCTCAAAAAGCTCCAAAGACAGCAGGAATCAAACCTTTTTCAGTCTGGATGCATCTTTAATTCACACTTACTGCTTCATATCAAACCTCTTCTGAGGTGAGATCATTGAAAAGAGAGTTTTTATATGAATGAATGTTTTTATGACACAATGCAGGGCTGTACGGTGGAACAGTGACTAGCACTCTCTCCTCACAGTGAGAAGGTACTGGGTTCAAATACCGGCCATGTTCTCCCCATGTGAGCACGGCTCTCCTCTGGGTACTCCAGCTTCCTCCCACGGTCCAAAAACATGAATGTGACGTTAACTGGTGACCCTGAACTACTCCTCAGTGTGAATATCAGTAAGTCTGTGTCTGTGTGTGTTTGCCCTGCAATGGACTGTCAGCCTGTCCAGTTAAATCCTGCCGTTCCCCATAAATCAGCTGGAACTGACTCCAGTGCTCTGCAGCCCTGAACAGGATCAATGGTCCAGAATGTTAAAAGGACTAGAGTGCACTTCACATTCACCCAGTCACCCTCCAGTGGAGGCATCTGTATCTACTGGAAGCAGTTAAGGGTTCAGTGTCTTGCTGAAGGACAAAGTCTGAAAACAAACTAAAACTGAAAAAAAACCCTGAGAAACTGGATTCTTCGCTCTATTAACTTCTCGGTATTCTGAGAAGAACAACATGTGATCAGAGGTGAGCTATGTAAGATTTGAAACATGAAATGTGGGAGTGCATGGTGGAGTAGATGGAGTGGGAACAGCAGAACTCGATGTTCTGCAGGTGGAACTGATGTTCCTCATCTTCTTTGTCTCTGCTGATGGAAGCTGTGGTCGGATCTGACTCGTTTAGGCTCATGGAAAACAAGTTTTCCATGAGTCCATAATTTATAGAACCCCAAATGTAAAGTAGCTTATCTTAAAGTAACATCAACATTTCCTGATACTTTTTATGCTGACTGAAGAAAACACACAGAACACGATAATAAGTGGTGTGTTCTTTTATTACTGTTGTTTCTCTGCATGAAACTCTGGGCTGAACCTGTTCCACTGTTATCTTTGACAGAGAAGCAACATGGAATCAAATCAAATCAACATTGTTCCAGCTGAAGTTACCACAGAGAGCTAAACCACATCCTGAACCAAGAACAGTTCAACAACCAGGTTAACATGAACAGTGTTTACTCAACCTACACAAGTACAAACAAATGAAAAGCCACAACAGACATAAGCTTACACTTTTATTTTTTTTGACAGATGGATGAATGCTCTGCTTCAAACGGGAGAAACACACAAACAAGTGTATTTTTCTCCTCTGTAACCCTGTACATCAGATTCACAACAATCTGTTCCCACTTTTACAAGGATACCATTAAGTTTCATCAATAAACATCATGGTGATGATGTGTGTTAAATATAACATGAGCCATTATGAAACAGAACTGAAATCATCATCCATCCATCTGATATTTTTATTCTAATCTTATTGATTTTGTTTTGAAAAAGAGCGATTTTTTTGTTCTTGATTTGCAGTTCAGTGCATGTGGAGTTGGGAGTTGTAGATGTGCAGGTCCTCTGACATCCACCAGGAGGCGCTGCAGCACCTTCAGCCTCTGCTGCTTCCTTCAGCTCCATCCAACAAAAACTTTACACACAGCAGTTAGTTGAGTCAGAATCATCTCAGCTGTTTCACCTCAGTGAGGTTTGGAAGGAAAAATGCTCAAATGGAAACACAATAATAATAAATATGTATAAAAATGATAACTGGATGAAAAGATAAAACGACCATCAAAAGGTCCAAAGCATGACTGATCCCTCAGTCTGAGCGTTGCTGTCTGCTGATCAGTTCTGGCCCGCAGGCCATATGTTTGATGTCATTGAATTATACAGACTTCTTCAAAACATAATCAGGTGTAACACGAGCACCACATGAACACAGGTGAATGTGAGTCTGCATTTGTGTGTGACCTCGTATCAAAGATTCATGCTTCCTCTTTCCTGTGGAAAAAACTGAACTCAGTTTATCTTCTCCACCTGCTCACCAGGAGATTATCAGTCAGCAGGTGGTGAACAGTTCAAACAGACCAGTGAGCACAAGTACAAAGAAAAGCTTTTTGTTGGGGACGTTGGGGTTGGGTTCTTAAGTACATTTAAAATAACAATGAGAGGTATCACAGAAATCTGAAATGCGTCAAAGGACTGGGACTGAAAATTTAAGAATTCACAAAATGTAGTTTCTTGGTGTGATACTGGATTCAAACAGATTAACTGGAGAAAGAGTAAAAAACTCACTTCTTCCTGTTCGTTTTTGAGCATGTTTAGTTTTTGTTTTCATTATAGTCATTTCATTATCAAATAAAGCGATAAACATCTGAAACTGCTTGGACAGCACCTGTTAAATGAATGACATGAAAAAAGAAATGTAGCAACTGAAGCTGCTGGGATCAGAGCTCTGAGCTCTGTGTGGTTCTGTCATCAGCTGCAGTTTGAAGAACTGGACCTTTTGCTGCTCTTTCCTCCACTGACTCAGTAATAAGGGAACTTTTAAAAACATGAAGTAAAACAATAATTAACAAAAAACTGCTGAAATTCTCCGACTACTCAGACATCAACCTTTTGAATTTAAATGCCTTGAAAATAAATTGAAATGACTGACATAGAAATCAATTATTCAGTCGATTAATGACTTGTCAGAAAATGTAACACAGGCGAAAGGTTTTCTTTTCTTTCCACCATGCAGTAAGAATTTTGGCCACACCTCTCATCACTAAGAACAAAACCAACGTTAGAAATAAGCCACTCTCAGAAACTGATGCAGATCTCAAAATTATCAGCAGAGCTCAGTCGGTCAGACCTAAAGCAGTAATTTAAAGGTGCCTTAAGGAGTTTGCAAGTTTTATGCAAAACAGCGCCCCCTGCAGGCCTTGGGCGTAATGCTGCTTAGTGAAAAACTCGTCCCTGTGGCTCATATGCACGGAAGAGGGGAACTCCGTCTTCGCTCGTTTAGAAGCGCTCAAGTAAGATTTAAGTGTCTTTTACCTGGTGGAGTCTGTGCTGGAGCTGTGGCAGTGCTAGAAGCCAGTCTTTTCTTACTTTCTGGAAGCTCCTGCTCAGTTGTTGCTCACTAAGCATCTGGCGGAGTAATGGCGGACAAAATGAAACCTGACCAGCCAGAGCGCGCATTACGTCATTCCTTTCAAATTCTCCCCAAAAAAATTCTGGTACCGGACCGGCACTGCAACTTTCAAGTGACAATTTAGCGCTGTTAGAGGTCCTTGTAATGAATATGTCAGGGCACATTGTACACATCATTTAAAATGTGTAACATATTTATGGTGGAAAATAAGTATTTTTAAGGTTGTAAAACTCCTTAATGCACCTTTCATATATCTAAGTCAATGGTTAAATCTATTGATCATTAAAACCTGGAAAAATGAACAGTGTTCTCAAATCACGACATTGAAATTATGCATACAAACCTACAATACTGAGTCATTTTTACATCCATATAACATTCATCCATGAAAGCAAAATGTTTGACTGAGATTATTACAGTCGAGGTTATTGATCACCCACACTGAGTGCGGTTACAAAGGACTTCTATTTCCTCTTTAATAAAAGTTAATTATGCTTTGAAATGACCATAGAACCACCTAACATATTTAATCGGAATGAAGTTTGATTCTGAAATTAAGCTTAGTTCTGAATAAACCGGCTGGTTTATTCTCATTGGACATGTTGCATGCAGTGTGGTTACATGGGTGATTTTAATTTGGAATTTGTTTATTCTGAGCGGAGCAATTCAGAATTATATTTGAGCTTCATGTTTACACGGGAAAATCGAAGGCTAAAATCCACTTTAACACTGGGGGCTGCAAAGCGTTCTGATTGGACAGCAGGCGGACATTGTAATTCTGAATTACATTTATTAGCTTTGTGTTGACATGGGAAAAACAAAGGATTAAATCCATTCTCATGCCGGGGGCTTGTGAAGCGTTTTGACTGGACAGGGGAAGGCCGTGACGTATTTATGTCCACCGGAAGTAAACAGACGATGGTGCCGGAGATTTTTCTCTCTTTCTGTCTCGATTAACTCGATTAACTTTGATGCTGCAGCTTTGAAAAGGTCCACATTCAATAGCGGAGCAGGCGGGGGGTGGGGGGGGGTGGGGGGGGCTGAACTGATTACTGCAGGTGTGTCTGGCCTCAGTAAATGGCCAGACACACCTGCAGTAATTAGCTCGTCCTGTAATGAAAGAGAGGAAACAAGGAGCCTCCTGAAGTTCAGGAAGTGGTTGAGTTGTGCATGGAGCCCATATTCAATTCTTTGAAGGCTCCTGGTAAATATATCATCTCCATATGAGTCGGAGTTGCTGCGGTCCGCCATCTTGGAATATTGCATCATTACGAAGGAATGAGCATGTGCAGAAAGACCGGAATGAGGTTATGAATTAAACCTAATTGCAAATAAAGATTTCAGGTGTTTACATGGTCATCTAAGAGCAAAATTGACTTTTATTCAGACTTAAAGAGGAATTAAAAGTCCCATGTCAACACACCCATTCAGGAGTGGAATAATATGTAAATTAGACATGACTTCATTTCGGTCGTCTGTTTACTTCCAGTAGAGGTCAGTATGTCATGTCCGCCCTCTGTCCAATCAGAATGCTTCGCAACCCCCAGTATGAAAGTGGATTTAATCCTTTGTTTTTCCCATGTAAACATGAAGCCAATAATTGCAACTCAGAATTATTTCATTAGGAACAAAGTTATTGTAAATTAAAAACACCATGTAACCGTGGCCACTGTCCAGTGTTTGGATCCTTTGTCAGTTTACCGCCATACATGTTCAGCAGTCTGTGCGACTGAAGGTCAGCTCATCATAAACGGTGGTCAGAGTTGGGCGCTCAGATTCTGATGGTCCTCGAGAGATCTGAGGAGGAGGAAGAGGAGGAGGAGGAGGAGGAATTAAATTAAAACAGACAGTTTGAGTTTGCTTTGGTAAAACGGTAGCATTGTGTGCCTGTGTTTATGTGTGTGTGTATGTGTGTGTGTGTGTGTGTACGGGTTTTTCTATGCTTGTGGGGACCAAATGTCCCCACAAGGATAGGAAAACCTGGCACGATGTGCCTCGTGGGGACATTTTTTGGGTCCCCACGAAGGGAAACAGTGTTTTCTTGACCATGTTGTTGTTAATGAAAAAAGTAAAAGTGCAAAAACATTTCTTTAGGGCTACGCTTTGTTTTGGTGTGGGTTAGGGTTCAGGTAAGGGTCAGGGTTAGGAGTTAGACATGAATGGGAGTCAATGGAAGGTCCACACGAGGATAGAAATACAAGCATGTGTGTGTGTGAGAGAGAGAGAGAGAGCGAGAGAGAGAGAGCGAGAGAGAGGGAGAGAGAGAGAGCGAGAGAGAGAGAGAGAGAGAGAGAGAGAGAGAGAGAGAGAGAGAATATGCTCAGCAGATGTCTTTCTGTTGACTTTCTAGGTGGAGTGAAAATAAACAGAGCAGCTATAGACGGAGGTATCAGGCTCTTAGTTACATATTTACAAGGTAATGACCACAGTTACACATTCATCTGAAGACATTGGAGAAATCCCCACCTCAGTGTGTCCGTTGTCACGGATCTGGACGTCAGCGTACTCTACTTCTGCAGAAACAGGAGGTGACATTGAAAGATGAAAGGAGTTCAGTGTTCACTGCAGTCTGTAAATAAAGGTTCTCAGTATGAAATGTGACTGCTGGAGTTGAAGTCTGGAGCAGGTGAAGCTGGTGAATTAGCAGCTAATCTGAAACCAGCTCATGAGTCTCAGGGATTAAAACTTCAACAATCTGGTTCACTTAGAAAAACCCAAAAACGAAAAAGCAGAAGCAGATGGAAAGTCGGGAAAGAAAAGTTGTTGAATCTAGCAGCTGGGCGCCGCCATCTTGCGTCGTGCACCGTCACGTGAGTGGTGCGTTCAGGGTCGCATGGGACTGCGTTCAGGGTCGCCCGGTTCACTTCCTTTCTGATTCATGTTGTTTCTTGCAGCAGCTACACGCTCTGGACATTTCATCTACTTGTGAATCATCTCCACCACCTCAGAGTGGCTTCCTCTATTTTATATATAAATAATGTTAAAGTAGAAACCAGTGTACAGAAATGAGAGTTGTACAGAGAGGAGGTGGTAGATATTAATGGTAAGAAGTATCATGTTTGCCACAAGTTTGTTCATCGGAGTTTTTTTGTGTCTGTGCAGGTCAGCACTCTCACACTCCCTTTTAGCATGTGACCGGTTTTATATTTCACATTATTCAACTCTGGAAAGCACCAAAGAAACCAAATGCTATGAGCTATATCGTGTCACCACTCCGTCCTGTTTTTTGTTATGACTGAAAACGACTCCAGTCGCAAAACAGCCAGCGGCAAATCAGAAGATCAAATTATTATGTTGAGCTTGACTTTTGTTGATGAAGAGGCAAACAGAGAGAACTGCTGCAAACTTAAATGATTGAGTTCCTGATGAGCAAAAAGTCCAGCTATTGAAGACAGTTGTATCAATGTGTCAATAATGGAAAACATCTAAAGTTAATACAGATTTGTCAGTGAGTTTTGTGATGAAGAAAAAAGTCAAGAGTACCTGCCTTCTGTTTGTCTCGACTTCTTTTGGTGATAAGACCTCCAGATGACAACAGAGACTAACAACAAGATGAGACCACACACTGTGGGAATGATGATGGGGATCAAATCTGTTAAAACGACACATAAACACCACATTCAGTGAACAAGCTTTGAAAATATGAGTTATTGTGTTCCAGGTCAGGGTCAGAGGTCACTCACGATGCCTGGAGTCTGTGGAGCTGCTGGGGTTCACGCTCTGTTTCAGTGGACAGACTGTCGTCACATCAACTGACACTGTTTTATTCTCTGCAGGGTTTTCAGCCACACAATGAAGAGGAGAGTCCAGGTCCTTCCAGTGGAATAAATTCAGAGACAGAGAAGCAGTAGAGCGGTTCTTCTTCAGGATCTCCTGGTCTTTGGACCACAGGACCATGGTGTCCTCCTGAGCTGAGTCCACAGAGCAGCTCAGAGAGCAGCTCTCAGAGCTGTTGTTCAATATGCTGACATTAGGAATCTGTACAGCGTCTGTAGAGCAACGACACAGAATCACATCACAGTCAGTAAACGATGAAATAATGATACAGTGAGAATAATGACAGTGTGTCATGATGATACTCTTTCCTCTAATCGAGCCACGGTGACACACATTACCTCTCAGCTGGAGGACAGCTTGAGTTACAGGACCGTGTCACACAAATGCTTGTTTATCTTATTTCTTCTTAAACCTTTAAAGGTGCATTAAGGAGTTTTCCAACGTTAAAAATACTTATGACTTATAAATATCCGTAAAAACTTTTTTGTTCCAATAGAATTGTCTAATTCAGTAATTTGGCGCTTTTGAAGTGATGATATGAAGCTGAAATGGATAAAGATGGTATGGCGGAAGTGGAATCCTTATCAGTCATCATTAGATAACTTCAATCTAAGTCTAATTAAAAAAAACCAACTTTTTTTGTTTTTTAGAATCTTACAATTTTTTTGGTGTTTTTTCTTAAAGATTTGTTTTTTCACTTGCAGTTTTCTCTGTCCTGTAAATATGGCAGCAATATGCTAATTTCAACCTCAGTTTGATTCTCTGTAATCCAGTAAGATCACAGCTTTTTCAAACTTAGCATAAATATTAAAATATTTTAAACTACTATGAAGTACTTCCCAGCACATCTATTGGGAGACCTCCTATTTACTGCCAGGATCCAGTGGGTCCAACCCCCCTGGCTGGGTCTCCCATCCTCCTCTGTGTTCACTTCTTTCCCTGTGCGTCATCAGCCCCACCTGCTGTCTGTGTTTGCCTCACCTTTTGTTTCTCTCACCCTTATGTGCTACACCTGTGTCTTCCCTATTTATACCCTATCTCCTCTTGTGTGGTCGCTGGTTCATTGTGGACGTTAGCGTCGGTTTGTCAGTACCGGCTTTCCCTGTTCCTGCGATCCCCGCCTTCATTTCAGTCCTTCCTCTGACCTTGACAGTTTACACAACAATGATCGACTGGAAGCTGCATGTCATGTTTTTGTTTCAGAACTATTCCTATTATACTATAGCTATACAGGAGGACACACCAGAAATCCTGAAAACATGGTTTCCTTGTCAGGCCACTAGTGGGTATTATATTTTTTATAAAACAACATCCACACAGAGAAAAGCGGGATGTGAACCTGTTTCCATGTTGAACCTCCTTTTCTCTGTTCGTTATGGTACAGGTCCACTCAGTGTCTGTATGGAAGAAAAGCTTCTCCATTCATGCAGATGATGATGCAGTAAATATTAGTAAATATTCACACTGTTGGAGAACATCTGTTAAATTCTGAGCGGCACAAACAAGAAAAGCCGCCACTGGTTTTCTCTATTTGGGGGAATTCCTGCAGACGTGTCTGAGCATGAATTTAAAAATCCCACGAACAACTGAGCAGCTCTCAGTTATGCCAAAGGCCTCAAAGCGTCTGTTAGAGTGAGTGAGCCGGATCTTATTCCTGTTCAAACTTGTCTCCATCCAATCTGTTGCTGCCAGCAGCTCATGCATGATGCAGGTTGCTCAACAGAACACATTTATAGGTGTGATATGTAAGATATTTACTCTGAAGAGTTGTAAAATGTCCTACACCAGGGGTCTGTCATCTTTATGCACTCTTTAGGTTGCTCTTTTCTTTCACAAAATTAATAAATATTTAAGTGTTTTTATACAGACATACATATCCATCTGTCCTCTCATCCACCTCGATGAAACCATTGTTTTCAGGGTTTGGGAGTTGACTGAGGGTGTCTGCCAGAACCATTTCTGCTCCGGGTCTGTGCTTGAGTTCAGAGTTGTACCCTTGAGTCTTTATCAACATACGCTGGAGTCAGGACGGTGCTGCATGTAATAGTTTGGAGCAGATGGTGACAAGTGGTTTGTGATCTGTTATCACAGTGAATGACTTTCCGTAGTATAAATATGGTACCTCTGCATTCCATATACTACTGCGAGCATCTCACGTTCAATGTTGCTGTACTTTGATTGGCAGTCTGTCAGGGTTTTTGGTCCAAATGCAATAGGTTCACCCACAGGGCAAGTTAGGTACAGCGCCAAACCCCTTTTAAAGCTTGGGTCGACGATCTTGGAAAACTAGCATGTAGCACGAATGTAGCATCTCCCCAAGGCTCCGCCAAGCTCCCACCCCATTGGAGGAGCTCCGTTGGGAGCGAACACACTGGATGCGGAAGCGCCGCGCGCACGCGCACGGGAGCACCACTCGCACGGAGTTTGTGATCGCCTCCAATGTTATTAACCTTTCTGACTGCCCGCACACAATGCGCAAAGGAGCGCAGCGCGCCCGCTCCGCTTCATTCTATTTTTCACGTGAGTCACGAGTGCCGAGAGCGCCTTGGCAACATGCACGCGCACTGAACCAGGGCCAGTGCACGCCATTGAAATGTACGCGCAGGGGGCTGGTGGAACGGCGAAGGGATTTGATTGGTTTCTTAAGAGCGGTCTGCGCGATACGATTGGTTGGAGTTTTTACTGTCCTGTGGCCACTACAGTTGTCAGATTTTTTCCGCACCTTTTTCCGTACACATAATGTATTGACTTCTCCCAGGGGCAAGGAGCATTTCACTCAGTATGACAAAAAGTGCTCTAGGACAACATCGTCTACCTTAGCTTCAAAGACTTCACTGTATTTATTCATTGTGACTATAGCATGCCGGGGAGTAAAGTGATCGGGATAGCTCCGTCCTCAAGAACGACCTGCAGTCCCTGCCAGGTTTGTGGTGATTGTGGTCCTTCGTAGTGATGCCTCCTGTACAGGGTGACAGCGTGTCTGTTCTGAGTGGCGTGCCTTCAGCTGTAAGTTTAGTCCTGTTCAGTGTGTGGTGGGGTCACTGTAGTGGGGAGTGTTGAGAATCCAGTGCGGTGTCGTGGTTACTTCCCACCGTTACTCCCTTTTTATGTGTTTCTTCTGATTTATGTTTATTATTAAAGGTCAAATTATTGTTAATTGAACAGTGCATGTGGTCATTTTCTAAGGTCCTGATAGATTGGCAGAGATTTCCTGCCAGGTTACAAAAAGAACTATATTCATTAAAAATGCAACATAAACTACAGTTTCGATAAATACAGCAGAATTTTATATATTTTTTTCTCTATTGTTTTCTTTTCATTTAGATGTTCAAACATTTTTCACGGCACGAAAGAAATTTATTTGGGAGAATAGAAACTATTAACATAACGATTATCTTTTTATAAATTATTTTAATGCGGTAAAGGTCAGTTAAACAAAATCTTGCCAATGTTATACATTTTTTTAGCCAACAACTGTCTTGCCAATAATTTCTTAAGTTTAGTATTATACGAGTATATTTAACTATATAATTAAAAAAATATGATCAAATGTCAGTGTCATTATTTGCAGTGTTGGGCAAGTTAATTTGAACAAGTAATTAGTTATAGTTACTTCCAAAAAAAGTAACTAAGTCAGTAGCGGAGTATATGAGAATACATTAAAAGTAATTACTATGCAAAGTAACTATCTTTTTCTTTAAAAATGTGTTTAAATATGTCAAAGAATTTAAATCCTTTTTTATATAACTTTATGATGCATATTCAGCTGTTATAACACTGAATAAATAATTACATTAAAGCTAGGGTAGACGATGTTGTCCTAAAGCACTTTTTGTCATACTGAGTGCTCCTCGCCCCCTGGGAGAAGTCAATTCATTATGTGTACGGAAAAAGGTGCAGAAAAAATCTGACCACTGTAGCGGCCACAGGACAGTAAAAACTCCGACCAATCGTAAGGTGCGGACCGCTCTTCAGGAACCAATCAAATCCCTTCGCCGTTCTACCAGCCCCCTGCGCGTACATTTCAGTGGCGTGCACTGGCCCTGGTTCAGTGCACGCGCGTTGCCAAGGAGCTCTCGGCGCTCGCGGCTCGCGTGAAAAATAGAAAGAAGCGGAGCGGGCGCGCTGTGCTCCTTTGCGCATTGTGTGCGGGCAGTCAGAAAGGTTAATAACATTGGAGGCGATCAAAAACTCCGTGCGAGTGGTGCTCCCGTGCGCGCGCGCGGCGCTTCTGCATCCAGTGTGTTCGCTCCCAACGGGAGCTCCTCCAATGGGGTGGGAGCTGGGCGGAGCCTTGGGGAGATGCTACATTCGTGCTACATGCTAGTTTTCCAAGATTGCCAACCCTAGCTTTAAATCAAAATTAAATTAAATTAAATAAATCGATATTTGACAGAATAAATTACAAATAGAACACACTACACTAATCTAAATTATTGAAATGTTGCTTTGTGTTGAAATCGGAGACAAGATACCAATCAAATTTGACTTGTAGATATAGATTGCAATTCTACATTTGGTAAACAATCTTAAAAAAAAACACATTAATAATTATAATTAATAAGATGAATTATGAAATAGCCTGGAGTTATTGTGGCTGCTGTATTCAATCACCAACCTGTTACTGTCAGAACTGGAGATGGACCCAAACACAGACTCAAACAGAAGATGGATTTTCAGAAGTTTATTGAATTCTTGATTCCAACAACAGAGATACAAGAGGCTACAGGGAGGCCGGGAGCACATGAGGGTGGGTACAGACATGCAATGATCTGACAAGAACTGACAGGAAACAGGAGTCCAAATCACAGACAGTAAATAAATGGACAGACCTTTCGTGACGTCACCCATAGAGTTCTCAACAGTGTTAATTTTGACATGAATTTTTCATTTCATTTTAGTTTTAGTCACTCACCAAAGACTTAATTTAGTTAAAGTCATATTTTAGTTTTTTAGTTTTGTTTTAGTTAAAATTTAGTCTGTGGAAATTAGTTTTAGTTTTAGTCTTAATTTTAGTCTTGATGAAATTTGACAGTTTTGTTGTACTGTAGTAGATTAGACAGATAGATAGATAGATAGATAGATAGATAGATAGATAGATAGATAACTTTATTGTCACAGTAGGAAATTTGTCTTGGGCACAGTGCTACATCAACATACATATACACATAAAAACAACACAACATAAAACCACAGCAGCAGAAGTGCAAAAGAATACGTGTAACGGTTGTAAAAACTCCACTGTAAGCATATCTTTAATTATGTTTAGATATTTAAATTTAGAATGTATCATATAACTCTTGTATCATAAATATGAAAATCTATGGCTTGTTGGAAAAAAATTACACATATAAACTTAAGAATCTTTCTGTAAATTCTTACAACAAATGACAGCCTGCAAGAAAAAAAGCTCCAATCATAATGGCCAGCAGGTGGCGGTAATGCAACCAACGGGATGCAAGCTGCTTTCAAACATCACAGAAGAAGAAGAAGAGAAGCACAACAAAAAACAGTGCTGCTGCTGTGCTGCGTCTCCGTATCGGAGACAGAATGTAGCCGGACCGGAGCCGGTGAGCCCGGCGTGAGGATGGTTGTAATAACCCAGCTTGTCCGACGGCCAGCGTCAGTTTTTTCGTCACATTTTTACTCGTCAGTTCATGATGTTCAGAGATTTTGTTTTAGTTTTTGTTGTCATTACTTATTAAATTTATGTTCTCATCACAAATTAGTCACGGAATAAAGGGTCGTCAACGAATAGTTTTCGTTTAAGTTTTCGTTGACAAAATTAACACTGGTTCTCAACCGCCGCTCTGAAGACTACAAGCGAGTCCAGCAGGACGTCTCCACATTGAATATTTGAAACCGGATGTAAATGTAATTGGTCCAGCCCATCACGTGACCGCATCACGTGGACAGAGGAGGCGCTATGATAGGGCGATTTATGCAAAACTTTAACTCATAATATAAAATCAACAGATGATTTATGTGAGTGTGTGTGTGTGTGTGAGTCTGGTGATGCCAACACGGTTATAGAAACGAGTGATAGAGACCAAAATATGTCCTGAAACTGGGCGCTTTATATGTTTATTTGCACTCTGAAAATCGGCATTTTTAAATGGGTTCCAATGAGACCGGGGCTCTTTTTGAAACCAGCATCATCGCCCCCTGCTGGAATTCTTCTGGAATTACAGCTTTTTTGCACTTCCGCATTATCTTCATGTTTTATGAGCGAAGGTTGGCGCCTGGGCTAAATACGCCCAGGAGGGAAGGAGTTGGTAGGGGACTGGCTAATGGGAAGCTTAAAACAACATTTTGAGACAGACAGACCACAGGTGGAAGTAAAGACACACAAAGGAACGAAGGAGAGACAAGAACAGGAGAAGGATGGGAGGCCTGCAACACACTGAAAGAAAAGACTGGATCCTCAAGGCCAGTTCATACTCCACACCAAAACAAACTTCATCTGGCCAAGGTGTCCGTGAGCAAAATGATACCATTTTGTTTGTGCAGCTCCTCCTGAAAGAACGTTCCCTCACCTGTCACCCTCGTCCTGCACGACCTTTCTTTGGCTGGGTGGTCTCTGAAGTCCTTTGTCACATTTTCCTGATGTACTTCTGCATCCTGTCATTAACACCCAGGTAGTGTTTGTGCTGGTTAGATTTTGCTCAGTCTTCTGTTAGTTCAACACCTGGCCTGTAAATTTTTCTTGTAGTGTTTGCCAGTGTTATCTGCCAGTGTCCTTGGTTCGCTATTAGTTTTTGTACCTTGAATCTAGTATCTGCCCCGAGCAGGTTTGAGTTTTGGCCCTGATTTTGCTGTGTTGGATTCGTTCTTCGTAAATTATTCCTTCAAAGCTGCTGATCTGCTGAGTCTCTGTCCACACCTGAGTCTCTGAGTCTGAACTGTGACGTAAGTTCACCACCAGCCCTGTACACAATGTTGCAGTGGCGAGACAAACACATGACACAATGTCCCATAGCCACAAATATGACTATTCAACAGGATGAGGCAAACAGTGCTGGCTGGAGAATAATCCAAAAGAATGTTGCAGTAATTACTATTTTGACATAATCATACTCAGAATTATTCTAACATTTTACATAACATAGAAACATGTTTTTCAGTTTAGCAAGTGCAAACATTGTTTATATGGATATTTATCTATGTTGGAGCTCATTAATGAGTCAGGCCCTGGTGAAGGTCCATCAGTCACCTCATTGAGCCATGCAGGCCATTAACTGCCAGCCAGGAGTTTTCCACTATAAGCATGGAAGAATCTAGCAGTTCCCACCTGGCCTCTCCATCCCCACTTACATCTACATCAGGACCACTTCCATCTTCTGCTGAAGCCTCACACACATCACCACCTGTTGCACACACTCCCAGGAAGAGGCCGAGCGGGAGGCTGTAATGGAGGCTGCATGGCAGAGACGGGAGAACATCCTCCAGCATGATGATCCCTGCAGCAGATGAGCCCTGCGTAAACTCAAATAAGCACTGTTCTCTACGAAATGGAGCAGAAAGCTGACGAATTTGCAAAGAACCGATCATAACTTCAGCAGCATGTAGATATTTGCAAATCGTTATAACACTGATTCTGTTTGAGTTCCCATTTGTCACAATTTGATTTTCATTAATAACTTACAAATCTCACTGTTCAATTTCATTTTGCTGGTGTTCAATAAAGAATGGCCTCTTTTGGTTATTTATACATTGCAAATTAATTCTAGATTTTGTTTACTGGCCAAGAGAATGAAAAGCAGATTCTTTTTAAAGGACAGATGTAATGACTTTGATAAGAGTCTTCTTAAACATGTCAGTTTTATACTACCAACATAACAAAAAACAACTACTGTAATAAATAAATAATTCCAGAAAACAATACATTGACTTTCTACTCCTCAGATTTAAGAAATTAACTAATCACTACTAAACAGAAAAACATTTCCAAATGAAATTACTCTACAGACATATTTATTGACAATAAAAAAAAACCTGATTGGCAATATTTTCATTTGATTCTTAATTCTTTCATCAATACAGCTGCTCCTCAAATTTCCCTCCTGGCATGGCACAAGTCCTTGCGGTGTGTGGAAAAACTCCATAAAGTCTTCTCATGTGGCCCGGGCTGCTCGAGATACTCGGACTCTGAGAGTCTCCCTGGGTCCTGGAGGTTGTTGAGTCTCTCCACCGGTCTTCTCCACTCTCCAGGCTGCAAGTCGCCAGAAGCAGCTGTGGAGTCTGGGAAGTTTGCTGGGATGCATCTGGTGCATTTGCTCCACCTGTACGAGCAAGGTAATGTAAATTAATGTGAAATGTTACTCATATAATTTCTACACTGGAATATGCATATTTACAGAGATTACTTCTTAGGAGAAATAATTAAAAAAGATTACACACATAATGAAGGTATGAGAAGTAATATCAGACCGACATACTTTTTAATGCTGCATGTCAATTTATAGTAGGTATAATTTTCGGCTATTCTAACAAGCTCCTTGTGTCCTTTAAAATAATGTGGATAATAATGAATAATGCTCATTTTGGGATCAAAATGTTACATAGACGAATATTGCAAAATTGAAGATTAAAAAAGCAATATAAAAACTGAAGAATCACTGAAGATCAATCTGCACCTGTCTGATGTATTAGCTATTGAGAAAACAGCCTTGCCTCTAGCCATCAAAAAGACTTATTATTATTAAGAACTTACTTTCACATGTCGAGAAGTAAAAATGGGGAACCTCAACTTCCTTCTTGGTTTCTTTACTTATTTCTCTTTCTTTCATGTATAGATTCATATCTTACAAGCGATTCATGGATCGATGACATACCTGAACAAGGATATATGAGGTTTATGTGAAGAGGGAAAGCTGCGTCTCCCACAAAGACATGAGGGGTCTGGATGAAGGTGCCAGGGAGCGGAGCTGGAGGAGGTGAAGTAAGATGTCTGTTCTTCAGAGCTGAGCCAAAAGAGCTCTGTTCAGACAATCCATTACTCTGTTTGCTGTAGGGCCCGATGTCCACCATAGTGAAGTGTTACCTGGCATCGACCACAGCCATCAGAACAATAGAATGCTGGCCTTCATGGTTAAAAAAGTCACTTCCAGCTCTCGGTGGTGCTCTCTGATTGTTACGTGTTTGCCATCAATAGCACCGACACAGCTGCGAAAGTTCCACAGTTCCCAGAAGTCTTGTGTGATGTCCACCATCTGTGCTGGTGATGGGAAGGCAACAAAAACTCGTCCTTCAGAGCTCTCCAGGTGGCATCGGTCACTTCAGAGACAATAGAGCACAACCGAAAGCCTCGTTTTACAGCTGGCTGCCACACTGTTCCGACAGCTCCTCCAAGATAATATGTGAAGTGTGACTGATAACCTCTCTGGATGGAGATCGGTGTGTCGGCGCATGTTGGATGAAGGGTGTGTTCCGTTGAACAAAGTGGAACTGCTGACACCCTAACAGAGGAGAATGTCATTGTCCATGTCATGCATCTGCTTCACCAGGAGACTGTTTTCGCTGGACTCAGCTCTGGTGATGATGAGCGTCATCCATTCCACCTACTGTACATCATCTTTTCTTCTTTTTCTCATGTCTGCCAAGCCTCAATAACAAACCCTCCTCCTCCTCAGCTTCATATTTCAGACTTCTTCCATCAATTCATTCACCACAAATGCCATGGTCACACCGTCTGGCTGTGCTGAGTTGTCATGAGGGCATTAACGACTTCAATTTTTTCCAGGTCGACTTGTCTGTCAATAAAGTCGAGGTCGAGTTGGGATGGGAGTTGAGAACCGGTTCTTTTGTAGAACCGGTTCCTGCGGTCCGCTCTGGCACCGCCACAGAGCCGCGGACTGGAAACTTTCAGCAAGGACCCTATATTTCCTCACTCCGGAGCCCTGCTGCTTCAGTCTGAACAGAAACAAGTCGGTGCCAGATGTAAAGTAGATACGTGTTCCTAAATCAGTGATTTCAAAAGAAAATCTGTGTCGTATTTTTGCCTTCACATTGTTTTTTGTAATTCGTCTGGTAGAATATATGACAAACAACGCGATCTAATCATTATATGCATTAGAACAGGGGTTACTTACTCATACAGGTACAGGTTTACTCATTGTGGGAAATTCAAACAACCAGAAATTGCAAAAATCAAAGCTCCATGACTGGAGCGGCTGTGTTGCCAGATTGGACGGGTTTCTGCACAATCAAGCTTCTCTTGAACCCGAGGTGGGTTGATGGAATGGCTTTATGTTTCTGATGTGTGTTTTTTTAAATGCAAATCCGGTTTTTACAGTTTTAACATGCGTTTTCATGACATGGGTATTTTTTTCTTCTGTTCAGGATGAAAATATTAAAGAGTTAATGCAAACGCCCCAATTGTATTGTTTCATATCTCACTCAATGACAGTCGCTAAGAGAATTGATAAAGAATTGTACTGATAAGCAGTATTGATAAGCGCCCCCCCCCGGATGAAGGCTTGCGCGCTGTCGGGTAACGGTGTTCCCCGCCAGAGAGAACCCCCTTTCACTGGGTGTGCTGGTGGCTGGAACAGCCAAGCAGCGATGAGCCAGTTTGGCCAGATGTGGAAACTCATAGTGGTTGCGGGCCCAGCACTGCAGGGGATTCTCCATCGTCGGGGAGGGAGAGAAAGAACAACCTCAGACTTGTCGACTCCTCCAAATTTACGTTGACTTGTGTGACGGGAGTCGACGAGTCGACTTGTCGACATTTCTGTTAATGCCCTAGTTGTCACCACAAAAAGTTCGAGACAAGTTGAGCCTGCAGTGAGGGGGCGTGGCCTTGGAGGACCGTGGCTTCTGAGTTCACGTATATCTTCTGCTGCAGTATGAAATGTCAGCCAACAGGCAAAGTTTCTTCGGCTGCTGACTGACTTTGTTCGGCTTCACGTGGAGTATGTAGAGGCCTTGACAGTTACACATCTTCTAAGATGCGAATGTGTGTGAAATGTGGACAGCAAATTATAGCAAAATTCTCCAAAGCTATGTTCCCCCTTTCCATATAGTTCAGCAACATTTCAGTTTTGTGAGTGACCACTGCTCCTTTGACAAGAACATATAGAAGCTCTGACGACACAGACTTAGGAATGTTTAATGGAGTTTCTGATCTGAAAAGCTGATTTTTACGTTGGAACTTGAACACACCACTGCACAGGACTAGTTGTTTTGAACCAATACAGTTCCTGCTTTGTGTACCAAACATGATGCTCTGCTGCTTTAATGTGACAGCTAGACTCTAGAGGAAGAAATAAACCAAGCTGAAAGTGTGCTGAGTGATAGTAATGGACCCACGCCATATTGTATCGTCAGTAACGGTAACGGCATTGCAATGCTAGAATAAGTTGGATGACTCGTTACTAAAAATAGTAACAACACTGTTTATTTTAACACCGTTATTCCCATCACTGATTACTTATAGCCAGTAGTATCAATATATAAGCATGACTGTATTTCTTAGAAATCAAAGATTTCTTTTTGTACTTTTTTGCAGTTTGCTTATAGAAAATTGTGCAGTGTGTGTTAGTACATATTCATTATTGAAAAAACAAATTTGCAGCACTGTCTTTAAATTTCACTAGATCATTGGATTCACTACATTTAAAATGGAGAAAGTTATGTTAAAAATATTATTACACTTGTGGTTGCTTCAGTGGAATGTTTAGCAGTAAAGGTTGCCGACATCTGACCTCTAGCAGTAAATAGAATGTGTGGAAATGTTATGAGAAAGAAGGTATGAGATGATGTTGGGAATGATAAAACTCTTCTTGGATGGACTGAAATACCACTTCTGGACACTTGAGGATAAATGAGATGAAGCAGAAATCTGGGGTAGAATTGAATTTGTGCTGATGCAGCAACTCTACAACTCCTTTTACTGGAAGAGGAGGAGCTTCAACCATCCCGAACTCATTCAGTCCTCCTGACAACATCACGTCCCATTGGAAACAGCATTAGCATAGATTTCCTTCTTGAGAGGTGCTGACATGTTGGAAGTTTATCTAATCTGTTTAGTTGCTACTTCTCGTCACTGGTCCACGAAGAAACTCTGACATCCAGATTATAGAGCATCTTCCTCCCACTATATTGTCTGTTTATGCATCAGTTGTAACTTCAGTTGAACTTACTGAGTGAATCAATTCTCAGACTGACCCACAGTGCTGACAGCTCAGTGAATGATAATTCTAACACTGCATTAAAACAGACATGTGCAAACACTGAACACACTGATCAAAGTTAAGAAGAATGAATTGAACGTACCGTACACCATCAGTTTATATTTGATAAAAACGACTCTTCCTTTCTTCGAGTCAACTGCATAGATCCCAGAGTCATTTTTCTGCAGCCTGGTGAGAGTAAAACGTCCTGTGTTCTGGTTCCAGTGAAGTCTCTCCTTGTCTCCATAAATCTTAAACAGTTTCTTCTCGTCCACCTGAGCTAAATTCTTTCCTTCATATAACAGAAATCCTTCCTCCTTCACAGCGTCGGGCAGAGTGATGTTTCCTCCTACAGAGGCTCTCAGGGTCTTCAGTGGATCAGCAGCAGCAGAGATTATCACTGTGGAATAAAAACACATTCACCCATCAGAAGGAACATTAGCTGCAAGCTAACATGAACTGAATCAGACTGTCAGAAAAGCTCCATCAGCCTGGAAACTTCTGCAGGTCAAAGTGGAGCAAAGAACTTTCTTCATGTCTGAGAGAAGAAAATCCTCCATCAGAGGAGGTGAACTTATAAATATGATCCATTTCAGTCTGTTTCTGTCTGCCTGCTCTCTCTGAGTGAAGATACCTGAAGCTGGGAGTTAATTTGCATAAAAAATGTTTTAAATTAGTTTTATCTTTGTCCTTTTTGAGTTTATTATAAACACGCTGAAAGCAGGTTGTGTTTACAGTAAACGGATGGATTTACAGTTACAACAGAGAAGCTGCTGTTTACATCAAAACCTCACACAAAATATCAGCAGCCTGCAGCTGTGATTACTGTATGTGAGCTTTTTGCTTCTTCTGTCTTGACTTTGTTACTATCAAGCTTTCATTTGAAGTTCCACAGTCCAGACTGTCTCTATTGTTTTATAAAGAGCCAAAGTGGTGCAGTGAGCTACTTGAACACCCAGTCAGTCTGCTGTGTCCTGTGGTTGGGTCCTCTGTTCGAGTCCATGATAGTCTGAATTGGTCACACATGGATCCAGCTGACATGGTTCATGCTGTCAATGTTCTGTCACATGTGTAATAGCGGTTATTAAAGGTGCCTTAAGGAGTTTGCACGTTTTATGCGAAACAGCGCCCCCTGCAGGCCTTGGGCGTAACGCAGTTTAGTGAAAAACTCGTCGCTGTGGCTCCCGTGCACGGAAGAGGGGGACTCCGTCTTCGCTCGTTTAGAAGCTCTCAAGTAAGATTTAAGTTTCTTTTACCTGGTGGAGTCTGTGCTGAGGTTTTGGCAGTGCTAGAAGCCAGTCTTTTCTTACTGTAGCAGGAGGAGGCCCTCTCCTGGCTTGTAATAATTAACCAATCCCGCCAGGGGGAGCTGTGTATAAAAGAGGGCCATTCTCACTGGTGCAGCCTCTGCTGCTGGTTCTAGAGTAGACCCCGCCCCTGGGCTTCCTCACTTCCTGGTGTGAGCTGTGTGAGCCGTGCGAGCTGTGTTTGCCTGCTGGGCTGCGTCTGGGATCATTTCCCCCGAATCTGGGTGTCAACTTGCTGCTAGAGGAGTGAGTATAGCCCTCCTCCTGGAGGCGCACCCCACATTCATGATCAGCTGGCAGTAATCAGCTGTTTGTGTTTAGGTGGCTGTAGGGAGGTCGCAGACTCCCCACCTCTCCTACTGGGCGTGTCAGTTAAATGTTTGTTTGCCAGGTACGCAGTCTAGACACCCTCATATTCGTAGCTGGTTCGTGCAGGTGTATGACTGCCCTTTTTATTGCTTATTAGGAGCGGCTGGCTAATCTGCCGTGGAGCCCGCCAGCTGTTTTGTCCTTCCGGGTGGCTTCGAAGTCCAGTGTTGGCACCCATAAATACGCCTGGACTGCCTCTGCTCCTTGGAAGTCCGCCGTCTGCAGGTGCTGCACCCCTGTCGACCTGCCGGCTTCCTGACCGAGCTGATTACACGCTTGTGGGACGCCAGGAATACACAGAAGCGATCCGCTTACTTTATCATCTTTTCTTTTGATTAAGTATCTTTGGGTTAGGTGTTGGTATATTTTGTTGTTCTTTTGGTTATTGTTTCCTTATTTAATTGTGTGTTCATTCTTTGTTATTTTCCATCTACCTTTGTTTTTGTTTGGGGTGTGGCAGTTACAGGTTTGCATTTATTTATTTTACTTGTGAGTTGTGACTGCCTTCCCATTTGTGTTTAGTTCATTCGGTTAATTTTTTTTTTTTGTTTGAATGCATGAATGTGAGGGAAAAACCCTTTTTTAACTCCCCTTGTCTTTTTCCCTCCCTTCCAGAAGCTGAGCACGACGGTTGCGGCATCGGTGTCCCTGGGTGGTGGGTCTCCCTCCCGTGTGATGTGCTGCGCACCCCTTTTTGTTTGAGTGTGTTCACCTTTATTTTCAGCGAGTGAGAGTGTCCACGTGTGTCTGGGGTGATCCTTCCGAGGCCTTCATTCCCTCTTCTACCCGTGTCCCACCGGTAAGCCTCAGCTCCTGTTTGGGCTCCCCCTCTTCCCCTTCTTTTAAAGAGAGTGAATGTGTTTTTGAAGTTTACTATTTAATAAAGATTTTCTGTTAGCCAGAACCCACGTCTCCTGCTTCTTAAGCCTCGAACCTGAGTGTCCTCACTTTTAGTTATTTCCTTGGGTGCAACTCCCAAGGTGGCGTTGTCTGGCTTCCGTTAATCTGACTCATCTCGCCACATTACTTGTGTATAGCCACCGGCGTACCGCTATGTACTTGAAATTTAAAGAGGACACTCCACTAAATAACTTGGGGAGGAAGACAGGATGGCAATCATGAAGACATATTTATATAAAAAATGATCACAATCAAACACACAATGCAATACCACAACACAATGTCTTATTCCTAACTAACTAAACAAATCAAATTCCCTTTCTAATTAAATGATACCTTTGCGGCCGGGTGGAGCTCGTTACTTGGACGAAGGTCCTGGAAGCTGACGACGAAGGTCCTGGAAGCTGACGACGATTACGATGACGATAGTTGCGGCACTGCAGACAGCCCGTCAGTGGGCCGAAACGAAGCAGAGGGGCGAAGTGCTGATGTCCCGAATGATGATAATCCACTGGCAGTGACAAGGTCCGAACAAACTCCGATTGTTACTCACCACCTTGGTATTTGTAGACGATCAGCCAACGATGCGAGCTAATGCTAATTAGCCGGTAGCATCCCTCCTCATACGCACACCAAGCGCGCTGACGCCGCCACAAGATCTCTTCTTGGAAAGTCCACACTATACAGCTGCAGCTCCAGCTTCATTAGATTCCACACCAGCGACCAACAAAACGAAAAAAGTAGTACCCGCTCCCGTGCTCTGAGTTACATCCGTACATGTAGGACGAGAAAACTTCTCCACATTGCCCCAGAACACACATAAAAAAGATACACTGGAAGTGTTCAATTACAATACAAAAAGTAGGACATATGAACATTCAGGTATTTCACATTCAAAGAACATAAGAAACAAATAAACAAACGTGATAACATTTCACCATGAAGGGCAGAGAAGACTCGCATAGAAACTATTAACTAAAATTATTTCAAGCATAAACTAACATGAGCCTTCACTACAGCCACCCCCTAATTCTCTGTGGGAATTAGCAAACTAAATGAAGGCGAATCAGTACATCAGGGATTGAGTCAGGAGTCTTAATCGTCTGGAGATGAGTCAGGAAAGGCTGGTAGCTCAATCAGCTGAGCCACTGGCCTGGTGTAGGTTTTCCACCTGACAGAGACCTCAGCTGCCCTCACTCTTCCGTCTGCTCCTGGGATGGTCTTTTCCACATGGCCCACGGGCCACATTGCTCTTGGCAGTGACTGGTCGACTATCATCACCAATGTTCCTGTGACTAGACCTTCTCTGTCCTTAGTCAACTTCTGTCTTGCCTGCAGAGAGGGCAAGTAGTGTAGTAGGAAGTGAGACCAGAATTCATCTGCCAACACCTGGCTGTATCTCCACATCCTCCGGCCCTGAATCTCTGAAGGGTGGTAGACAGTCTGAGGGAGGGTGGGGTCAAGCCGCCCCATGAGGAGATAATTCGGCATCACGGGGTCAACGTCGGCGACATCAGCGGACACAAAGCTCAGGGGCTTTGAGTTGAGTACTCCTTCGACCTTTGGTAAGTACTGTGGCGAAGACCTCGTCGCTTACAGTCTGTGCACCCAGGATAGTGTACAGCACCATCTTGATGGACCTCAACTCCGTCTCCCATGTCCCTCCGAAGTGTGGGGCGTTTGGCGGGTTAAACTGAAAGTAGACTTGACTCGAGGCTAGCTGGTGCTTCAGTTCTTCTGCCATGGTCCCGAAACTCTCTCTCAGCTATGCCTCTCCTCCCCGAAAATTCGTCCCTTGATCTGACAGGAGGGTGTGTGGCGTCCCTCTTCTGGACTGGAAACGTCGAAACGACATCAGAAATGAGTCGGTGGTCATGCTGTGCAACACCTCGAGGTGCATCGCCCTGGTCGTCATATATTTGTAGACTATCCCCCATCGTTTCTCGGTGCCTCTTCCTCTCTTCACCGAGAATGGCCCGAAGCAGTCTACTCCTGTAGAGTGGAATGCCTTCTCTCCTACTTTGAGGCGACAGGGTGGTAGATCTGCCATCTGAGGTATCGTAGGTTGGGCGCTCCATTTCTGGCAGTCAGCGCAGGTTCTCTGAAATCTCTTCCCTGAAGAATCCAATATCTTCACCATATCTCTGCAAAGACCCTCTCTGATCCTGCGTGGAACACTGCTCTGTTGTACTTCTGGATTATCAGCTCAGTGACTCTGTGTTTGGCTCCTAGGACGATGGGGTGCTTCACATCATCAGGCAGGTCACTTGCACGACGCAATCTACCCCCCACTCTGATCAGGCCCTGAGAGTCAAGTTCTGGAGCGAGCGTCAGAAGTCTGCTGTTGGACGGGATAGGCTTCCTCTTCTGCAGACATTCAAGATCCTCAGGGAAAGAGTCCAACTGTGCTCTCTGCAACACGAGCAGCTCTGTTTCAGCATAGTCAGCAGCACTGAGCTTTGTAGTGTTGGGGAGGTCTTTATGATGCCAGAAAAATGTCTTCCTCTCCAGGTCCTCCAATGAGGG
This sequence comes from Salarias fasciatus, assembly GCF_902148845.1. Lineage (NCBI taxonomy): Eukaryota > Metazoa > Chordata > Actinopteri > Blenniiformes > Blenniidae > Salarias > Salarias fasciatus. The sequence goes on along the minus strand of NW_021941404.1, from coordinate 262,578 downwards.
GCAGTCCTCCAAGTCCGGACCCTCAAAGACTGGGGCCTGACTTAGTCCACAGAAAGGGGTTTGCTTCAACTCTGGTTCATCTTGCACCTCCGTCACAACCGGCTGGCTCGGCCATTCCTCTTCAGACTGCAGGAGGAAGTCTGGACCATTGCTGTAGAGGTTTGTTTGCGACAGGGTAGAGAGGGTTGCTCCTCTCGGAATGACATCTGCCGGGTTCCGTCCTGTGTCGACGTATCTCCAGCACTTCACCCCCACCAAGTCTTGGATTTCTGAAATCCGTGTTCCTACAAAGACCTTGTATCTGCAGGACTGGGACTAGGGCCAAGTGATCACTGTCGTCGAGTCTGACCACATCACGGTCTCACGTAGTGGCAGGGTGAGTTCCTCCCGGACCATCTTGGCCAGCTGAGCTCCGACGAGTGCTGCGCAGAGCTCTAGCCGGGGGATCGACTGTTCTTTCCAGGGGGCAACTCTGGAACGTGCCAAGACGAAGGCTACGTGAACTTTGCCAGCTCCATCAGTCATTCGGAGGTACACTACTGACCCGTAGGCAGTCTCGGATGCATCACTGAACACATGCAGATCGATCTTGCTATTGTCCATGTTGATGGTTGAAGTGAAGTAACTCCTGGGGAGGGTGCTCTTGTGAAGCATCGGAAGCTCCTCCTCCCATTCTCTCCACTTCCGGGCAAGATCACCAGGGACAATGTATCCACAGTTCCCGCACCAAGACCTTGGCTCTGGTGATGAAGGCCAGGATGTACCCTAACTGATCATACTGACTGGCGAGCGTGCGATAGATGCTTCTTCTGGTGATCGGTTGTGTCTCTGTGGGGGTGCTCCGATAGTGCAGAGTGTCTGACTTGAAGCGCCAAATGAGGCCCAGGGTCATCTCATGCGCCTCCCCGGGGCCCTGCACCACCCAGGTCTCGCTGCTTGGTGCCTTGGCATCAGGTGGGAGCTGACGAAGGACGGCAGGATTGCTACTCGCCCACTGGCGTAAGTCGAAACTCCCCTTGGCCAGTAGGGTTCTCAGCCCCATGACCAGCTTCTTGGCTTTTCCTTCTGTGGCGACACTTTGTAGACAGTTGTCTACGTAGAAGCTCCTTTCCACACTGTGACGAGCCTCCTCTGTTGACTCAGGGTCTTCCAGGACATGACGCTGTAGCACGAACGTCGTGCAGCATGGGCTACACATCGTCCCGAAAGGTAGCACCTCCCACTGGTAGGTTGATGGGTGTTCGTCAGTAGGGTCATCTCTCCACAGGAACCTCAATAGGGGCTTGTCCTCCTCCACAAGTTGGTGGAACATCCCATTTATGTCCCCGCTGATGGCCACGCGTTCCTGGCGAAATCGCAGGAGAACTTCAAGAAGGGATGGTCCTAGGGTGGGACCTGGGAGCAGACATGTGTTGAGGCACTGATTGCCAACCTGGAAACTGCAGTTGAAGACCAGCCAGTTCTTTCCATTGTGGCTAACTTTGTGGTGTGGCAGGTACCAGGCCTCCTTTGTGATTTCAGCCCTGCTGTTGAGTTTCTTGACATAACCAGCGACCACCAACTTGTTCATCTCCTCTCTGTAGATCTCAGCTTGGTGAGGATCTCTGGCCAGCCTTCTCTCTGTGCTCTTGAGGTAGTTGCTGACCACCTCCTTTGGGACATGCAAGGTAGGCATGTCCTCTCTTTTCAGGAGTGGGGTGGCGTACCTCTGCACTCCCTCGATGTTTACTCTGACGGTCTTCTTCTCAAGGAGAGCCACAGCATACTTATCCTCCTTCGATCGCACCATATCCTTCTCGTTCTTGAATGACAGGATGTCTAACTGCCAGAGCCGCCCCACATGACTGAGGAGGGCAGTGTCTGCTGAAGTTGCTTTACTGTAGAGGCACTGGGTCAGGGCAGGTCTCTGGTTGGAGATGTGAAATGGACCTTGTAGGGTCCACCCCAGTCTGGTTTTGATGGCGGCAGGACATCCTCTGGGTCCCAGGTAGACGGTATCTACTGCAGTGATGAGGTCAATGTGGTCTGAGCCAATCAGGATCGTTGGTGTTGCTCCACTGATCGGTGGTATGGGCAGGTTGCGAAGGTGCTGGTGCTTCTCTTTGAGCTGTGAGATGGGGTAGTCATACTGAGAGAGTGCAATCTGCTGACGAGTGAATATGTTGCTGATGGTGTACTGTCTGTCTGGTTGACCAGCTGGTGAGATGATGAGGGCGACCTGCTCACCACTGATCTCTTTGACGTCTCAACGAATCGTCCGGATGGTTAGCACTTCTCTTGGTCCCCGGACACCCAGCTGAATGGCTGCTGAATGGAGGAGCAGGGTTTTCTCTGAACCATCACCCAAAACAGCATAGGTGTCCAACATCCGTTCTTGGTAGTGTAGGTGGAGTTGCACTATCTTCAACATAACCTTCGAGCTCCCACTCTTAGCCGGATCCATATGTGGCATGGTGGGGGGTTGCACTCCCCTCCACTTGAGGCAGTGTGGCTTCTAATTACTGGGCGTCTATAAATATCCCTGCTCCGCCCTTCCTCTTCCTCTTCCTCTTCCTCCTTCATGGGACTGACAGACATGTGGCTGCTGTCCTGACAGTGTGTCTGTTCAGGATAGTGCTTGGCCTTCCACAAAGGTACGCATGTCCTGTTTCTCTTTAGTCCACTTAGCAGCCTCAGCAGTGTATTTACCCCAGCCCTGCGTTTCACAGCTGTGAATTGACTGGGAGCTGGACTGCCCTGGAGTCTGTGTGGGAGCGGTGTGTTTCCTGCAGCCGCCAGCGCTGCTGTATTGGGCTGTGTGTGCTCTCCTTCATGCTGCCAGGTGTGCCAATCCATCCTCAGTAGGGAACAGTGATTTATTGTTTAGATTAATTTCATTATTTTGGTGTGATTTCATGGTTTGTTTTACAGTGGTGCAGTCATCAGCTGCAGTTAACCCCGGGCTTTACTGCTGTTTTGGCTCTCCTTCTCTGGATGTGCTTGACACCTGCTCGTCGCACCACGGCCTCCTCAGTACACCCTCCTGCCCTAGGGGCCCGATGGACCACCCAGGCTCATTAAGAAGTGTGGCTCTCCTGCATCGAGCCAAGGAGCTTGGGCATGCGCCGTGCTCGGGCATTTTTAGAAATGCAGACGCACTCTTCCTTTTGATTTTCTTCTTTTTTTCCTTCTTCTGTTCGATTGCGTTGATTAGTGATTACGTTGGTTTGTTTTCTATCCAATTCCTTTGGTTTTGTTATTTTGGAATGATTTGGGGTTTTTTTTATTTCGTATAAATTAATTTGTTCTCCTTTTCCTTTGAATATTGTTTAGGTATTAGATTTTTGTTTTTGGGGTATGAGGGCTGCCATCATTTTGTGAGATTAATTGTTGATTTTCTTTTCTTTTGGCAGGTGCTGGAGGCCCTGAAGCGGCAGCGGTTCCCTGGTGGTGGTCCCTTTTTCACTTTTTGTTTGCTGTGTCACGGGTGCTGTGTGGTTTTGGATCCTCCCCACTTTCTGTTACCGCTGTCGTGGTAAGCCCCAGCCCTGTCCAGTTCGGTTTTGTTTGGCAGGCCTCAAACCCCATTTATTTCGAGTTAGTCTGCTCATTTTAATATTGGAATTTAATAAAGTTTGTTTTGATTTGAACTCACGTCTCCCATCCCAGTGAATCCTTTGAACCTGCGGGCCCTTGTTTTTTTTATTTTATTTAGCATTTGAGATCCTGGGGTGCAAGTCCCCAGGTGGCGTTGTCTTTTGGTTGAGTTCTGTTTATCCCCCCCATTCATTCTGCCACACATACATAATCTTGGACTCAGTGTCAACGACCCTCTCCTTGTTCCGTTGGTTGACATCATGCAGGACGTCCCAGTGCACAGCAGAACAACGACCACATTTCCTTTTCAGGGTGCACTCTGAAGCTCTGTGACCCTTACGAGCACACCTCCAACACCTTTGATCTTTCTGGATCCAGTCTCTTGCTTCTTCGGTGCTCAGTCTTTTGAACGCCTCGCAGCTTGAGAGCCAGTGTTCTTTGTCGCAGTAGAGACAATGTGGACTCTTCTTGTCTTTAGTCTGTTTTGAGACGCCTCCCTTGCTGGTGGCGTGTGACTGTTCCCGTTCTGGTTCTCTGACTGTGTGCATTACAGTAGCAGTTCTCCATTGACCCTTTGCTTTGCTGTCCCTCTTTTCTCTTAGGGACGGACCTGGGATGAGCACATCCAGGCTGAGACTGCGGACCTCATCCTTTAGAAATGTTGCAAGATTGATCAGGGAGGATCCTGGTTTGCTAGGGTGGGGTCGATTCTGCAGGCGTCGGAACCTCTCCTGTCTGAATGGAGGGAGCTTCTCCAGGATGCGTTTTACGCTTGAGCTGCTGTTGAGCTCACAGAATCCCTCCTCACCCTGGCACCTCAGCATCCTCACAAGGTTTTGCACCTTTACAAACAGGTCCTCCAAGTGCTTGGTTGTCATGGATTGGGGGTAATTTCTCAATGATGGAGATCTCTGTGAGGATGAAGTCCCAAGGGCGGCCGTAGTGGTCATCCAGGGCTGCGATGGATTCTGAGTAGGGTTTGTCAGACCAGCCGAATGCTGAAATAATCATGTGGGCTCTGGGGACTTTGACGTGTTGTAGCAGGATCGTGTATTTGTATCTCTCATCATAGGTGTCAGCGAGGAGGGTTTCTAGGCACATACGCAGTTCCAGGTACTGGGCTCTATTTTCTACCTCGAAGTTGGGGAAAGTGGGCAGGGCAACATACCAGAGAGCAGGCTGGTGGTTAGGCGAAGTGGGGATCACTGGAGCTTGGCTGTTCTTAGGTGGGGGTGTCATGATGTCAGCCTTTGTAGGTCCTGACCACTGGTGGACCACTGAGGAGGGTGCTGGGTTTGGGGGCTGCTGCTCTCTCTGAGGGACTGTAAAGTTGATGGGGCCAGGGGCCGAGTCTGAGAAGTTGAGGTTATGGCCTGAGAGTGGGGGCACTGTCCACTTCTGCTGCTCGACTGCCAGTCCCTCTAGGCGGCGGCTCAGCAGTCCGTTTCCGTCTGGTTCCTCCTGAATCTGGTCCAGTGCATGCCTCGCTCTATTGTACTCTGCTTCACCCTGATGATCTGGAGAATGTTCCCTTCAAGGCCTCTGTGAAGTCCTCCTCGAGGGTCAGGCTGAAGACCGTTGCGTGAGGCTCTGAATGACTTCACCACTAAACTGCATAGACTGCTTCATGGTGTTTTCACTCTGCTTTGTTAGCTCCTTCATTGCTTGGATCATGGCCTGTGTCTGCTGCAATGCAACTTGAGCCTGTATCCGTTCCCTTTCCCGTGCAATTTCAGCCTGCTGGGCCATAATTTGTGCTTGTATGCGCTCCCTCTCCAGAGTTGCTTCATCCTGGCAGCGCTCTCTCTCCAGAGCAGCCTCCTCTTGACGTCTGACCATGTCAAACAGTCTGGCTTCACTTCTCCTTGACCCAACTGAGCTGTATGAGTTCGGGCTGTCAGGTCTGGGTTGAACCACATTACACTGGCTGTGGTCCTGGTCATCTACAAGGTCATTGTCAGGGTAGTCAGGTGTATCGAACCGAGCTGCAATTCTGGCCACATTATCTGCTCTCCGGCTGATGGGTAAGTCAGCTCACGTGCTCATCTTACAACAGGCTAGACTGGCAGAGCTATGGGTGCGCTGACCCCATATGGGTGCGTGTAGAACACTCCTCTGTTGATCTTGTTGATCCCGTCACTAATCCTGCTCCCGGATTTTTACAAGTCAAGCATGGAGGTTTACCTAGGCTAACAGAGACTGAGTCTGTCCAAAGTGCTCAAAGCATTAAAAAAAAGTCAATGGGTAAAAAGCTTAACATCTGTACAAGACAAAATAACTTTTCCAGTAGGAAATACATAAAATGTGGTCTACTAAACATTAGAGCAATCTCCACTAAATCTCTGTTAGTTAATGACCTTATCGGTGACAATAACATTGATCTCCTTGCTCTAACAGAAACTTGGCTCCAGCAAGATGATTATGTGAGGCTCAATGAATGTACCCCTCCAACCTATGTTAATTTCCAAACAGCTAGATCAACAGGTCGAGGTGGAGGTGTGGCAGTGATTTCCCACTCCAGTCTTCTTCTTAAACCCAAAACTAATGTTAAATTCAACTCTTTTGAAAGCTTAATACTAACGCTTACTTGTCCAAATTGGAAGAATCAAAAAGCTGTGCTATTAATTATTGTGTATCGACCTCCTGGTCCTTACTCTGACTTTTTAACTGAGTTCTCAGAGTTTTTAAGCAATATAGTATTGACTCATAACAAGATCCTTATAATAGGTGACTTTAACATCCATGTGGATGATTCTGGTGATAGTTTGAGTAATGCGTTTATTGCAGTATTAGATAGTATCGGTTTCACTCAAAATGTTGATGAATCCACTCATAGTCACAAGCACACCCTGGATCTGGTCTTAACATATGGGATAGAAGTCAGTGACCTAAATGTTCTCCCTCAGAACCCTATTCTCTCAGACCATTTTTTAATTACTTTTCAGGTTTTGATTGAAGACTACTGTGCTCAAAAAGATAAAATTAAGCTGATACGGACATTATCTGAAAAATCTGTGGCTCGGTACAAAGAATTGATCCAGCCTGCATTTGCTGCATTATCTTGTGAACTCACAGAAATGAGCTTATTGGCCAGTGGTGATAATAGTGATCAGTTTGTTGACAGTGCTATGCACTCACTAAAATCTGCCCTTGACGTAGTGGCCCCGTTGCAGCTGAAAACCAATCGACCCAGGCGCGTTGCTCCATGGTTTAATTCTGAAACCCGTGTTCTCAAACAAAAAACTCGGCAATTAGAAAGACTGTGGCGTAAATCTAAATCAGAACAATCTCTGAAGGCCTGGAAATGTAGCTTGCTAAGCTATAAACAAATTCTCTTTAAAGCCAAGACATTATATTACTCTCGTTTAATAGAAATAAACAAAAATAACCCTCGGTTTCTATTCAACACTGTAGCCAGACTGACAACCAGTCATACTGTAGTGGAACCAGTAATCCCAGAATCTTTAAACTGCCATGACTTTCTTAAATTCTTTAATGATAAAATCATAACCATTAGAGGTAAAATCAGTGAAGCGCTTTCCTCAGATCAAGCTCAGGGAATCCAGCCACTGCCTCCACCTGAAATACCTGAAATACTAGATAGTTTCTCACCAGTAAATGGGGCTGAGATTACTTCAATTGTAATGTCTTCTAAAACCTCAACCTGTCTCCTAGATCCAATTCCAACTAAGCTTTTCAAAGATATCCTTCCAGTTATCTTAAATACGATCATAACTATAATAAATACCTCTCTAGAAAATGGCTATGTGCCACAGTCATTTAAATTCGCAGTAATCAAACCACTGCTGAAAAAACCTAATCTCGATCCTGATATTCTAGCTAACTACAGACCGATATCAAATCTGCCTTTTATTTCAAAAGTCCTGGAAAAAGTTGTGGTTAAACAGCTTTGCCGCCACCTACAGGACAATAGTTTATTTGAGAAATTTCAGTCAGGATATAGAGCTTATCACAGCACTGAGACTGCGTTAGTTAAAGTCACTAATGACTTGCTATTGGCGGCTGACGCAGGTCTAGTCTCAGTCCTGGTTCTCTTAGACCTCAGTGCAGCTTTTGATACAATCGACCACAATATTCTCCTGCAGAGGTTAGAATGTGAGGTTGGCATCAGAGGAAAAGCCCTCTGCTGGTTCAAATCCTATTTATCTAATAGGTACCAATTTGTTCACGTTAACCAACAGTCCTCACCGTGCTCCCAGGTCAGTTATGGGGTTCCTCAAGGGTCCGTGCTCGGGCCAATTTTATTTCTGTTATATATGCTTCCTTTAGGGAACATAATTAGAAGTCACGATATCAATTTTCATTGCTATGCAGATGACACACAACTGTATTTATCTATGAAACCTGATCAAACTAATCAAATAGACAGACTCAGTGACTGTATCAGAGAAATTAAAACCTGGATGACTACGAACTATCTCCGTCTGAATCCTGGCAAAACAGAGGTCATTATACTAGGCCCCCATAAACTGAGAGAGTGTCTATCCAAACAGATTATTACCTTAGATAACGTCAGTGTATCCTCCTCCTCTACTGTGAGGAACCTCGGGGTCTTATTTGATCAGGATATCTCATTTAAAGCACACATCAACCTGGCTTGTAAAACAGCATATTTCCACTTGCGCAACATAGCTAAAATAAGAAACATTTTACCTAGAAGCGATGCAGAAAAACTCATCCATGCATTTGTTTCTGCGAGATTGGACTACTGCAACTCCCTTCTCGCAGCCTGCCCAAAAAGTGTATTAAAAACTTTCAGTTGGTTCAAAATGCAGCCGCCAGATTATTAACTGGAACTAGAAGACGTGAACACATTACTCCCGTTCTAAAATCTCTTCACTGGCTTCCAGTCGAGTTTAGAGTTAGATTTAAAATCCTTCTCCTCACTTACAAAATCCTAAATGGGATGGCTCCAACCTATCTCCAAGATGCTTTAACGCCTTATCAACCAATCAGAGCACTTCGCTCTCAAAATGCAGGGTTACTGGTGACTCCTAGAGTCTCTAAATGGACACTAGGTGGAAGAGCCTTTAGCTATCAGGCACCATTTTTATGGAACCAGCTTCCAAGTGGTGTCAAAGAGGCAGACACAGTCTCCACATTTAAGGTTAGGCTCAAGACGTTTCTCTTCGATGCAGCCTATGATCAGGTCAGCTAGGGATTCTAAACTAAACTAAACTAAACTAAACTAAACTAAACTAAAACAAACCAAACCAAACTAAAGTAAACCAAACTAAACTAAACTAAACTAAACTAAAACAAACCAAACCAAACTACAGTAAACCAAACTAAACTAAACTAAACTAAACTAAACTAAACTAAACTAAACTAAACTAAAACAAACCAAACTAAAGTAAACCAAACCAAACTACAGTAAACCAAACTACAGTAAACCAAACTAAACCAAACTAAACCAAACCAAACTAAACTAAACTAAATTAAATTAAACTAAACCAAACCAAATTACACTAAACAAAATTAAACTAAACCAAACTAAATTAAACTAAACTAAACTATACTAACTAAATACTAGTTTAAACAGTTAAGTATCCACAAAGCTGCCCCAGGAGCTAGAATGCTGTGGGAAGTACGGTGCACTGAGCCCTGTCCTCTAATGTCTGAATGTTATTCCCTTTAGTCCGTTCATTGCTTTTCACCTGCTGTCCCCCCCTTCGAGGGGGAGTCTTCTCCAGTTTCAGTTGCTGACTCCACTATTACGAAGGCCTATGAACAAGCTCCGTCCGGACCGGGAGGACACCCCTGTCGGTCCTGCCCGTGGACTGGCTTCGGTTCTACTGCTGGGATCCGTGGTTCTTGTGCTGGACCGTCCAACGAACTGTCCTCAACATTGTCCTAGGCTTTACTTCTTACTGTCTCATGCTAGCTGTTGCCAAAGCTGTCCGTCCCTGGGAGAGGGATCCCTCCATACTGTGGTTCTCCCCAAGATTTCTTCTTTTCCCACTGGGTTTTTGGAGTTTTTTCTTGCCGGATGTGAGGGTCGAAGGCGGTGGTTGCTTCGTTCTGTCTCGTTACTGTAAATATTGACATATTACCATTATGCTTATTCACTGTTTTTACTTTTACCGACAAATGTAACATCTTGAAGCCCTCTGAGGCAACTGTTGTTGTGATACTGGGCTATACAAAAATAAATTGATTGATTGATTGATTGATTGACCCATTGAACCATGACTGGGAAGGGGACCTGTGACATACTCATTTAGATATCTGGGCTTGTTCAGGGTTCGTTTGGGGCTTTGTCTGATCTGTCTTTGGAGTGTCCACTATTAGCCATAGTAGCTATACTAAATCATAATCCGGCTCGAAGGACCAAAAGTTGTAATAGCGGTTATTAAAATTAAATCAAGGACTGTATGTTAACTAAACCCAAAATACGGTGCTGTGTACAGCCACCGGCGTACCCCTATGTACTTGAAATTTAAAGAGAACACTCCACTAAATAACTTGGGAAGGGAGACAGGATGGCAATCATGAAGACAGATATTGATATAAAAAATTATCAGAATCAAACACACAATGCAATACCACAATACAATGTCTTATTCCTATCTAACTAAACAAATCAAATTCCCTTTCTAATTAAATGATACCGTTGCGGCCGGATGGGGCTCGTTACTTGGATGAAGGTCCTGGAAGCTGACGACGAAGGTCCTGGAAGCTGACAACGGTTACGATGACGATAGCTGCGGCACTGCAGACAGCCCGTCAGTGGGCCGAAACGAAGCAGAGGGGCGAAGTGCTGATGTCCCGAATGATGATAATCCACTGGCAGTGACAAGGTCCGAACAAACTCCGATTGTTACTCACCACCTTGGTATTTGTAGACAATCAGCCAACGATGCGAGCTAATGCTAATTAGCCGGTAGCATCCCTCCTCATACGCACACCAAGCGCGCTGACGCCGCCACAAGATCTCTTCTTGGAAAGTCCACACTATACAGCTACAGCTACAGCTTCATTAGATTCCACACCAGCGGCCAATAAAACGAAAAAAGTAGTACCCGCTCCCGTGCTCTGAGGTACATCCGCACATGTAGGAACGAGAAAACTTCCCCACAATGCCCCGGAACGCACATAAAAAAGATACACTGGAAGCGTTCAATTACAATACAAAAAGTAGGACATATAAACTTTCAGGTATTTCACATTCAAAGAACATAAGAAACAAATAAACAGAAACATGTGATAACATTGCACCATGAAGGGCAGAGAAGACTCACATAGAAACTATTAACTAAAATTATTTCAAGCATCATAAACTAACATGAGCCTTCACTACAACATGAGTCAGGTTTATTGCAAAATAGTTTAGCGAATTTAGTGAAAATGTTATTATTATTATTATTATGTTATTATTTTGCGGTTACTGAGAGGAGAGGGCGCCATGAGAGGATGTCATCAGAGAACGTCTCTCTGCCACAAAACAAACAACACACTTGCACAATAACGTTTGCTTCATTTATTAACTCCAGAAATATTTCAGGATCTTTGTCCCCCCCAAATATATCTCACTTGGCCGTCCACTGCCATTTTTTGTGTTCACTGGACAGGCTGGTGGGAAATAAGGTGGGGCACTTCATCATGATTCAATATTTGGATTTATTTGGTGGGCTGCAATGAATATGTGTGACCTGATATCCAGTCCAGTCATTGTTTATCTGTTCCTATAGCAAAAACTCAAACTTTCTTTTTATCCATACGCAGAAAAGTCCACCTGCTTTAAGTCTAAAAACTTTTCTACAAATTTTCTGCGTTTTTCCAAATTTCTAAACTTTTTCACTAATGTTTTTTTCACTATTTTTGGAAAAACCAAAAACAATAGGTGAATAATTTTCAACGTAACCTTTACTTCCTGTTCCATTGGGGGTCCAGGCTTCTTGTCTGTGATGTGCTGGATGTTTTCCTTCATATCAGTGTCCTGGTGTTGTGCTCCCTGTGTTTCCTCTCAGTGATGGAAGCGTGATGTTCACCAGCTGTGCATCATGACTCCACTGCAGCATGTTTGTGTCCTGAGTGTCTTCCTGTTACTGAGAGAATGTTCCTTCCTGCTGAGTCAGAGTCTGAGTGGTTTAATGTCTCTGGTCAGACTCCAGTGGTCTGTCTGCTATGTGATTCATCTGGACATCTGGTCTGATTCCCTGAAGACAAGAGCATCACTGAAAATGAACAGCATCAACTCAGCAGCTCCAGAAGCATCTAAAAGAGAAATAGATCTGTCTTTCTTAGCATATGGGTGAATTCATGAAGTCTGAAATAATTCACTAAATGGTTTGAGTTTATTCTTCAGGTTTCTTTTTACTTAACAAATGTAAAAAAAAAAAAAAAAAAAAAAATCATAAGATAAGAGTTCTTCTTCTTCAACTCTGAAACTGAAAACATTTGACGTTATGGTTTGTATGACAAACAACTAGCTCATCATCCACATACTCTCAGCACTTTCAGTTTTCTCAAAGCACTTTGCTTTGCACTCAGCACTTTATGAACCCGCATCAACAGCGCTGTCGTCTTGGGACACTGGAGTAGGACTAAAGTAGTTCACTGCAGTCAGTCATGAAAGATGCTGGACTTTTCTGCTGCGTTCAGTTTTTCCATCTCATGAAATCAAATGACCAAATGCCAAGAAATAACATTTCACAACTGCGCCAGACATGCCTCCAACACCAGCTCTGCCTCTTGGCACTGCTCAGCGTCACGCCTCAACTTGCCAACCTGACTCTGATCAAGATTTCACTGAGACACAAGATGGTATCGACAACCATCACCGCTGTTTGATTACCTTAGTGATCTCCACCTTTCATAAGTTCAGACAGCATCACATAATTACACTGCACAAGCCATCATGACAGAGATATGGAGGACAAAACGCATCAAAATTAAATAAATAACACAAACATTTATGTATCTAATTCTAATTTTATTTAATTCATGACACTTTTAAGCAATTATTTCATTTTGTGTTAAAACACCTAAATTTACATAAATTAATTACATAAACCTATTAAAACCTAAATTTACATAAATAAATTATTTCACAATTTATTAATTATTTAATGTTCTGTTGTTGCAGCTTTTCATTAATTTATTTTATCTGTGAAACTCATTCGTCAAGGTCAGCAGGTGGGACTATCATCAATCTTGTTCAATCCATTAGTTTGTGGAGCCCCAGCTCTGCTCAGAGATTCCTCAATCAAATTCGCTGCAAGATTTTCAGATTTGTCCTGCAGCTCAGACGAGTATCAACAATGAGCTTCAACCAGCAGGACCCAGTCCCAAGCAGCTTCAAACAAAGTTTTGTTCAATAAAGTATCCAAACCAACAGAGAGGCCCACAGCATGATAGTGTGGTGTCTTCACTTTATTCAGGCACTCAGTGAAAACGAGCCCCGTGGTGGCTGCTGTACATTGGAGGCTGTAAAGTGAATCATTGGCGTTTCTTCTTTTTCAAATGTCATCTCTACTTGTTCATCTGAGTAAAATATAAGAGGCTTGAAGTGTGGTTACTAATTAGACGTCTTATGACTTCTTTAACCAACATTATGAAACAGCTTACAAAACACTTTTTTGCAATTAAAAACATGCTGATGTTTGCTGTGGACAATCTGGTGAATGCATATTAGTTAAGTAAGCTGTTGAAATGGCAACTTGAAAGTTTTTTTTCAACAATTTTATCAATTACTCTCAAAGAAATGTTTCCCACACCGAACTTAAACAGACTTGCCTCTCACAGTATTTTGCTTTTACAGTGCTTTAACATTCTCGACGTTTTATGTCCTTTGGAAAGACGTGAAAGGAGATATTCCCTCATTCTTCAGATTGTGGTTTGAACAACAAAAGGTAAAACATTAAAGCATATTCTTTCTCACTTTAACTTTCTTTACAGATGCTTTTGTATCCGTCATACACGCCACACACAAGCGCCAACCTCTGCTGTTAAAACATAAAGATAATGCGGAAGTGCAAAAAAGCTGTAATGCCAGGGAAATTCCAGCAGGAGGCGATGATGCTGGTTTCAAAAAGAGTCGAGAGGCACCCAGCTGGGTCTCACTGGAAACCATTCAACAATGTAGATTTTCATAGTCCAAGTAAACACATAAAAAGTGGTTTCAAAACATGTTCTGGTCTCGATCACTAGTTTCTACAACCCTGGCTTCACCAGACTCTGATTTTCACATAAGTCATCTGTTCATTTTATTTCACGAGTTAAAGTTTTGCATGAATTGCCCTATCACAGTGCCTCCTCTGTCCACCTCATGTGACAGCCTGGACCAATCACATTTACATCCTGTTTCAAATGTTCACTATGGAGACTTCCTGCTGAACTCACTGAAATCTTCAGAACTGGATTTCAGAATTCACGAAAGAAAAATCCATTGTATTTACTACCTGTACTCATACACAGAGAAGACACTGTGTGTTTCCATCAGAACACTCGAGAACAGCGCCACCAAGTGTATCTGAGTGTGTTCAGTAGCTCTCCACTATCCATCTGTATTCGCTTGATGTGCAGGGCAACCAATATAAAGGTCCGCCCTCTGACTTTGATGTTTGAGTTTGACAGATAAAATAAATTCATGAAGTGCTGAAACACTGAACCATTAAATACTGCATTCAACAGTGAAATAATTCGAAGATCATATATATATATATATATATATATATATATATATATATATATATATATACATACATATGTGTGTGTGTGTGTGTGTGTATATATATATATATATATATATATATATATATATATATATATATATATACATACATATGTGTGTGTGTGTGTGTGTGTGTATATATATATATATATATATATATATATATATATATATATATATATATACATATATATATATATATATATATATATACATATACATATACGAATTGTTACTATAATCAAATAATTACAAAATGAAGTATTTAATTTTTAATAATTAGTTACACATTTAAGTAATCACTTAATGGTACATCTATTTCTTCAATAGTTTACTTATTAATTTATTTCATTTTGGGATGTTTAGTCCTCCATAGGAGGACTAAAATGATTCTTCCACAGGATCACTAAACTGTTCATGTATACTGGTCACTGCAGTGGACATCTGTTCAAAATATTTTTACGGCATTCCTTTGATGCATGGCTTTATTTTAGCCTCCACAGTGAACATCAGAGCATCACTACATGACCACTTCTTCATCTGCAATAAGTTTTTTTTGTAAATCAATTGATTAATGTTATTTCACTTTTATTCGATTTAATTTTCTGTTGTTTTATTGTATTTTAATTCCATTGTTATTGTTTTAATGGTGCAAAATAATTTGTTAAAAATAGAAACATTTACTTTCTTGCCAAAAGATAAGTAAAATATGGAAGATTCACTAAATTACACATCTTATCTCTTCATTAGGAGATCCTGGTTCTGTCTAATGCCTTTAATAAAATAAATGAGTTCAATGAGCAGAATAACTAGTTGTTTTAAAAAAAAATCCTGTTTTACTGATATTTGTTTGACTTTGTGCAGCTTCTGAAGCTTCTATTGACTCGATTATTCTATAAAAACAGTCGGTGTGTGTTCCACACTGTCTTTCAGAAGAGGGAAACGGGAGGCTCTTTGTTTTGTTCTCAGATTAAAAACGTTTGGATCAAAACTCACCGAAACAGAGGAAGAAGACTGATTCCTGACGATCCATCATCGAGTTAAAGATTCAACAACATGACGAGTTCACAGCAGTAACTGACTGTGGTCGCGCTATCCGCACTTCTGTGAGAGCTGGTCGTGCTATCTGCACTTAAAAATCTGCTGCGCTGTACTGAGCCCTACGGTAGCTTTTGGATGGAGCGTTCAAGTGAGTTTTGAAATTGCAATTGTGGTCTCTATTGTAAAATAGCAGTGTGATCATTTACAAGTTGTTTAAGTGTATGCAGTCATGCTATTAATAAAAAACAGACATAATCGAAATACTGCACACTCGTTTGTTCGCTTACACTCAAAAATTTAATCAAAACCCAATACCCAATAAAAATTGTTGCACATATTACATCATCTCCAATCACTATAATGTTAATATGGGAAAATGAATTTAAAAAAAAAAGTCAAAATGTTTTCACAAACCACCTAAATAGAAATATTCTGCATAAGGCCCTCTACCTGAATTCATATTCCCAAGAGATTTTACTCTACCAATTTTTAAATAAAAATTCAAGGAAAAATTACATAATCTCCATTCACTATAATGTTAATATGGAAAAATCAATTTAAAAAAAAAGTCAAATTGTTTTTACAAACTACCTAAACACAAATATTCTTCATATGCTCGTCTGCCTTCATGAATAATCCCAAGACATTTTACTGTACCAATTTTTTATAAAAATTAAAGGAAAATTACATCATCTCCATCACTATAATGTTAAAATGGAAAAAAAATCAATTTTTAAAAAAAGTCAAATTGTTTTCACAAACCACATAAATAGAAATATTCTGCATAAGGTCCTCTACCTGAAATAATATTCCCAAGAGATTTTACTGTACCAAGATTTAATAAAAATTCATGGAATTATTACATTGTCTCTCTTCAGTATAATGTTAATCTGAAAAAAAATCATTTTTTAAAAAAAATTAAATTGTTTTCACAAACCACCTAAATAGAAATATTCTGCATAAGGCCCTGTACCTGAATTAATATTCCCAAGATATTTTAAATGTCTTGGGATTATTCATGAAGGCAGAGGAGCATTTGAGGAATATTTCTATTTCGGTGGTTTGTGAAAACATTTTGACTTTTTTTTTTAAATTGATTTTTCGATATTAACATTATAGTGAATGGAGATTATGTAATTTTTCCTTAAATTTTTATTAGAAATTGGTACAGTAAAATGTCTTGGGATTATTCATGAAGGCAGAGGAGCATATGAGGAATATTTCTGTTTAGGTTGTTTGTGAAAACAATTTCATTTTTTTTTAATTGATTTTTTTTCATATTAACATTAGAGTGAATGGAGATGATGTAATTTTTCCTTGAATTTTTATTAAAAATGGCACAGTAAAATCTCTTGGGAATGTTGATAAAGGTCAACGGCCTTATGCAGAATATTTCTATTGAGGTGGTTTGTGAAACCATTTCGACTTTTTTTTTAAAAATATTTTTTCCATATTGCTATTACAGTGAATGGAGATGATATGATATGTCCATGAATTTTTATGAAATATTAGTACAGTAAAATCTCTTTGGAATATTGATACTAGTAGAGATCCTTATAAAGAATATTTCTATTTAGGTGGTTTGTGAAAACAATTTGAATTTTTTTGAAAATTGATTTTTCCATATCAATATTAAATTGAATGGAGATGATGTAATATGTGCAACAATTTTTGGGGGGTATTGGGTTTTGTTTAAATTTTTGAGTGTAAACCAACAAACGAGTGTGTAGTATTTCAATTATGTCTGTTATTTATTAATAACATGACTGCATACATTTAAACAACTTGGAAATGATCACACTGCTGTTTTACAACGGAGACCACTTTTGCAATTTCCCAACTCACTTGAACGCTCCATTCAACAGCTACCATAGTGCTCAGTACAAAAGCGCAGCAGACTTTTAAGTGCAGATAACGCGAGAGAAGTGCGGATAGCTCGACCGCAGTCAAGAACTGAGGGTCGCAGAAAGGCTGTAAATCCAAAAATCCCCTAAAACAAAACGAAACCACCCAGAGAGCAGCCTGTTGACTGTATGCAGAGGAAATATGAGCTTGGGGGAGCAGTGAAGGGAGGAGTGAGGGAAGAGGAAGTACAACACATTAAGAGACAGAAAATCAATAGATGGATAACTGTAATGTGCCCCATTCTCCTCTCCAGTGAACATTTAAATCTCTGACTGGAAACTCCAGACAATCCAGGACTGGCTGGGTTTTATTTTATTTGTTAGAATGAGGATTATTTCTTGTTTGTGAAAACTCAGTGGAGGAGGAGCTGTGAGCAGGAAAGGAGGCAAAGAGGAGGAGGAGAAATTAAAATGAGCAGTTTGAAAACAGCTCAGTCAGAAAAACTATTAAATACTAAAGAGAGAGAGAGAGAGAGAGAGAGAGAGAGAGAGAGAGAGAGAGAGAGAGAGAGAGAGAGAGAGAGAGAGAGAGAGAGAGAGAGAAACTGAGACCAGTTTGGTTTTGGAGTGAATTTTTTGTGAGTAAATGTAATTTATCTTTAATTTGCCAAATATTGTCAATAATTTCAGAGCAACAAAGCTGCAGCACCTGTGGCTTCATGCTGTCCACTGCATTTTCTGCCACCAGCAATTTGCTTCTTCCTGTTCTCTTGATTTCTATCCTTGAGACGGAAGCACTTGTGCTTATTTTAGCCGTTCAAAACCTTGATGTTTCTGTTGCCTCAGATTCTGGGTTGACCACACTGATCATAACCTGTTAACTTTTATGCATTCACTCCAAAATCCTAATCAGTGACTGATGCATTCAACAACCTTATATCTGCATCCTTATTTAGATAAACAGCATATTAAAGGACAGGGAAGTGCAGAGGCAGATGCTTTGTCTCTTCGGCTGAGGAAGTCTTTTATTTAGAATTACCAATCTTTCAGCTGCAGTCACGAGACACAGAAGAGTAAACTGAACACTGAAAGCTCTCAGAACAAACTGCAGGAAGTTTCATGTTTCTTGCTGAGGACAGATGCACTGCTCTCTGTGGAAACCACAACATACTTTTTACCACCGTGGGTCGAAAACGGCTCTTGGTGTTCCATTACGGAGAAGCAGACCTGCGCGTCTTTGGCCTCGAACTTCACCACAAGGCTACAGAGATGAGTCATCAGAAGCATCTTCAACCCACAGCTTCTCCCCAAACCAGCAGCAGTTTCTACCTGAGCCCACCGCAGAGCAGCGTTCTCATGCAGCCTGCAGCTCCTCACTCTGACTCTTCAGACTTCATTCATGGAGTCAAACCTGCTGCGTTTGGTGCAGCCTGTAAAATAAATGCTGGTTTTTGTTCCTTCTCAGGTTTTTATTTCTTTTATATTAGATTTCCAATATTATTTTGGAGTAATTAGTTTGTTAATATTTGGGATTTATTTATTCCTTTCTGAGCACTTTGAGCTTTCTTTGGTTCTTTCTTTAAAATTATACCTTAATTTATTCATTCATTCATTCACTGGATTCAGGGGTGTAGTACAGGGCTAGTCCAAGCCTCCACATCACCTCAATCTCATTGGTGTCCATCAGCAACACTGGAGGGTTACGTATAAATGTTTCACTCATTTTCAGCTGAGCTAATTTCAGTTGTGTCATTGACGCTGCCCCTGACCGACGCTGTACCTGTTTTGTTAAACTTTTCATATTCAAAGCTCCAGAGGCCACAGGCCTGCTGGACTCAGTCAGGAAACGAAATGCAGCAGCAGACATGACACTCGGTAAACCAGGGCTTCTGTTTAATGGCTTTTTATTTGGGAGGCGGAAAATGGAAACAGAAGTGAAAATGTAGAAACGTCAACCACAAAACAACCTCAATGCAGACAGCAGTCCAGCCAGCAAGAAGGCTCTCATGGATGAACACATTAGCAGAATAAAAGAGGGTCATTCTGGAGAGTCAGGCCACCTTTTTCCCCCAATAATAATAATAAAAAGAAATCAATATGGTGAAAGAATTTGCTACATCCTTTGAGAGCGTTCACGTTTAGTGACCACTGGGATGAAAAGAAGGGTTACAGTTTAAAAAGCTTCCTCTTTCAGTTGGACTTTGAACCGATGCAGCTGTCTGGAAAGGTAAATCGTTGGTCGTTAATCTGCTCAAATATTTATTCCCCATTAAGGTAAGGGAGTGTTCATATGAACAGGATAAAAACAACCTTGAACAACAGAAGCTTTCTGTGTTCACAATGGTTCTCATTCAGATATCAGATTAAATCAAACCAAAGGTCACAGACAAGATGGAATAATTTCAGTAAAATATTTCCACATTCTGAAGCAGATAAACATTTATTCAGAAAGCAGTTTATAGACAAGCATCTGAGATGATGCGGATCTCTCTGAGTAATCAGCACCGTGAGCAGCCTGAACAGACGAGACATGTTGAGAAACACTGAGCTTCAGAAACAGCAGCAGTGAGAGAGCTGCAGCTGAGTTTACTGAAGGAAAATATTCCTCCCTGAGCAGGTCGGAATGTTTCTGTAAACACAAGTGAAGACCATCATGATCACAACACGAGTCTGACCTTCTCCCATCATGTTTTGCTCCCCCACACTCATAGCACCCCCTCCTGGTTGTCTGCTGGCTCTACAGAATCGAACCATCACACAGATTGAAATTCACCCAGAGCTGGGAGACTTTTCACATGGTTTCTGAAACAAAGACCACACAGCCTGCTCTGATTGTGAAGACATTTTCCAGCAGCTCACAGTGACGACAGTGGAGATGTTCTTCAGCTGCTGCAGTGATTGATTTGTTTATTCATATTTTTCCATAAAGGTTCTTCAGTAAACAGCAGTAAACTGAGGATGTCTTGTAACTGGAGAACATAGAATAACACTGAGCCACATGCACACTGTAGTATCGTAATAAGTCATTAAACTGTTTTGGTAGATTTACATATTTACAGTTGCTACTGTGTGCATCCATTGACGTCATTATGTTCGGCAGTGTTTATTTGTAGTTCAGCAGCGCCTGCAAAACAATACCACCGTCAATCCAGCAGAGGGCGCATTGTGATTGTTAGAAGCTCAGTGCAGTGTGCAGTATAGAGAAGAAGAGCATGAGAATGGAATCTCCGAGTTATGAGGCATGTTGTTTTTTTGACTTATTAAAAGACAAGCAACGCAATTTCACGTGTGGACAGTGAATCTTTTTAGAGGATATAACACACACACACTCAGAGTAAACAGTGTGTGTCCAGAGCTGCAAGTGGAGAGGATTCAGACATTCTGCAGGGATCAGCTCACTCCTCCTCCTGCACACTCATTTGTTTCACCTCACTGCTCCAGGTCTGATGATTTGTCTCAGTTTCTCCTGAAGAGACCCAGTGCAGGTTCTGCTCTGCTTCCAGGATGCTTCTGTCCAGGGCGTCTCTCCATTCTCTACATTATTTTCTAAACCGTAAACTAAAAGACATGATGGCCAACACTCTTCTACTCACATATCGTGGTACATTTAAAAATGACAGCAGCTGGTCTGAGCAGTCCAGCAGGCTGGCAGTGGTCTGATGGAGGCACCGGTCCAGATCAGGAGGAGGATCACAGTGACTGAAGAGGAAAATGTTAAACATATTTGTTGAGAATCAAAGCTTCTGGTAATTTTTTTCAACCAACATTAGAAAAAAAAAAAAAAAAGAATGAACATCAAACTCAAAGAACCTCATTCCAATAATTGTTAAAATTCTAAAAATAAGAATCTTCATCATACCTGGACAGTGGACTCTGTGTGTTGTGTTGAGTTGTGGCCTCTTTGAGGCCGTGATGAGAGCAGTGAGGCTCCGATTGGAGGCCGAGCTCCAGGAACGCCATCAAAACAGGACAGGTTAGGACATCACATAAATAAAGTCAAAAACAAAATCGCCATGAGATTAACCACCAAAAATAAAATGAGAAAAGTTTATTTAGCTTTGAAGAAAATATTAACATTTCCTGATCACAGAGAAGCTGTGTGGCGACTGAGAGGAATCAGCTGAAGCAGACAGAGAATCTGCAGGTGCATGAAACAGGTGGAGCAGTGAAGAGGAGGAGGAGGAGGAGGAGGAGGAGCTCACGACTCTCAGACTGAGTGAGATGCTGGTCTGTCCTGGTCCTCAGAGGAGAAACCAGCAGGTTTCTTCACAGCTTCGTATGTCCGACACCTTCAGAGAGGAGAGACTCGACCATGAAGCTTCAGCTCAGCATCCTCACCTTCATCACAGGTACGCATTCAGCACTCTCTAAAAACTCACCTTGAAAATTGATTCCTGGAAGATTACTGGAGTTAATTTGCCTTTGTCAGATCTTTGTTTATGGTTCTTGTCTTTACCTAAAATTTGTGTTTTCAAAAGTAATTAAATAAAACATGTTTATTCCAGCTTTACTCACACACCAACAGTCTTGACCCAGACGTTCATTCACACTACACTCTATTACTATTCTGTTTAATCTGGCACATTTTCACCTTTGAGACTGTGCAGCTCAGACTGACATTGTTCAGCACCTCAAGCAGCCTTAATACTCCACCTGAACTTCTATTAGTGACATTTTTAATAGTGTAGCTTCAAATGTACAGATGTACTGATAGTATTTCTCTGCAGAAATTTTTCTAAAAGCTCTGAAGACATCAGTTATCAAGCCTCTTCAAAAAGAGTAAATCTGGATTTAGGTCAAACCACTGCACTGAAACAGCACTTATTAAACTGCTGAATTGCATCTACGTGACAAGTGACAGAGCTCCAGTTTCAGTTCTGGTGTCACTGGGTGTTGGTGCTGCTGTGGACACGGTTGAAAACAACAAACTGCTGAGGAGACTTGAAAAACATTTGGGAATTTCTGACACTACATTCAATCTTACTAGCAAGACAGAAAGTATTCTGTGTCAGTGGGAATTATGAATCTGTGCACATGAAAATCACTTGTGGGGTTCCTCAAGGCTCCATCCTTGGGCCTCTTTTATTTAGCATCTACATGCTCCCTCTGGTTCAGATCATAGAACTTTACAGCAGAAGACACACAGCTCTATATATCAGTGTCAGTGGAAGACCAAACCCCTTCTGACTGAGTGCATCAATTAAAATAATGAGTGGATGTGTCAGAACTTTCACAACTTCACCCAGAAAAACAGATCATCAGATCATCAAACCCAAACAAGAAAGTTTAAAGGCCAGCGCTCATCGTGTCTCCATGTCACACAAGGCAGAAATCTGGGTGTATTTGTGGACTCAGACCTGAAATTCAACAATAATATAAAGACAATAACGCAATCAGCTTTATACCATCTGAGAAATACTGAAAGAATTAAAGGCCAAACAACATTCAGAGAAACTTGTTCAGGTATTTATTTTCTGTCTAATTGGTGCTGTATCCATAAATCTTCCTTGTCTCTTAAATGAAGTGATATCTCAGGATTTTCTCAAAGAAATAAAGTTCTGAGGCTGATGGAGCTTTTCTGACAGTGTGATTCATTTCTCGTTAGCTTGCAGCCAATTTTCCCTCTGATGAGTGAATGTGTTTTTATTCCACAGTGATAATCTCTGCTGCTGATGCTCTGAAGACCCTGACAGCCTCTGCAGGAGGAAACATCACTCTGCCTGATGCTGTGCAGGAGAGGGGATTACTGTTATATGAAAGAAACAATGTAGCAGTGATTTATAAGAATATGCTGCGGATATTGGATGATAATTACACAGAGAGACTTCACTGGAACCAGAACACAGGATGTTTTACTCTGACCGGCCTGAAGAAAAGTGACTCTGGGCTTTACACAGTTGAAATGAAGAAAGGAACAGATATATCTACAGATTATAAACTGATCGTCTGTGGTATGTTGAATTTATTTTACCTGCTTATATTGACTTTGGTCACAAATGTTGGAAATATCCACAAAGCTTACGGTTTTGTTTTCAAGCCAACAATACTTGGCTACCAAAAAGGCAACTTATTGGTGTAACTGTCCTGATGAGAGAAGGGGAGTGAGAGTGACCCACCACTGTCTGGGTCTTCACTATGTCTGCACACAGCTGCCCTTCCTCGAATTATATCCCAAAGAGGTGAAATGGATTTCTCTTTTTCCCACTTTCAGATTCAGTTTCTTTTCTGATAACCAGTGTAGTATAACTACCTGACAGGGGTTACACGTTTCGATATGACCGAGGTACACATGGACCATGTTCAGAAGAGAGGCCTTCCCTTCACCATCGGCATACAGTCAGAACATTGGTCTTGTCCTGGTTTCGGTGTGAAAAGTTTTCTCATATACAGAATTTAATGTCGAAGATCCAGAATCTCTCATGAGAGAAATCTATGATATGTAAAATGTTTTTTTTTTTATTATTATTATTATTATTATTTTTTACTCTCTGCAGCATTTTGTGACTTATCTGTGAAAAGCACTTTATAAATACATTTTACTGACTATCTTAAAACTATGTGTTGAGCTGAGGCTGAGATGTGAGTAAAATACTGCACTTCCCAGAGTGCACCAGCAGCAGCGGGTCATCACTGATCCAGAGCAGCTGGGAAGGACTGGCAGGAGCTCGGTGATCACTGATTCAAAGCAGGGGAGGACGGGGGAAGCTCAGTCAGTCATTCAGTCTCAGAAAACAAGAGCAGAGATGTTGTTGATCCAGCTCTCGGTTTGTGTTCAGGACTCGAACATGGTCTCTCCTGTATAGACTAGACTTCAAACTTTGCTCACCACGCATGTTTACATGGGCCTAAAAATCCCCCTCATAATTGGATTATAAGGTGAAGCGGATAATAA
Organism: Salarias fasciatus; assembly: GCF_902148845.1. Lineage (NCBI taxonomy): Eukaryota > Metazoa > Chordata > Actinopteri > Blenniiformes > Blenniidae > Salarias > Salarias fasciatus. Next base: position 238,529 of record NW_021941404.1, on the reverse strand, counting down.
ATGTCTTGTATAAACATCTGAGTGGATCCGCTTCACTCGGAGCGGATTGTATTTTGGATCCGATTGAGCGAGGTAGCCGACACCGATCAATAATCCACTTGTGCCTCATAACAGCGCCAGGCGGCGGATCGTGTCGTACAGGCGGATTATTTGTTCTGCACATGGCGTTCCCTCGTACCTAGTGACGTAACGACGTGCGCAGTAAACAGGAAGCAGGGATGAGGAAAGTCCAAGCAGGAAAACTGGACGGTGGTTGAGAAAAAAATGTAAATAAAAACCCTGAGAGCAAACACTGGAGAGGCGAGATGGCTGCAAATCACGCAACAGCGAGTTGTTCAAAGAGCTCCGTGGTCGACTGCCAGCGGCAGGAGAGCAGAGGTCATCCGGCGGCTCAGGCCTGGCTGAGTGGAGGCCGGCGGGCAAAGTGGCTTCCTATTGGGCGCCTCATGGAGATTTCTGAACACTGTTTGAGCAGATTAAAACACACTGCCCAGCGCTGAAGACTGCTGACTCACCTGAAAGCTCTGTGGGAGACCTGTTGCACATGTCCCAAATACTGAATAATCTGCTTCACGGTGTTTCTATACGAGGGATGAACCTGGAACACTTTATATGGCGTCCAGGTACATATACGCTTTTAATGTGATTGTTTTCAATCGGAATGAACACAATGGATTGACGAGGCTTCTCGGTCAGACTGGAGTGTTCTGTCAGTGCTGCTGCAGGTTTACAATGCTCCACACCTCTTTTTCTGAAAAAGTAAAACATCTTTTGTATCGTCAGATGTTCATTTTCAGAGCAACAGTCAATTCAATCACAAAAATAAGCTTCAATATTTAAAGTCTGAATTGAAATTTAAAGTTTGGACTCAGCTGACCCTGGACTTTCTTCCTGCAACATTAGCATTCATGTTAGTTTTTTTATTTGTGTTGTGACAATATTGTGGCTTAAGCTTAAATATTATTAAGCACTTAGCATTAGTATTACATCATTCCCATTTCTACTGAAACACTAGCATTTGTTTTTTATCATTTCTGTTGTGGCATTTTGTTGAAGCATTGAATCATTGGCATTCATTTCATAACTTCAGCAGTTCATAACTTTTGACATTAAAGGTGCATTAAGGAGTTTTACAACCTTAAAAATACTTATTTTCCACCATAAATATGTTAGACATTTTTAATGATGTGTACAATGTGCCCTGACATATTCATTACAAGTACCTCTAACAGCGCTAAATTGTCACTTGAAAGTTGCAGTGCCGGTCTGGCACCAGCATTTTTTGGGGGAGAATTTGAAAGAAATGATGTAATGCACGCTCCGGCTGGATAGGTTTCGATTTGTCTGCCATTACTCCGCCAGATGCTTAGTGAGCAACAACTGAGCAGGATCTTCCAGAAAGTAAGAAAAGACTGGCTTCTAGCACTGCCACAGCTCCAGCACAGACTCCACCAGGTAAAAAACTTAACTCTTACTTGAGCGCTACTAAACGAGCAAGGAAGGAGTTCCCCTCTTCCATGCACGCGAGCCACAGGCACGAGTTTTTCACTAAGCTGCATTACGCCCAAGGCCTGCAGGGGGCGCTGTTTCGCATAAAACGTGCAAACTCCTTAATGCACCTTTAATGTAGACATGATTTGACTTGACCTGTTTTTCTGTATTCTGTGTGAACATAAAATGCAATGAGATGGAAATGTTGTGATTGGTGTCATTTGAACAAAACAGAGCTGATTTGAAAGTCTGGAGTTTTACAGTAAACAGAAGTTGCAGCTGGACCTGGTCGATGGACTGGCTCATTGTGTCTCCTGGATCTTCGAAGACAGCGGAGACTCACACAAGAGTCTCACATTTTAGTTTTAGCACTGATGTTGCAGTTTTAGGACTCATGTTGTGGATTTATCATCAGTGCTGCAGCTTTACCTTGTGTCTGTCTGGTTCTGGGTTTTTCTGTGGTGTTTATAGGTGTTGGGAACAGAGATTCTTAAAGAGCCATAAATGATCAGGGGCTTGTTTCAGCTTCAAAATTCAATTCATGTGTGAAGTAATCATCTTGACTGGACATTTTGGATGCTGTGGTTCCAAAAGAACGGCCATAATTATGAAAAGCCAAAAAATAAAACTTTTCCAAATGTCTTCAGATAAAATCTTCAGGAAAAGAAAATTAATTGACAGCGATGTAGAACCAGAGACATGTTCAACATTTATTCAGGAAAACAAGATAGAGGCTGAAAGATTAATTCAATCAATCAATTTATTTTTGTATAGCCCAGTATCACAACAACAGTTGCCTCAGAGGGCTTCAAGATGTTACATTGGTCGGTAAAAAAAATAAAATAAAAACAGTGAATAAGCATAATGTTAATATGTCAAATTCACAGTAACGAGACAAAACGAAGCAACCACCGCCTTAGACCCTCACATCCGGCAAGAAAAAAACTCCAAAAACCCAGTGGGAAAAGAAGAAATCTTGGGGAGAACCACAGTATGGAGGGATCCCTCTCCCAGGGACGGACAGCTTTGGCAACAGCTAGCATGAGACAATAAGAAGTAAAGCTTAGGATTATGTTGAGTACAGTCCGTTGGACGGTCCAGCACAAGAACCACGGATCCCAGAAGTAGAACCGAAGCCAGTCCGCGGGCACAGCACCGACAGGAGTGTCCTCCCGGTCCGGACAGAGCTTGTTCGGAGGCCCTCGTAATAATGGAGTCAGCAACTGAAACTCGAGAAGACTCCCCCTCGAAGGGGGGACAACAGGTGAAAAGCAATGAACGGACTAAAGGGAATAACATTCAGACATTAGAGGATAGGGCTCAGTGCACCGTACTTCCCACAGCATTCTAGCTCCTAGGGCAGCTTTGTGGATAGTTTAGTATTTAAACTAGTATTTAGTTAGTATAATTAGAATTGATTTCCAGATCTGGACTTGCAGAGGAGGCCGCCAGTGTTCACCGCCTGCAGATGCAGTTTTCAGTGTTCTGGGTTGAACATCATGTGTGACTCTGTCCTGCAGACCCTGTTGACGCTCCGGCAGTGCACACAGTGACGGTGAGCTCGGAGAGCTGCTCTCTGCTCTGCTCGGTGGACGGAGCTGAAGACACGACGCTGCTGTGGTACAAAGACCAGGACGTGGTGAAGCAGACCAGCTCTGCTGGGTCTCTGCCTCTCACCGTACGTGAGCCGGACTACAGCTCCTCTTACAGATGTGTGGCTGAAAGCCCTGCAGAACGTCGGACTCTTGAGGTGGACGTGAAGGCAGCCTGCAGCAAGCTGAAGCTCCCAGGTGAGACTGAAGCTTCTGTCTGCATGTTCACCAGAGCATCTGGTCATTGCTCTTCTTGTAAAGACATCGATCTAATCCGCTGACCCTGTAGAGGGTCTCAGACCCCAGGTTGGGCATCAGTCTGTGTAACAGTATGCAGACTTTGAGGCTGGCTGTGGGTGACTGACTGGACTCTGACCTGTTCCCCACAGCTGAGACTGGACCACAGTGGTTCTTCCTGATTCCCATTCTTCTGTGTTGGAGCTGCATCGTTTTCTGGATCATTCTGACAAACCTGGAGCAGAAGAGAGATGAAGCAGCAACTTCATCACACCTGAAATGAGCTGGAACCAACCTGCAGACTCAGATGAGACATGAATCAGACTCCATCATCCACACACACGTTTCTACATGAAGTGCTTCTGTTTAACCGGAGACTGGCCTGTTCCTGCTCACATCTGATCTCTGGACACAAAAGTCACACAAACAACTGTATTTGAGCAAATCTATCTTAATGTGTTTGTGTTTAGGGCATTTACTGTGTTTTACAGACGATAAATTGCACCTTTTTGTTATCTGGCCGCCATGTCACTTTATTTACATCTTGTAATAAATACCAGCTGTGGCCACTCGATGTCAGTGTTTGACAGCGCCAGAGAAAAACCCCATGACTGCAGGATCTGACTGGCAAGAAAAATGTCAAGAAAAATCTGCACAGAAGAATGTAAAATGGAAATCATGTGAAGCAATTTTTAGAAAAATGTGTTGAAATTCAAGATCAGAAAAATAGATCATGTTTTTTCAGTGATTATGTTGTTTTTCCATTTTTATGAGTCTCATGTGAATTGAATGTGATTGTGAAACTGGTGTTTAAACAGGATAGACCTGGCAGTTCTGCTTTTTAAAGTTTTTTATTTCTATGTGTTTGTTTTTATGTTTATACTTGTGAAAAAAATTGTGGAAAAATGCACCTGGCACATTGGTGAGACTTCTATTTTGATCTCATGATGCTGTGTGTGTGTGTTTGTGTGTGTGTGTGTGTGTGTGTGTGTGTGTGTGTGTGTGTGTGTGTGTGTGTGTGTGTGTGTGTGTGTGTGTGTGTGTGTGTGTGTGTGTGTGTGTGTGTGTGTGTGTGTGTGTGTGTGTGTGTGTGTGCGTGTGCCTTTATCCAGGCTTGATTAGTGCTGAGGAGGCTCTCATTTGAAGCAGACCATTCATCCACCTGTCCAAAAAGTGTGTCGCTGTTTCTTTTTAATTTATACAAAAACACAAAATTATTAACTTACGTCTGCTGTGGTTATTTTGTTTATGTTCCTATAGTTCATTTTCCAAAGATAAGATGTTTTTCCTTGAACATTCTGATACAGAAGGTCAGAAAAAAGTAATCACTGTTGTAGATGTTACTATCAGGAGTTTCATGGTTCCATCTGCAGTTCTCAGATAATAGTCAGTTGTTGGAGTCTTCAAGAGAAAATAGTTTAACTCAGTATTTTTCCCATCAAGGACTGTCTGTGAGGAAACCGCCAAAAGGAACAGAGAGTAAAACCAGGACGCCACCCATGATGGGGATGAGGAGGAGGATCAAACCTGTTAAAATAACACAAACACCACGCTTTAACAAACAGGCTTTAAAATAAAAGTTATTCTGCACCAGGTCAGGGTCAGAGGTCACTCACGATGTTTGGTGTTCACTCTATGGATCACTTGACAGAACGTCCTCACATCAACTGACACTGTTTTATTCTCTGCAGGGTTTTCAGCCACATGTTGAAGAGGAGAGTCCAGGTCCTGCCAGGAGAATAAAGTCAGAGACAGAGAAGCAGCAGAGCGGTTCTTCTTCAGAATCTCCTGGTATTTGGACCACAGCAGCGTGGTGTCCTCCTGAGCGATAGTCTTTGCATGTCATTTACCTGTCAATAATAGTTTTGTTTACAGTGTTTATGCATTTGACCAGGACCAGCTTGACAGGCCGTCACCGGCCTCACGGTGTCCATGGGCTGAACCTCCGTCAAAAGGCCTCAGGTCCCCAAGCAACACCAGAGCCCCAATCCATGGCCGGTGGATGTCTTCCACCTCCAACGCTCCCCATGTTTCGTGACAACATGCTTGTTTGGGGGAGAAGGTGTTGGTTGAAGTTTCCTCTTACGACTCATTTCTGTCAGCTCTGTGGTGAGGTGAGGCCAGAGACGCACAGCTCTGCTTCCTGAATGGAACAGGAAGAGCAATTTTAACCGTGGTTAAAACAATGATGTGGTTCATAGAGAACAGAGCATCTGTCACCAGCTGCCAGCTGATCTGATCTGGACCAAAACACTGTAGCAAGTAAAGATTTCCATCAAGACCACAGCTGAAATGAAGCTGCACACTAAAATAATCTCTTCATTTATTTCTGACTTATTCAATTTTAGTAGTTTCTATCTTCAATACAGAGAAAGATCTGAGTCATTATTTGGTTAAAAAAAAAAAAGTGTCGGGATAGCTTTAGAATGAAAATAATTTACTCAGTCAGCAGAAAATTCTTTGGTGTTGCTCCAAACAGAATAGAATGTTAAAGGGACTTAAGGCAACTTTTCAAAATTGACCTCAGTGCTGCCGCGATAGGTGCTGTGGGGAACTGCAGCCACCAGCCAAGGCGGCACGGGAGCGCGCACAAACATTTTACAGAATGTCCGGCTTCACAGCGCTGCACCAGGGATGCTCATGCTGTTTACTACGTCGCGGTTTACTGCAAGACCACAGTGCATATTATGTGATTTTTGTCAGCATCCGTTTTCACTCCCAAATGCAGCTGAAGTTCCCTCCATGAATCAATCGGCTCGTGCTTGGATCCACAAACCGGGAGCAAATATATAATATATCGGGAGAGTGGACAAATGAAACTGCAAATAGAACTACAGATGAACTTTCTTCTGTTGTTTCTTGGTTTGTCAGCAAGTGAGCAGCGGCGTAGTTGCGCATGCACGATTCATTTGAAGTGTGGACGGAGTTGTGTGGGTCTCTGCTCTGACTGCAGCAGGGAGCGCTGCGTGAGACTGGCCGCCTGTGAGTGCTTTGGGACGGGGGAGGGGCTCACGCAGCACCCGCTGCTTGCTGAGGGCAGCGGAGACGTCCTGTCACGTCTCCAGAGCAGCAGAAAGTCACTAAATTTGTCGCTAGTTACTTTTGACAAAAAAAGTCGCCAAGAGGCTTTGGAAAGTCACCAGATTTATCGAGAAAGTCACCAAGTTGGCAACACTGCCTGCCCCTGATCCCAGCAGTGTTTGAGTTCGTGTCCACGGCGACCATGTTCTTCCTGTTCGGCAACGCGCATACAGCGTCAATTTACGTCACATCCCCACGATTGCGCGTGAAATTCGGACCCCGAACAGCAACAAATTATTTGGCACACAGCCTGTATAAGGCAACAGACAGATACGCGGATTGGCCTGTTATTTTAGGTTTTTAGTGCTTCACGACCCATGAGCATTGAATAAACTGGAAATGCATGTGAAGTTTTTCACAAATCTTGCCCCTTTAAAATATCAAGATTAAGTCAATCAGTAAATAATAAATATTAATATGAAGAAGGCTTAATGCTGACTGACTGATACAAACATGGAGGAAAGGATCGACAGTGAAAACAACGAAACACGACAGAGAAGAGTCTGAACTTAGGAGTTCCTGTCGTTGACCAGAGAATCATGGATCGAGCAGGACACATTGTTCAGCACTTTTCAGTTCAGAAAAATCAATCAATCAATCAATCAATCATAATTTGTAAGCACTTTTCATGCAAAAAAAGCAACTCAAAGTGCTTTTGCAGCATTTGAAAACATTACAAGATAAAAACAAGAAAGCCGTCCCTCCCACCCTCCACATATACATACACAACTACGCTTACACTGCACCCACTCAGCACTTACAGTGCTATAGTGAGACATGGCACGAAGGATTTATATACAATGCCCTTCCATCCATAGGGGGACCCCCACTCTGGGGTGGGGAGCCTCTCTACCAGCCAGACTGCAGGAACCCTGCTTTTTCCTGCTGAGCTGGATCCTGCTCACTGCTCCTGCTTCCTGTTCCCACATCACCACACTTCCACTGACTCCTCTGTGAAGGTGTTTTTGGTAAAAAAAAAAAAAAAAAAAGTTATGAAAGTCGAAGATGTTACTGTCAGGAGTTTCATGGTCCAATCTGCAGTTCTCAGATGAAAGTCAGTCATTGGAGTCAGCAGTGGACTTCAAGAGAGAAGAGTTTAACTCAGTATTTTTCCCATTTAGGGACCTGACCGTCTGTGACGAAACCTCCAAAAGGAACAGAGAGTAAAGTGAGGACACCGCCCATGATGGGGATGACGACGAGGATGAGTAAAAGTAGAATTTGTAGTTGTGTATATTGTGTGTAATCCTCTCATAGTCTACACTAAGAAGAAATAATGCCACACTCGTATCATCAGTTAAACCAACCTGCAGGTCTGAGGGTTGTGGACGGAAGCCGCAGAACCCCCCCCCCCCCCCCCCCCCCCCCCCCCCCCCCCCCCCCCCCCCCCCCACACACACACACACACACATACACACATACACACACACACACACACACACACACATCCTGTGATGTTTTGTCTTCATGTTAAGACCCTCGGTTCCTGTTGTTGTGGACTCAGTCTTGTGTTGAGTCTTGAACTTGATGATGGATTGTCGGACATCGATCTTCTTCCTCTGTTTAGGTGAGTTTTTGGTTTGTGCAATAAATGGAGAGGAAAATGTTGAACTTTATGAACATTTTCTCCTTCTTTATGCACAGGCTGTTTTCTGAAATAAACGAGTCAATAGAAGCTTCAGAAGTTACATCAAGTCGAATAAACACGAAGAAAAGCAGGATGTTTCATTAAAGGCAGCAGAGGAGATATTTCTGTTGTTGTTTCCTTTACAAAGAGGCTTCAGTCATGTTTTATCTATTTATGGTGGGAATCAGAAGGATGAATTATTCAATAAGTCTTTAAGTGATATAGGTGTATTTATAAATTTTTTTTGAAAAAGTATATTTGTGTTTATGTGTTAATCATTCCCATATCATTCTTTGTAGACCATAAGAGAGACATGATACTATCCCTTTCGTCAAACTGACAGGTTGACCTCTGAATGAACCCACCCCCCCCAGACGACCCCCCTCCTCCCTACCCCATGCCCCCGCCCCCACCCCCCTCACCACCCTGCCCCACCCCGTAGGAAAGTGGGGGAAACAAGTAAGCACCCCCCCCCACCTTACCCCGCCCTGTGGTAAAACGGGGAAAAAACTGTTTGTCAAACTGACAGGTTGACCTCTGAATGAACTTTGAATGAGCTAGGTTTGCTTGTCATCATTTTTCAGGTAGTTGTAACTCATCATTATTTTTCATGTTGCATCTTTTTTAAAGAAACTTTTACTAGTTTTTTATACTCTTCTTAATTTTCATGTTGCCTTTTTTTTTTTTTTTTTTTTAAAGAAACTTTTAGTTTTGTATACTATTATTAACACTAGAACTACTAGGTCTTTCTTGCCTACCTATACATTCTAGAGAGTGGCTCAATGGCCCCTGATTTTAAATGCGCAGCTCAGCAGCCACTGTTGGCCCTTCTTTTCATTTGTAAATGCAGCCGATACCTTCCAGCTTGTTGGTTCATGCATATCTCTGAGGGGGAGGGGAGACTTGAAATGAAAAGAGCCAGGAACTACTGAGAGCTTTCCTCTTGAGGATGGCAGAGAAGATTCTTTCCAAACAGAGTGAACTTTTTTAGTCTTCACAAATAGTCTAAAAAAACTTTTGACGATTTGTAACATTTTTTCCATACTTGTGATTCGGCTTTGAACATGTGTGGTTTGAGTGGTGAGAGTTTGGTCTGGTCAAAATACTGTTGTATCATATGAGAATTGTTGAATTTTTAGGCCTTAAAAATAGTAGTATTAAATATCAGTGCGTCCATATCAGACGGATCAATTTCCAAAAGATGCATTTCAGGACAAATTCTGGTCAAAATATTTCAATTTTTATTAAGCAGATATGATTAACCCTTTTTTCTAAGGTTTTGCTGTGAACGACATGCTATGTTGCCACGGCCCACAGACAGAGGAAAGGAGGTTTATTTCTGTGTCTTTGTGCTTTTGCAAATCTGTGGTTCAGAGTTTTGATGCTCATAAATAAAAGACTGTTTTGTACCGAGGAAGACCCCTCAACCGGTAACTTGATTGTATGTATGTGTGTGTATAGATTACTCATTGATGAAATATGATGTGCCGCATGACACCCCCCCAACCCGCCACACACACACACACACACACACACACACACACACACACACACACACACACACACACACACACACACACACACAAAGAAAAGGGAAAAAAAAGCTCTTCATACTAAATAATGAAAAACCAACAATGTATATGCCTCATTTTCTCTAATTAACCTGTAATAAAAGAGCAGATAAACAGTTGGTGGAGCTGAAATAAATGACAGGAAAAATTTCTAAAATAGTAAAACCACTACTGGTATTATGACTCCGTGACAATGTATAAAGGACTGTGAGTCAATGGTATTCTATAAAACTTGTCTGTTTTGTTATTTTTCTAAAAACGGTTTGTGTCACAGGCAGCATACTGACACATAGGATCGCTGCTCTTCCTCATAACTTTCTGCAGACAACATGCAGAGTAGAGCAGGGAGAAAGTTTGCCTCCCTCCCCCACAAACTCTGGTCAGTCAATACAAAACAAGTTGCCTTGCAGTGGCTCTGCATGTCCCCATTGACCTCTGCTGAAGAGCCTTGTTTTCATGACAAAAGCATCTCTTCAGACCTGTGGCTTGAATGCACAAAAAGGCCAAATGGCCCCACTGTCGAAGTTCTAGTGTTAATTTTCATGTTACCTCTATTTTAAAGAAGCTTTTATTAGTTTTGTATACTCTTCTTCATTTTCATGTTGTTGCATCTTTTTTTAAAGAAACTTTCAGTTTTGTATACTCTTATTTTTCATGTTGCATCTTCTTTTAAAGAAACTTTTAGTTTTGTATACTATTATTTTCACATTGCATCTTTTTTTTAAAGAAACTTTTAGTTTTGTATACTCTTCTCAATTTTCACATTGCATCTTTTTTAAAGAAACTTTTATTAGTTTGTATACTCTTCTTATTGTTCATGTTGCATCTTCTTTTAAATAAACTTTTTATTAGCTTTGTACACTCTTCTTCATTTTCATGTTGTTGCATCTTCTTTTAAAGAAACTTTCAGTTTTGTATACTCTTCTTAATTTTCACGTTGCATCTTTTTTAAAGAAAATTTTAGTTTTGTGTACTCTTCTTATTGATTGATTGAGTTTGAGTATTTGTATAGAAAAGAAACAGTACAAAAGACAATACAAAGCAATATTTGACACTCAAAAGGAGTAGGTTGGAAGTTCAAAGAACTTATGGGAATCCTACCCCTCATTCAATGAATGATCCTTTAATGTAACACATTGTTGCAGGATTTTTCCTTGTAAACTTATGTACAGCATCATTTTATACATCTCTCTCTCTATCTATCTATCTATCTATCTATATATTTATATATATATATATATATTTCGGGAGAACTGTGTTTTCAGATCAGTTTAACTTCTCAAGTCGTATTTTCCTTCTCTCGTGAGGAAAATTTTTTGAATATTTGTTGAAAGTAGCCTCTATTTCACTTTGAAAAGCAATATATTTGTTTTGTATTGAACAAGGTCTCTAAATTTTATGTTTTTAATTTAAGAGGGCATTTGTATGGGCAAAATATTCTGCTAAGTGTACAATTCTAATTGCCTTTTTTTTATATTCTACAAAGCAATTCAGAATTACTTTTGAAAGCGTTTCCCCCGATCTCTATACAGTAGGTTAGATGAGGTAAAATGAGGACACAAGCTTTGCTGTTTTATTTTTTATTTTTATTATATGTGGTTTCCAACAGATTTTGTGATACAGAGTTACGCCCAGAATTGTGTGCTCATATACTCTTTCAATTTTAACATTGTTAATTTCAACTTCCAGTTGCTTAGTAAGTTTACATGTTCCAAAGTACATAATTTTTTGTTTTAGATACATTAAGCAATAGTTTGTTTTTGTCAAACCAGTTTTTTTTAGCTTACACATTTCAATTGCAATCTCTGTCAACAGTGTTTCAAAGTTCTCTCCTGAGCACAGAATAGTGGTATCATCTGCAAATAAAATGAATTTACATTTTTCAGAAGCTAAATATAGGTCGTTAATATATAACAGAAATAATTTTGGTCCTATCACTGATCCTTGCAGAACTCCACATACTGTGGTGTCACATACAGACGTGTGCTGTCCCCACTGAACATACTGTTTTCTGTTTGATAAATAACACTCTATCCAGCTGAAGGCTGGTCCCCTTAGCCCATATGTATGGTCCGTACATGTATGCAAAAGATACATGTACGATGTATCTTTTGCAGTAAAATTTTCACGTTGCATCTTTTTTTTTTTTTAAAGAAACTTTTAGTTTTGTATAGTATTCTTAATTTTCATGTTGCATCTTTTTTTTTTTAAGAAACTTTTATTAGTCACACGCAAGAGCGCGCGCACACACACACACACACACACACACCCCCACCCACACTAATACTAGCCATTCAGACAAATACCAAGAAAAATCTCCTGCAGCAGATGCATAAACAACTTCTCGTGACCTTATACCCTGGGGGTCTGTTCAGTCAGTTTGGTTTTGTTGTTGGAAGGGTCAAATAAATAAATAAAAGCTGAAAGCTGAAGCCATGACCACAAACTTTCACCTGCAGCTCAAGTGAATAGCAACAGCTGTTCTGTTTGCCTCGTTTACGTCCAAGTGCAGGCGTGGTAGGAATAAATCAATAAATGTAAACATAATACATAACGGTAAGCTACTACTGTGGCGTACATTGTGTTGCGTTAAGTGCTGTCCCCTATAATTAGTTCAGCCTTTTGTGGGCAAAAGGTCTGTCTGACAGATTTTTTACTGTCATTCTGTAAACACATTGTTAAAATAATCCAGCCTACTGTAAATAAAGTCAGGAATAATTTCTCAAACAGTTATTTACCTAAGATTCATTTCAGTAAATTTGTTGGTGTTCAACTTTCTTTCAAATTCATTGATGCCCATATTTTGTGACTGAATGCTGGACTCTAAATGCAGATGCCATGCATGTGGAAGTTTCTAACACACCCTACTTCAAAGAGCAGCTCAGTGACGGGCTTTTCAAACACTCTGATGAAGCTCTGATCAGGTTCAAGTGGATTTTAGCAGGAAGACAATGAAAACAGATAGCACAGAGACTGTACAGTGCTTCTGCTTCATCACTGTGCTGCACCTCTTTCTCAAAAGTATTTGAACAAACTACATTGAGTTGAAAAAATTTCACCCATTTTTACTGTCTTCTGAAATTAAGCCAAATAATACAATAATCAACAGATTGATCAAGAAGGAACCTCTTCTACATTTGTTGCAAATCTTGTTTGGTTCGAGGTCCTTCAATTTGTTCACTATTTTTGACACGGTGTGGGAACCTGACTTTGTTTTTGTATTAATGTGGCTGTTGAATTTGAGGTCTGAATCTATAATTACACAGATAACAACAACATACAAATTCAGAGACCTTGTTCAATACAAAACAAATATATTACTTTTCGAAGTGAAACAGAGGCTACTTTCAACAAACATTCAAAAAATGTTCCTCATGAGAGAAGGAAAATACAACTTGAGAAGTTAAACTGATCTGAAAACACAGTTCTCTCTCTACATATGTATATATATATATATATGTGTGTGTGTGTGTAATATATATATATATATATATATATATATATATATATATATATATATATATATATATATATATACATACATATACACACATATTCATATATATATATATATATATATATATATATATATATATATACATACATATACACACATTTTTATATATATATATATAGATATATATATATACATACATATACACACATATTTATGTGTGTGTGTATATATATATATATATATATATATATATATATATATATATATATATATATATATATATATATATATATATGTATATATATATTTCGGGAGAACTGTGTTTTCAGATCAGTTTAACTTCTCAAGCATTTTTGAAAATTCAATCACAGATAGCTGCTTTCCTGCTGTTTTGAGGATGGGGTCATAATAATATTTTTTGTTTGTCCCAACAAGGCGCATGTGTGTACCGAATTTTGTGGCTGTACGACAAAGTTCATTGCGGACCCTCTCCCATTGACGCAATGCATTTTAGTTTTTGCAGGTGGTGCTGTAGAGTCATTTTTTATATTCCAATATCGAAACACATATTTTAAAAAAATTTTCGCCAAACTGAATTTTGTGCAAAATTTGATGAGTTTTTAGGGCGTCAAATTCCAGTTTAAAGAGCAGAAGAAGAAGAAGAAGAAGAAGAAGAAGAAGTAGAAGAAAGAAAGAATAATATTTTTTGCAAAAACAATATGTGATTTTTTTTTCCCGCCGTTATTTTGCCCACGTTATATATTTTCGGTAAGGTCTCGACAAGCCCGACGCGTCTGTGAGGTGTTTGAGAGTGTAAATGTCTGTGGTCGAGCGCTACGCGCTCAACAAGTCATGTTTGTGTGTGAGAGTGTGTGTGTGTTTTTGGGTTTGTAGATGTGTGTGTGAGTAGATGTCGTTGTGTGTTTGTCTGGACTTGTTGGCCTACGTCTGTGGTCGAGCGCTGCATGCTCGACTTGTCATTTTTGCGTGTTTTGAGTGTGTGAAAGGGCCTTTGGTCGAGCGCTGTGCGCTCGACTAGTTGTTGCCTGTGTTACAGAAACAATAGGCCCTTCGCCATTGGCTGGCCAGGGGCTCGGGCCTAGATATTTTTTGCAAAAACAATATGCGATTTTTTTTTCCTCCGTTATTTCGCCCACATGTTACATATTTTCGGAAAGGTCTCGACAAGCCCGACGCGTCTGTGAGGTGTTGTAGAGTGTGAATGTCTGTGTCTGTGTGTGTGTGTGTGTGTGTGTGTGTGTGTGTGTGTGTTTTTGGGTTTGTAGATGTGTGTGTGAGTAGATGTCGTGTGTTTGTCTGGACATGTTGGCCTATGTCTGTGGTCGAGCGCTACGCACTCGACAAGTGGTGTGTGTGTGTACATTTTTGTGTTTGTAGATGTGTATGTGTGAGTGCATGTCGGTGTGTGTCTTTGGACATGTTGGCCTATGTCTGTGGTCGAGCGCTGTGCGCTCGACTAGTCATTGCCTGTGTTGCAAAAACAATAGGCCCTTCGTCCTTGGCTGGCCAGGGGCTCGGGCCTAATTGAAGCCGCAAGCGGCGTCAAAAGGCCCTCGCCGGCTGCTTACCTGTCCCGCCCCGTTTTATTTTTTCATTGATGTTTGTCAAATTTGGCACATTTCCATGGCAACAAGTAAATAATATTTGGTGGGAGATTTTTCACTTGGGCCCATTACAATAACATAGGGAACTTCAGCCATCGCCACGGCAACAACATTGATATTACAATATGGTTACCATTTGCTTTTTTTATTGGGGAACACATGAGGAATTTATCCCCCAAATTTCATTCATTTCTGACAAACTGCGCGCTCGACTTGTCATTTTTGTACGTCTGAGTGTGTGAAAGGCCTGTGGTCGAGCGCTGCGCGCTCGAAAAGTCGTGTGTGTGTGTGTGCCTTTTTGTGTTTGTACATGTGTATTTGTGAGTGCATTTCGTTGTGTGTGTTTGGACATGTTGGCCTATGTCTGTGGTCGAGCGCTGTGCACTCTACTTGTTGTCATTGTGTATTTTCAGTGCGTGAAAGTCCTTGGTCGAGCGCTGCGCGCTCCACGAGTCGTCTGTGTTGCAGAAACAATAGGCCCTTCGCCCTTGGCTGGCCAGGGGCTCAGGCCTAATATTTTTTGCAAAAACAATATGCAATTTTTTTTTGCCGTTATTTCGCCTACATGTATTTTCGGAAAGGTCTTGGCAAGCCCGACGTGTCTGTGAGGTGTTTGAGAGTGTGAATGACTGTGGTCGAGCGCTATGCACTCGAAAAGTCATGAGAGTGTGTGTGCGTTTTTCTGTTTGTACATGTGTATGTGTGAGTGCATGTGGGTGTGTGTGTTTGGACATGTTGGCATATGTCTGTGGTCGAGCGCTGCTTGACTTGTCATTTTTTTGTGTTTTGAGTGCGTGAAAGGCCTTTGGTTGAGCACTGTGCGCTCGACTAATCATTGTCTGTGTTGCAGAAACAATAGGCCAGGGGTCGGCAACCTTGAGCTCCCAGAGAGCCATTTGGACTTGCTTTCCACGGAAAAGAAAACACTGGGAGCCACAAATATTTTTTGATACCTAAAATGAAGATAACACTGTATATATTGTTTTGTTTTTTTTTTTACTTTACGCTTTGCATAAACAACTATAGTGTGTTGCTTATGAAATGGATGAAAAATATGTGATTTTATTCACGCAATGAACACATTAACATTTTGAACTCCTAAAAATATAACAAATACGTCAAGTTGAAAGTCTGTTTCAAATGAATTATAAAGCTAAATATAAATTATCCATGTGGCAAACAAAAAAATACCGTGAGCCGTCATCTTTATATCACTTTGGGGTTTCGGAGCGCTTAGCGGAGCCTTGACCTGAATTTAAAAAAACAAAAAACAAACTGAGAAAAAAGGTGAATGTCTCTTTCAAATGAATTAAAAAGCTGAAATTAAATTAAATTATCCATGTAACAAACAAAAAATGCCGTGAGCTGTCATCCTTTATCGCCTTTGGGCTTTCGGGGCGCTTGGCAGAACCATGACCTGAATTTAAAAAAAAAAAAAAAAACTAATTTGGGAAAAAGCACTATGTCACTGAACAATAAAAAAATAAATATTTGCAAAATATCTGCATATATATATATATGTTACGGTCTGTAGTGAGGCTCAGACGCAGACAGCAAGATGGAGGCAGGTCTGAAGAGTGCAGGAACAGTTTATTCTGGGGGGGGGGGGGGGTCAGGAAGCGGCGAGTCCAGGCGGCTAGTCCGAGGGGGCACTGTCCGAATAGTCGGTGGCGAGCTTCGGTCTTGGCGTCCTGGCTCTGCGTCCCGAGACAGTCTTGGGCAGGTGGGCGGCTGGAGAGGCTGAGTGCTGCGGCAGGCTGATCGGAACTCCAACTGCAAACAAAGGAAGACTTGGTCAGCTTGAGAAGCTACGAAGCTGAATGTGCTACACACGTGACACACGGGCGTAGATGTTACGATCCAGCGCCGACTCTCAGCCTGGGCGTCGCTTAAATAGTGCCAGTGCCCCAAGCAGCTGAAAGTCATCCCGCTGACGAGCTGAACCCCTGCTGCAGCAAGCCTCCTCTCCAGCTCCACCCATCTGAAAAACAAACACAAGAACCTGCACAGCGCCACTAGGAGGCCGCTGCTGAAAAAAAAAAAAAAAAAAAAAAAATATATATATATATATATATATATATATTTTTTTTTTTTTTTTTTTTTTTTTTACCTGGTTAATGGGACTTCTGCTCCTGCACCTCTGCGCACAGCGTCTGCAGGGGCTGTATGAAGTCACTTTCATCTTAATGCAGGACTGTAACCTGTCGTCGTAACATAGTTCATGGTCACACATGTACGTGGATCCGAAGATCGACAGGACTCCAAATGCATATTTCTTCATATTTACGTAGGTGTGGGGGATGGCATTCCATGTCTCAAACACCACTTTGTCCGGTCTTGGAAGGTTCTCAATCTCACTCAATTTGTGATTCTGAACAAGAGTGGCTTTCTCATGGGCAACTTCTTCAAGATCCTCTGTCAAGCACTTGAATTTGGACACCCACATATCTTTGTCAGCGATGTCAGCCAGCTCAAGCCCAGATCAGGATGACTTACACCTGCAAATACAGTCAAATTTAACAGGGATGGATCGGTGGTGAGGGGAGTGATGGGGAAGGACAAGGTGTCTCTGAAATCGCGGAATCGTTTGACAAACGATGCTTGCATTGTGGTGATTGCAGAGTGCAAATACTCTGAATTTATCACCTTCTTGTGAGCTTGTTTGAACTCTCTTAAAGCAGGGAAGTGAGACAGTGTGCCTCTCTGTACATCTTTGGCTAAAACAGTCAGTTTGCGCTCAAACACTAACACCTCCTCCAGCATGTGTAGCGCTGTGCCTCCTCTCCCCTGAAGAGCTGTATTCAGCGTGTTCAGCTTTGCTGTCATCTCCACCATGAAGTGCAGCTTTTCCAGCCATTCTGGCTCTTCCAGCTCAGGAAAGGTGAGCCCTTTGCTGCTCATGAACGTTTTCACCTCTCCAAGACATGCAGCAAAGCGTTTAAGCACCTCTCCTCTGGACAGCCATCGGACTCTGTCATGCAGCAGAAGGTCAGAGGAAGTGCTCTCCACCTCATCCAATAACGAACGGAACTGATGGTGATTTAAACCTTTTGCCATTATTTTATTGATAATCTGAATGACAACATTCATGACCTCTGTGCATTCTGGAGGAAACGTTTGCGCACACAGTGCCTCGTGGTGCCAGATGCAGTGAAACGTCAGCAGCTTTCTATCCAGTGACTTCTGCAGCAAGGCCACGGAGCCTCGTTGCGCTCCAGTCATACTCGGTGCACCATCAGTAGACACTGACACTAGGTGGGTTGTTTTTATTTCTTTGGCTCTTAAACAATCAAGCACAGCCTCGCAGATGTCCTCACCCCGTGTCTGGCATTTCAGTGGAATCAGCTCAACCATTTCTTCTTGTGGTCCAGCAGAGGTCACGTCTCGGCAGAACAGCGCTATTTCTTCAATATCGCTTTTGTCTTTGGACTCATCACGGGCAATTGAGTATGCTGGAGTGGAATTGATGTCTTTAATTTGCTGTCCTGTGATATTTTCTGCCATTTTCAGGGTTCTTTCTTTGACAGTCTTTGCAGAGAGAGGCATCTCTTTGATTTTCTGCACAATCTCACTCTTGTTTTTAAAGTCCGCGAACAGGTGTTCTGAAATCTTAATGAATGACTCTTTCATATATTCTCCGTCTGTGAAAGGCTTTCCATGCCTATTTCATGAGCGGCCACAAAACTTGCGTATGTGGTTGAATTTACAGACTTCATCCACTTCTTGAATTGATTTTTCCACAGATCAGCATTCCTCATCAGTTCTGAAACAGCGTTGGTTCTCTCTTCTCCCGCCGGATATTTTTCAGCCAAGGCTGTGTTTATTTTGGAAATGTCTTGCGACATTTGACCTTTTATTGTTAGCCAGTCTCTCTCCACAAATTACGCATACTGGTAGACCTCTCTCATCAGACGTAAATGCAAATGAATTTGCCCAGGCATCATTAAATGTTCTGTTTTCTTCAGATATTTTTCTTTTCTTACATTTCTCCATACTTGGCCTACCTGGGGTTGAAAGAACTCTCGATACATGCACGGCGTTTTGGCGGCTTCTGTGAGTGTGACACATATTTTAAGTGACGAAAAATAACAAAATATAATTTCATTTTAAAATTTCAAGATCACAATAATCTTCCAATTTAGAACTACAATTTTAAAGAAGAGCTAACACAAATACAATACACTTCAATAAATACTTTGTGGTGCCTACTAAGAGGGGGAATTCATCACATGAGAAGGGGCGGGGCTTGGTGACGTGGGGTGGTGTGGCACGCTGACGGTGAGGGTTAATAGGCGGAAGTGAGCTCGTAATGAGGTCTTCTGTAATGACAGCTGTCACTCCCGTGCTCGCTAATAAACTTCACTCAACTCTACTCCCTCGTCCGTCTCCTCTTTTCGCGACCTACGCATCGTTATTTTCCGAAGCCACGCGGAGCCGCAGTATAAGGATGAAAGAGTCACATGCGGCTCCGGAGCTGCGGGTTGCCGACCCCTGCAATAGGCCGTTTGCCCTTGGCTGGCCAAGGGCTCGGGCCTAAAAAAAGCTTGCTAGCTATTGCTATTCATGATCTTATGCTGTACTAAAATGTGTTTGTCCATTTGCTTTTCACTTGTTTCTAATGTACTAAAATTTAGATCAAACGTGTGTGACATGATTCCTGTAGATAAAGTGATGTGTGAGGTTTTGCCAACAGAAAGAGGTTGATGATCTTCCTGCTGTGAAGGATTCAGGTTCTTCAGGTATCTTCACTCAGAGAGAGCAGGCAGACAGAAACAGACTGAAATGGATCATATTTATAAGTTCACCTCCTCTGATGGAGGATTTTCTTCTCTCAGACATGAAGAAAGTTCTTTGCTCCACTTTGACCTGCAGAAGTTTCCAGGCTGATGGAGCTTTTCTGGATCTGATTCAGTTCTTGTTAGCTTGCAGCTAATGTTCCTTCTGATGGGTGAATGTGTTTTTATTCCACAGTGATAATCTCTGCTGCTGCTGATCCACTGAAGACCCTGAGAGCCTCTGTAGGAGGAAACATCACTCTGCCCGACGCTGTGAAGGAGAAAGGATTTCTGTTAAAGGAAGGAAAGAATTTAGCCCCTGTGCTTGACAAGAAACTGTTGAAGATATATGGAGAAAATTACAAGGAGAGACTTCACTGGAACCAGCAGACAGGATTTTTTACTCTCACCAGGCTGCAGAAAAGTGACTCTGGGATCTATACAGTTGACTCGAAGGAAGGAAGACGTGTTTTTGTGAAATACAAAATGATCGTGTACGGTATGTTGGATATGTTTTCACTCCTGTGTTCAGCTTTTTTTAAAAAACTTTTTGGGAATTTTCAGTTTTATCCATACACATACAATTAAACAATCAGAGGAGACTGTATAGAAATGTGTAACACCACAAAGGAACTCATGAACAGGCTGAACTCACCTCAGTCTGTGGTCCATGGCAGCAGAGCGCGTCGCTGTCTGGCAAGGGATTGAGATTTCCAGTTTGCCAGAAGATTGTTGTTTTCTAATGAGAATATAATGAGAAAAATTACTCCAGATCTCGAGAAAACCACTGAAATTGCCTCATTATGGCAAAACGGATGAAATAAAAATGTATTTAACCATATCCTTTTAGTAAGCACCAGTAACATGTTGAATAATGTAAAGTAAATGATATTTTGTGAGAAGAACCTGGAGGCAGAGTAGAGGGATTCAAATCTGCTCCTTCTGGGTTGATTTCACTATTTAACAACCAGCTCTCTCTGGTTATAGATTAGATGAGCCTGGGTCAGTCTTTCATCCTGGATGTATGAATCCTACTTTGGACAATGCTTTGGAAAACACAAAATAAATTGAAAAAAAAAATAGAAATAAAACAACAACAACAAAACATATATGTGGACATACACGTACACACAAATGTACCTACATAATATACAACACATATATACACACTGATGCATCTACATACACATACATAGAAGATAAACTCTTGCTGCGGCCTGTGTGCATCAAGTCAGAGCGAACTCTTTGATGAAGCACAGCTGACTGTGATCCAGGAAGGCTTCTTTGTGCGCCTGCTTGCTGGAGCACAAAGAAGAGAGAGTGGACTTTGGCTTGTGCCGTTGCGTTTCATGGTGAAAGCAGACCCTGTCCTGGTTTTCTCTGGTGCTGGGGCTCGATGCTGGGAGCTAGCTTCTGTTCTGTGCGGTGGATCAGGGGCCTATTCAGACATCCAGGATGAATGACTGATCCTGACTCATCCAGTCCAGAACGAGAGGGTTCAGACTCACTTATTTACACAAGAGACCAACCCAGGATCAGTGCACATGTTTACTTAAAGAGACCTCCACGATCAATCACAGATTCATGGATTCACCATGACAACCAGAGTGGCGTCCTTCTCTCCACCGGAACAGGAAGTTCTCATGGAGGCAGATGAGCTGGAGCTCCACAGTCTCCTCTGCTAATATGCTGTTTGGAGCAGCGATGCTCCATTTCATTTGGAGACCAGAAAAGGAAGAAAGAAATAAGACAAAGACAGGCGCCAAGTCTATGTGGCTGGATACCTAAATGACACTGCATCAATAATGACATTGTGTTAATATTGACATTGTTTCCTGACTGTGATGTGATTCTGTGTCGTTGCTCTACAGACTCTGTAGCGACTCCTACAGTCAGCGTGTTGAACAGCAGCTCTGAGAGCTGCTCTCTGAGCTGCTCTGTGGACTCAGCTCAGGAGGACACCACGCTGCTGTGGTCCTACAACCAGGAGATCCTGAAGAAGAACCGCTCTGCTGCTTCTCTGTCTCTGACTTTATTCTACTGGCAGGACCTGAACTCTCCTCTTCAATGTGTGGCTGAAAACCCTGCAGAGAATAAAACAGTGTCAGTTTATGTGAGGACAGTCTGTCCACTGAACCATAGAGGGAAGACCCGCAGCTCCACAGGCAGGCATCGTGAGTGACCTCTGACCCTGACTTGGAACACAATAACTCGTACTTTAAAGTCTGTTTGGTGAAGTGTGGTGTTTTTGTCATTTTAACAGATCTGATCCTCATCATCATCATCCCCATCGTGTGGAGTATCATCTTCATCCTCTCTGTTTCTGCCATCTGGAGGTTTTGTCATCAGAAGGATTCATCAGCAGAACAAACAGGCAGGTTCCTCATTTTTCTTCATCATAAAGTGAACTGACAGAGCTTTCTCAACTTTCAATCTTTTTTGTCACCTGTCCTGTATGGAAGCAGCAGAATGGAGGTCTGGCTGCTGTAATGTGCCCAACAGATTTGCTCCAAGAGGAGCTTCTCAGGCTCTTCTTGATGACATGGTTTCTTGCTTCATCTTATTTATTTTGAGTACTGATACATGATATTGCTGGACCTGACAGGGAGCCAGAAAGACAGGGAGACAGACAGAGAGTGAAAGAAACAAACAAGAGAACAAATTAAAAAAAAGAGTGGAGAGAAGGAAGAGAGTGCAAAGATACTGCACCTGCTTAAAGATATGACAGAGGGCATCCTACAGACTGTTGTTGGAGAACACAGCTGGTAGTGAACTGGGACGTGCAAGCTGAAGATCCAGGTATCAAATTTCACAAGAGCATCAGGAGAGACCTAATACAGATAACCATTAGTCTAACCCTCCACAAAACAACATGGTGACCGAGTCCACATGTAGAATATGAAGAGTGGAACATGAAGATCAGCGTGATCATGAATGTGACAGTGATCATGCATATATGACCTCTAACCCCTGAGAAGACCAGAAGCAGGCTAGAGAGGCCCTCAGGGCCCAGACGACCGGCGACCATCCCAGAGCAGAGAGTTTAAAACTTCAAAGTTTAAATCTAAAGTGTAAATCTAATCTATCAGCTCAGAGCACAATGGAACCCTGGTTAGAAACCCCTCGTTCAGCAATCAGCACGTATTACAGTGAGCAGCTCTCTGCTTCTTCATCAGACACTCATTTTTCTCATGGGTACTTGTTCAAGACGATGCAGAATGAAGCTCAAAGGTATCAGATCTCTGCTGTTCCAGCTTAGGTGAGGGGACAGCAGGAGAGAAAAGCAGAGGACAACTCTCCGACATTCCCAGTTGGAAGTTCCCATGTTCCCATTTGAACGTGAAAATGACAAAGTGAGCAATCAGAACAGAGACTGACAGTTTTTCATCAGCATGCTTCCTTCTTTTGCTCCAATCACAGTCCAGCAGCCTTGTTATTTACTTTTTTTGACGGCAGCATTTTTCAGCCTGTTTAGAAAAAAAATCTTCTTGAATTTTAAAGTTTGTCTCCTTCTGTCTCTACAGTGGTCGAGTACACCAAAATCAACATCACCTCTCAGGTGAGCACTTCCTGTAACTCCTTCAGGTGAAATGAGGTGATTAACCTGAGTCACCACGAAGCTGAACCACCGTCATTAACTGCTGTGTTTCTTTAACTCTCATAAAATCAACACATCACTTCTGCTACTCACACACACAGACACACACACACATTCTCAGAATGCCCTGATGTGCTTTGCAGGAAATTGCATTCTGCACAGTTAATGGAAGCTGTTTTAGTTTATTTTAATTTAACTCCTCCACAGGAAGCGATCTCCCAGGAACCATCAGAATGTGGAAACCCCATCCTGACCTCCGTCTACTACGAGGTGACAGTCAGTTGCACAGTCGGTGAAACGTGTGTGACGTTAACCTGCAGCTGATGACAGAGAACCACAGACGGAGCTCTGATCCCAGCAGAAGGAAATCAGTCTCTTCTAAAAACTGATAAGACTGTGTGAAGGTGTCTTGGGGCTGTTTGGCGTTTCTCTGCAGTGGAATACTGTTGCTGCTGGTTCGGCTGCTCACCACTGTTCCAGATGTTTTCTGATCTGGATATCCTGAAGGTGTCAGTGGTTCTTTCCTGTTCTGCTTCTCTTTGCAGCTTCTTCAGTTCAAAGTCAGTTCTTTTTTTTTCAATAAACATTTATTAACATGATCAAAGAAAGATCAATGACATTCTCATGTTATACAGCACAAGATTATATAAAATTAAACGATTGTAATCACACCTCCTATATATTTACAAGAACATAATTATCTCGTCAATAATACAGAGATGATAATAAAATGGACATGAAAGCAATTGCAAATAAATGAAAAAAAAAAACCATTGAAATAAAGAAAAAAAAAAGTTATAATAATAAAGATACAGGGGACCTGAACAAAGGTCTAAAGTAGCTTATATTCAGCTACAAGTGAACAAAACCTTTGAGCATGGGCATTTTTGACTTTTTTTATGCATGTGTATAGCAGAGACATTTCATTTGGGAAAGCCTTCATATTTGGGGGGGATTTTGCATAGCAACATTTATGTATATAATACTTTGTTATTATAATAATGTTGTTCACAAGATAATCCATTTTCTTGTTCTTTGTAATTATTCCTGCTTGGATCATTTTAAAAGAAAAGAAATCTATGTTTATGGATTTTGAACTTAACCAATTGTGTACAGATTGCCACAGAGTTTGAATTATGTGACAGGAATAGAATAAGTGCTCTGTTGTTTCTAAACTTGTTGTACACAGGTGACAGTTTTCAACTACAAATTAAAATCTTTTTTTTATAAGTTCATTTGAGGGATAAATTTCATTCAACATTTTAAAACGTATCTCTTTATGTTTTGGAGGGATAGGAAATTTAAGAAATTTTGTTCTAATAACAGATATTTGTTTTTTCCCAAGTTTTTGAAGATTTAGTATCCTTTTTGGTAATGAAGGGTACATCATTTTTACAAAATATTGTCTAAGAAATGTATTATTGCACCCTTTCTGTAAAAAAATGCATATTGTCCACATATAAATTTTGTAGCTTTGGTGTTGGAATGTTATCAAGATTATTACCAATGAACAGAGAATGTGCTGTTGGGATGCTTTGTGTAACCTTAATGTAGTTTTTAATCGAGCAATTTAAATTATATTTAGTATTGAACTCATCCAATTTAAGTATAGAACCTTTGTCATCCATCAAGTGCACAATTGACCAAATTTTCTTCGACATCCAGTCATCCATAAACATAGATTTTCTCTGACACAAAATGACTATTATTCCAGAGTGGAACATTTTGAGGACTGAAATTGTGTTTGTAAATAATCTTCCAGTAAAGCAGGACTTGTTGATGGAATGCCGATAATTTAATGGGTAATTTAGAAATTTGAAAATCACATTTTAATAAAAATTCAATACCTCCCAACCTATTGAAGACAAGTGAAGGTAATGGAAACCACAGCTCCTCACCATTCTTAATAAAAGATTGGAGCCATCTGATTTTTAAAACACCGTTCATAATATCAAAATCTATTGCTTGGATGCCGCCATCTTCATAATTTTTTAGTAAATCTCCTTTTTTTATGTAATGATGCTTGTTTTTCCAGATAAAATTAAAATTTAGTTTGTTGATTTCTTTGATAATCTTAGGAGATATGGCTAAGGAGTATGCAGGGTATATCAGTCTGGATATGGATTCCATTTTTGTTAGCAGTGATCTTCCAAATAATGTCAAATCTCTTTTTAGCCAGTTGTTAAGGTTTTTCTTACATTTATTGACTGTTTTAAGAATATAATATTTTTTTTTTCACTTGACTCTTGAGATTTGGTCAACCAAATTCCAAGGTATCTAGTTTCTTTTTTAACAGGTATATTATATAAAGAAGAATGGGAGCAGTCGTGAATACTCATAAGCTCACATTTGTCAAGGTTTAGACATAAACCTGAGGCTTGTGAGAATATTTCAACAGTCTGTAAAGCCAGAAGAATTTGTTCTTTGTTCTTGAGAAAAAGGTGTTGTGTCGTCGGCTAGCTGACTTATAATCAATTGTTGATCATTAATGTTCAATCCTTTAATGCTAGAGTTTTTCACAAGAATAGCCAGTAGTCCCGTAACTGCAATGAATAATAAAGGAGAAATGCTGCATCCCTGTCTTATGCCTCTTCCTACTGCAAATCTAGGACATGTGCCTTCCTGGAGTGAAACACAACTGCTAATATTTGTATGTAGCATAATAATCATATCTAAGAATTTGTTGCCAAAACCAAAATGTTTAAGTGTTTCAAAAATAAATGCATGTTCCACTGAGTCGAACGCTTTACAGAAGTCTAGGAACAGCAAAAAACCATCATCACTGATTAGGTGACCGTAGCTGATAAGATCAAGAACCAAGCGGATATTATTATGGATCGATCTTCCTTTGAGAAATCCTGATTGGGTTATACTAATAATTTTAAAGATGCCAAATTTTAATCTTTTTGCCAAAACTGCTGTAAACATTTTATAATCCGTGTTTAGGAGGGTGATGGGTCTCAGATTAGTTAAAAGTCTTTTGTCTTTTCCAGGTTTCGGAATTAATTTGATTATAACTTGTTTCATTGTTGTCGTTAATTCTTTTTGGATGATGCATTCATTTATGGCCTGGAAAAGTAATATTTTAATGTCTTCCCAGAAATGTTTATAAAAATTTGCCGTTATACCATCTGCACCCGGTGAACGATCAGAAGCTATCTTTTTTATTATATTATCAAATTCTTCAATTTTCAAGTCATCCTCACAAACATCTTTAAAATTTTCATCGATTACTGGAATCGTGTTATTTATTCTATCAACGAATAGCATTGCTTTCTGTTCAGATTATGAAGATGTGTAAAGATTGCTGTAAAATTCTTTTACTTCATTGGCAATACATTTTGGTTCTGTACATTCTTCTCCATTTATTAAGAGACTGCAGATTTCACTTCTTTCTTGTCTACTTTTCTCTAATTGACTGAAGTAGGAAGTGTTTTTTTTCTCCATTCTCAATCCACCTGGCTCTGGATCTTATATCTGCCCGTTGTGCTCTGTGGAGATATAGGTCATCTAACTGAGTATGAAGGATCTGGATTTTATTTTTGTCCTCTACATTCCAATCTAACTTTCCATGAACAGAGAGTAATTCTTTAACTAATGTGGTTTCATTTGCTCTTCTTTCCTCATTAAAATGTTTGCTAAAGGTTATTGAATATTTTCTGATAGAGAATTTCAAGTATTCCCATTTTTGTATCGAGGTGATTAATTTGGTATCATTTTTAATATTCAAGATTATTTTTTTGACAGTGTTGCAATCTTCCTGATTTGTTAGTAAATTAGCATTAAACTTCCAGTAGCCTTTGGATTTGTTAGTTTTACAACTTTTAATTAGTTTTAAAGTTATTACAGAGTGGTCACTTAAGGGACTATTTGAGATACTGGTTTCTGAGACATGCTTTAAAATTGAGGTAGACACTAACCAGTAATCAATCCTCGATTTGGCACTCCCATTGGGTTTAAACCATATGAATTGCCTTGTATGCCTGTTAAGATTTCTCCACACATCTATCAAATTGTTATTATTCAGAAATTCTTCAATAATCGGATTGTTATGTTCTTGCATGAATTTAGTTGGCCATCTGTCCATCCATTCATCTGGAGTCAAATTGAAATCACCTCCTATAAGCACAAAATCAGTAGGGAAATTAGCTTTTAGTTCCTTTACAACTGTTGATGCTTGATACAGCAAATTTCTGTTTTTACAATCATCATTGTAACCATATATATTAGCCAAAACAAGAAATACATTATCGATTTCAAGAACACAAATTACCCAGTGACCATTATCATCTGACTTATCCAAAATGATTTTACAAGGACATCTGTTGAAACAAATAGCAACTCCTGCAGAGCGATTTGTACCATGACTGAAAAGGATTTTATCTCCCCATTGTTAGAGTCCAAAACTTCACATCTGTTGTATCAGAATGCGTTTCTTGGAGAAATACACAATTCGAATGTTGCCCTTTACAAAATAAGAAAACAGCTTTGCGCTTGATAGAGTCTTTAAGTCCCCTTGTATTGACCGAAGAAAAGGAAACATCAGTTTTCAGTGTTAACATAGAACACACGAACTCTAATAAAAGAGAAACCTTTTTTTGTTCTTTTTTCCTAACGAAAGTCTTTAAGGAGGTGCAGTAGAAAAACCGTGAGATAGAAATCCCATAATCAGAACATTTCCACTATATAAGATCCGTCCATATATTACGTTCAAACCACACCTGCATCCCCCTCCACGATGGGCTTGCGGTTGATGAAGCCGTGTGGTCCCCTGAAGCCTGCTGCTTTGCCCTCCTTCCTTGCCTGCTCGATCTTTGGCCACAGCGCCTGCCTGGACAACCAGTCCTCCCGTGTCAGGTCCTCTGCGAAGCGGATGCCTTCTGCTTTACACACAGGAGAGGTTTTCGTTCGTTTCCAGATGTCGTCTCTTACTGCTCGTTTGGTGAAGAGGATAATGATCTGCCGGTGCCTTTCTACTGTTGCTTTCCCTAGTCTGTGCACAATGTCGACTGCATCTTCCATCTTTGCCGCCAGGTCAGGTGCGATTTTACACAGGAGCTCCACAATTTCTGCTCTGATATTTTCATTGGCACTTTCTTTTTTGCCTTTGATTCTCAGACACCATCTTCTTCTGTATCTGTCTTGGTCCAGCACACGTCTCTTCATTTCCTCATTTTCTTTTTTAAGCGTTTGTTTGTTTTTCCAATTCTTTAACTTTCTTCTTGCAGTCCATAATCTCCGCCGAGTTAAACTGCACCGCTTTAGCAATCTCACCGAGCATGGTGCTACGCTGTTGCATCTGTGAGGAAATGTCTTCCATGCATTTGTCCAGACGGTTTCCCAGCGAGTCAATAGCAAGCAGAATGGACTCCATCGATGTATTTGCAGAGTCTGCTGACATACCTTTTGTTCTTTTCTCCGCTTGGGCTTTGTCTGGGGTGTTAGGTGGTGTGACGCCGTTTCTGTCTCGCTTGTTGGAAGTGGCGACATCCATGGGCGCAGCATAGCTGTGTTCCCCTGCTTTTTCAGTTTGTTTTGAGGAGAGGTTTTTGGCAGCTTGGTGTTTCATGCTGCTCTTCATGTTTTACCCAAAATTCCGGGAGTTAAAACACTGTAAAAGTGGATTTTTTAAAAGTTCAAAATCAATTGCGTCAGGATTTCGTTGGCGGAGCTCAGAGGGACGTGACTGCTCAGCAGCCATTTCCCCGGAACTCCTCAAAGTCAGTTCTCTCAGCTGTTGGCTCAACAGGCCACCATACTGATGGCTTGTCCTACTTTCTGCATTTTGCTTCCCCCTGGTGCCAACATGCAGGTTTACTGACACCTCAGTGCTCAGGGCTGAAGGGAAGACAAGCCTGGACCCTGTCAGTCACAGTGCCTTGTACACAGTGAGAAATGCTCATGTAGAGGGTACAGCGGAGCATCTGTGTGTAAAATCAACAACCACAACGATTAAATTACAAATAAATAGAAGTCTGAATGGAAAACATGGTTTTCTTTTGACTTGTGGCTCACCAAAATGTTAAAATGACCAACAAGTGGTCTTTCTTTGGTCATTTTTAATGTAATTGTTTAAGTCTGTTGCAGGTTTTTTTTGATTGCTAAAATACAGAAAGCGAAAACTAGGCACAATTATCACAACCTTTCCTTCTGTTGCCAGTCGCTTGACTCATTTTGTTACTACTTTAGATTTCCTTACCATATTAGAACTCTTAACTTTCCTTCTTTACACTCTGTCAATTTCACATCATGTTGTCAAAACACAACACATTTTGTGTTTGTGGCTGTTTACACCAAATGAAAACACGAGTTCTATTTTGTGAACATGTTGAGATTTAACGGCAGAGCTGTTTTGCAAGGGGATGTAAGGGTTTAGCAATTTGTGTGTGATGTTTGGAGTTTTGTGTGTGCAGTTTTGAAAAACGTGTTTTAGCAATCGAAAAAAACTAACACTGTTCAAGCATGTGAATGCATCAACAGTAGAGGTAAGTATGTCATGTCCGCCCCCTGTCCAACCAGAATGTTTCACAACCCCCAGTTTGAAAGTGGATTTAATGCTTTGTTTTTCCCATGTAAATATGAAGCCAATAATTGCAATTCAGAATTATTTCATTCAGAATAAAGTCATTTTTAATGAAAAATACCATGTAACCGTGGCCACTGTCCAGTGTTTGGATCCCTTGTCATTTTAACGTCATACATGTTCAGCAGTCTGTGCGACTGAAGGTCAGCTCATCATAAACGGTCGTCAGAGTTGGGCGCTCAGATTCTGATGGTCCTCGTGGGATCTGAGGAAGAGGAGGAGAAGGAGGAATTAAATTAAAACAGACAACTTGAGTTTGCTTTGGTAAAACGGCAGCACTGAGAGAGAGAGAGAGAGAGTAAGAGAGAGAGAGAGAGAAAGAGAGTAAGAGAGAGAGAAAGAGAGAAAGAGAGAGAGAGAGAGAGAGAGAGAATGTGCTCAGCAGATGTCCTTCTGTTGACTTTCTAGGTGGAGTGAAAATAAACAGAGCAGCTATTCAGGCTCTTAGTTACATAAGAGATAATAGAACCCCCCTTCTGTCAGTCAAAGTGACGTCACATAAATTTAATCCTCAAAAAAAATACCAGAAAAATCAAAGTCCCGCCCCTTTTTCCGGTATGTCCCGCCTTTTCCGGTATGTCCCGCCCTTCCGGTATGTCCCGCCCTTCCGGTATGCGATCGTATCGGTGAAAAGAGGGTGGGAAAATTCAAAGGTATTTCCGTTGACGTAAGTTGGCGTGATAAAGTCCGGATGTGCCGCCCTTCCGGTATGTCCCGCCCTTCCGGTATGTCCCGCCCTTCCGCTATGCGATCGTATCGGTGAAAAGAGGGTGGGAAAATTCAAAGGTATTTCCGTTGACGTAAGTTGGCGTGATAAAGTCCGGATGTGGGATAATGAGAGGCTATTTGCTTTGATATAATCAAGATGACCTAATTATTGTGAGTGGGTGGGTGGTCTGATGGCGTCGTGATGTCGGAGGAGGAAATGGGCGTGTGTCGTGCTGTACAGTATATAAACGTTTCACATAAGTGTGATCGTGGCTGTGAAGTCGTTACTCGGCGAGGAAAAAAAACATGGAGGAAGATCTGTTGATGAAAAAGTCTTGGCGTCTTGATGATGGCCGTGCATTGTTAGTCAAGTTTAGGAGTGGTGGAGTATCCCCATACGTTGATCTATTCAGCTATGAAACCGCTCCTGAGGTCTATCATCTGAGAATCTACCCTAAAGAATTTAACGGTCTGAAGGATGCTATTGAAGAATTTATTGATTATATTGAACGTGTTCACAGCGATGGGGGTGTACTACTGAGCTCTATGCGTGCAAGTATACCGACATGGACTGATCGCAAAGTTCGTCCTCTAGCTGGTACTTTCATGGTGGACTGTTCCAGATCTCACAGTTGGTTGCTGGTGCGATTTCGACGTGATTTCCACCCTGAAGAACGACCAAAGTCGGTGATGGAGAAAGAGCGCTACTACCCAATTCAGCTGGCATTCAAGCTGACTGACTTCCCACAGCTGCGTGAGCTCTTACAAGAAATGAGGAGTTTTTTCAACGAGGAAGAAAGGAAGCAAAAACAAATGCTGTTGGAAAAGAGGTTGACAAGACGGTCTGGAGATCGCATTTCAGAGCTAACTTTCACTCGGCGCATAATGCTAGATCCGTGTTTGGAATGCGACGGACCCGTCGGGGTGGAGACTGAAAATTGGGCGGAGTCTGTAGACCCGATGGATGCGTTGAACTAGAGAGAGAGTGCTTCCCCCCCCCCCCCCCCCCCCCCCCCCCCCCTCCTCGTGCCCCGCCCCCAGGCCCCTTCCTCTACAGCTGAAATATATCTTTGAACCGTCGAAGCACAAATAGTCGGAGTGCAACAGTCATACAGCACAGCATGTCGGATTTTCCAGTCAACGCTTCAGACTCACCTGGGGATGTTCTTCACGATGAAGAACTTCTCAGACTGCTGCCGAACCTTTCTCAAGAGTCTTCAGGAGATACAAAGTGGTATAAACCAATTTTCCGAGGATCTCTGGAGGATGATTCACCCCTTCATGCGGAGTGTAAAACCGAAGAAGAAGCGGAGATGCCGAACGATCCTGCTGAGGGATTCATAAGCTCCTCGAATGGTGGGTCATGTTCTGCAGACTCTCTCCACAAGGCGGGTGTTGCGGGGGATGTACCATGCGGTCCTCCGCCGTACTGCTCATACTGGGGTGAGGAGTATCAGAGCTTTGAAGACCCACCGCCAGCTGGAGTCTACACCGGGCCGAGTGTCTTCACCATGCCGGGGACAGCTCTCCCCTGGCCGGATAGAGTCTACACTGGACCTACTCTCTTCAACAGCAGGCCAAGGATACCTCTGCCTACATCTGGCGGAGTCTACATCCCACCCACTCTCTTCAACACCATGGCAGACTCACCTCTGCCACGCCCTGCTAGAGTCTACACAGGGCCCACTCTCTTCAACGACAGACCGGAGTCACCTCCGCCGCAGTCTCGATTGTCAACGAGTAGTGATTTCCTGGATATTGTAAAAGCTTGTGTGGCTAGAGCTGTGAAAGTTGTCGTACAGCAGCATATAAAGAAAAACTGCTATGGGTGTCAAATAGAACACCCAAGTCAAATTCAACACGCGTGTCTGTACCCTCCCGACCGGGGGTATTTTTATGCTCACTTTGAAGAGTTAACGGTGAACTTGCTTTCCTGGGAATTTCTCCCGGCTCTCAAGTATACCTTGAAGAAAGCAGGGTTGGATATAGTGGAGGCTAGAGTGGAAGGAGCAGCCGACGCATTCCTTTATGATCTGAGGGAAGAGGATCACATTCTGGAAAAGGTTGAAGAGATCACTGCAGCATACATCGCTGGGGATAAGAAGAGGGAAGATTTATTGGAAGATTTCTACGATTTCTGGAGGCTTTAATCAGCTGTGAAACGAAAAAAAGAAAGAAAAATGGGCGGATATTTTTTCAAACCGACTCCCAAAATTGTTGATGTTTCAGTTTTGAAGCATGCAATTGCTTATCGTGTTAATTGTGATAAAGTATATCAGGCAAAGGACCATGTCAATTCGGAAGAGTTGTGGAGTTTTGAATGTGCGATGGCTCTTGTGAGAGAGACGACGCCTTCAGTGGACTGGAAAAAACTGGTGTATGACGGCTCAAACTCGGATGGTTTTGAACAAACAATGTGTGAGATCGTTCATGTTTGTATTGATCATTTTAACACTTGGCATTTATATGCCTTGTATGCCTTTGTAGTTGATGTAACAGCCTATAAACTGAAGAAGGGTGATATAATCGATGTGAATCATGTACTGAATGTAATACAGACTTTAATTGTCAATGCGCTACATAAGAATTGATGACTTGTTTTTATATGAGTTATGTAAGCATGTAACCATTCATTAAACTCAAACTCATAAAAATCATACCACTCAGACTTCTGTTCAGTATCAGACATGTCTTCAAGAAAGACAGACCCGGTATTCAAGAGAATATATTATGACCCGCGAAAAGCAGGATCGTATGGTGGAGCCGAGAGCCTTCAAAAGGCTGTAGAAGAGCAGACGGGAAAAAAGTATGCGATTGCAGGAGTCGAGGACTGGCTGGCCGGGCAGGATGCTTACACATTGCACAAAGCGTCTCGAAAAAAGTATGCTAGAAACCGTGTTTTCGCACCGCGTCCCCTGTATCAATTTCAGGCTGATCTTTGCGATATGACCGCTCTGTCTAAAGACAATGACAAGTTTAAATTTCTCCTTACCGTAATAGACATATTTTCAAAAAAGGCTTATGCCCGTGCCTTAAAGAACAAAACGGCGACTGAAGTTGCAACGGCTTTTGCTTCCATATTAGATGAGAGTGGTATACCGTCTAAAGTTCAAACTGATGCAGGAAAAGAATTTTTTAACCGTGTCTTTGAAAAGCTGATGAAGAAACACAACATACGCCACTTTGCAACCGGGAGTGAACTCAAAGCTTCCGTAGTAGAACGGTTTAACAAAACTTTGAAATCCAAAATGTGGAGGTATTTCACAGCGAAAAACACCCGTCGGTATATAGACGTACTTAGGGATTTGTTGGATGGCTATAATGACTCTTATCACAGCAGCATAAAAATGAAACCGTCCGAAGTAACTCCTGCCAAGACAGCGGAGGTGTTTGAAAATTTATACGGGGCGATGCCTCTGAACGTCAAGCCCGTTGTGTTTAAATTCAAAGAGGGGGACATTGTGAGGATATCAAAATACCGAGGCGTATTTGATAAATCATATGAACAATCATTCTCCGATGAATATTTTATCGTGAATGAATGTATCCCTAGAGTACCACCGGTCTATAAATTAAGAGATATAAGTGGGGAAATTTTGAAAGGAGCATTTTACGAGGCTGAACTGCAGAAAGTGAGAATCACATCGGACACTCTTTTCCGTATAGAAAAAATTGTAGACAAGAAAATTAAAAATGGCCAGAAAATGGTTTTAGTCCGCTGGCATGGATGGCCTCGTCAGTTTGACTCCTGGCTGGCTGCTAAAGAGGTCGTCGAGCTTGGGAAGAAGAAAAAGGGGAGAGAGACACAATCAAAATAATGGCTGAGTCTTTTTATGTGACATTACCCTCCAACGCCTGTCACAAGATTTTTCCGGACAACAACAGCTCGAATTTCACCATAACTTTATCACAACCCATAGAATTACAAGGACCTTATGAGGTGGCGCTATCCGAGATAATGTACTGCAACACGTGGAATAATGTTGACACTTCAGAAAACGGCTTCGAGATTATTGACCATCACTACCCGCAACAGCCTCCGATTTATCTTAAGATTGTCACGGGGGCGTATGACTCTATTGATCTTATAGTGAGGGAGCTGAATGCCATGTTAAAGTCTACGAAAATTGATCTGGTGGTTTATTACAGTTCGATAAACAAAAGGATTTCTATTTTAGGGACTGAGAGGTATTCTATAAAATTTTCACCAAGGCTGTGCTACATACTTGGTTTCGAAGAAGATGTATGGGTTCGACTGAGTGGAAAAACAAAGGGTAAATACCCCTGCGATATTAATGGAGGCCAGTATAATTTTTACGTCTATACAAATATTGTGGAAGCGCAGCATGTCGGAGACTACGCCGTCCCCCTTCTCAGAATCGTTAAAAAAGAAGGATCATACGGAGATGTTGTCATTCTCTCATATAGTCACCCACATTACATACCTGTAAACAAACAACGGATACAGGATATACAGATTGAATTGAAAACTGATTTGAACACTGCGATTCGATTCACCTACGGCAAGACCATATGCAAGCTACACTTTAGACCTGTGTCAAAGTCTTTCATCTGAATTAGAAAAGAAAATAAGTCAAAAAATGAATTCGCAAAGATTTGTGAATTATTATGTGAACCAGGCCGGCGCAGGCTCATTGAGTGGGTTTGTCGGCGCTCCAGTCATCTATGGGCGTGGCCTCGGAGCGATGCTGAGCAGAGCCTTCAGATTTGTCCTACCCTTTCTTAAACAAGGAGTCAATATTGCTAAACCGCACTTGAAATCAGCAGCGAAGGGGATAGCAGCAGACGTAGTCGGGACCGTAACCAACCGTTTAATTAATCAAAACACTCAGAGTCAGGAAGGATCGGGCCTGGCGCGATTAGCACGTAGAAAAGGAAAAAGACCGGCGCGTGCGTTATCGGACCTCGTACCTGCAAAAAAGCGTAAATCCACGCGCAAATTACAGAGAAAAGTTAAAAGGCACCAGCCCCGTGGGGATATATTTTAAACATGTCTCTCACACATCGTCTCTCAACCGAGTGCACCAAATCAGAGCTCGACCTCTTTGCTCCACCAATGACTCAACTGTCGGTGGAACAAAACAATTATGTTGAGATTTTTCCCCTCAATTCAATTGCGGATCAAGAAGTGTTGGATTTCCTGATACCTGGAAGCGGGAATTTTTATTTAGACCTCAATTCAACACTGATTTACCTACGACTGAAAATCACCAAAGCAGACGGAACGAATCTAGCTGATGGCGACGCCTGTGGAATAATCCAATACCCACTAAATACGATCTTCTCTCAGGTCGATGTGAGTCTGAACGATGTGCTCATTAGCTCGTCCTCAGCCACTCACCCTTACAGAGCCGTGATTGAAACGCTTCTCAATTTTTCACAAGAAACACTGGAGAGCCAGTTTTCTGGAGGTCTTTGGTATAAAGACACTGGCGCCGACCTTGATTCAATTGCCATGACCGACGACGCGCCCAACAAGGGGTTAGTCAAGCGTGCAAGCTTTATACGCGGTTCACGACCATTTGAGCTCATTGGGCCACTGCATACAGACATTTTTTTCTCCGAAAGACTCTTGCTAAACAATGTCGATGTTCGATTAAAACTCGTGAAAGCGAAAAGTGCTTTTACACTGATGTCTGCGGCGGGTGATGAGTTCAAGTTAAATATTTTAGGGGCAAGCCTTTTTGTGAAAAAGATTCAAGT
This sequence comes from Salarias fasciatus, assembly GCF_902148845.1. Taxonomy (NCBI): domain Eukaryota; kingdom Metazoa; phylum Chordata; class Actinopteri; order Blenniiformes; family Blenniidae; genus Salarias; species Salarias fasciatus. The sequence continues at coordinate 202,460 of NW_021941404.1, read as the reverse complement.
CTCTCCGGATGTCATGCTAGGCCATTCTGCCGCTCTCATGAAATCAAACGCCATTTACCCTATAAGCCGAGTAGTGGTCAAAAATTTCAGCATTCCTGCACAAACTCGTGTATGCTCACAAGATAATTTATACCTCGGTAGACTCCCGAAGTACCTGGTGGTGGGGCTAGTGGATCATCGGGCTTATGTTGGCGCAAGAGAGTTGAATCCTTTCAAGTTCCAACACGCTGATCTTGAATACCTAGCTTTAAGTGTAAATTCACGTTTCATCCCATCAAAGCCCTACCAACCGCGTTTTGATACACATCAGACTGTTCGAGAGTTTTACAATCTTTATCTGGGAAATAACAGGCACATTAGAGACTCACCACTGTGTATAGACCGCGAGAATTTTGAAAACGGATACAGTTTGTTTCTCTTCAATCTGACAAAGGATGGTGAAATAGACAGCGAAGCTCTATCTCCGACAGAACACGGTACCTGTCGACTGGATTTACGTTTCCGAGTCGCTTTGCCCCGGACCATGACCTTGATTGTCTATGCCTGTTACGACAGTGTTATAGAAATAAACTCGAAGAGCCAAGTTCTAATTGACTATTAAAACCCAGTAAAATGAACAATCTTCAAATAGAGTCTATTCTGAGACCTATCTTGGGCGAGTCGTTTGGAGGTGTTTTTGCGGCCGATTTATTACCGGCCAAGATCGAGAAACGACCTTGCTACCTGGTCGTCAATACGCATGTCCAGAGCCGTGAGGGAGAACACTGGTTGGCTATAATTTTGGAAGGTGGTGATGAAGGAAAATCAAACTTCTTTGACAGCTACGGACACGAACCAGACTTTTTATTTTATCCGGAATTTTTTATAAATTTCCTATCGGCTAATTCTAACGAGATTCACTACAACAAACTGCAAGTTCAAGACGATGATTCGGCCGCATGCGGAGCCCATGTTATATTTTTCCTCTGCCAACGGTTTAAAGGACTTTCTTTTCAAGAAGTAATGAGACTGTATTCTGATAATTTGAAAAAGAATGATGCCTACGTGACAAAGTTTGTTAAGAAATGTGCTAAGTGTGTGTCGTCTGTGAAGGCGGCTAAAACGCCTAAACAGAAAGCATGTACTTTAAAACTATTTAAAGACTGTTATGAGTGTTCGAAATGAATTCTCTGTCTCGCATATATTCCAATAAAGCATTTTATTGATTTTAAAAAAAACACTGTAGCGGCATACATTTTTTTAACGAGTGAATTCCAGCCATTTGGAAGGGATCGGGGTAGACAGGTGCCATTCAGACGCTGTTGGGGAATAAAATTGTTTTCCATTGCTTGACAATTTAGAAGTAGGTGTGCTGAAATCAATATCTAAAAGAGATTTTGACAACGGTGATTTTCTCCCCCGCTTTCTTTTACTCCGCCGTATTTGGGGATCTGCTTCGCTCGAGCACTCGAGCGGTCTTACCCGCAATTGCTCACGCGCCTGCGTATTTGCAATCGTGGTTAAGGGTATATTTAAGTTGGAAATAGTTTTTAAGAATTCTTCCCAACCGCGAGGTATGGTTCGGGCGTGGAAGCGTCTGTTTGACAGAGTCTTCATTAAATCAAAAATGTGTGAACCTTTAATAGTTTTATCCTGGATGACAATCTCGCCTGAAGGCTTCCATCTCAAAAGGTCTGAATTGCGAAGCTTCTCGAGGATAAATGCAGCATTCTTCCGATTGCGGGCTCCGATATTCTGTAAAATGTCATCTTCAATACTATCTCGTGGATTTTCCTCTTCTTCGACTCTTACAACGCCACCATCATTTTCACCTCCTTTCACAGGGGACTCAGTAGGCAGCTTCAAAACTATTTCAGAGTCTTGACTTGATCTTTTTTTGAGCAGGGCCAGATATTTTTCAAGCAGATTATTGTAGCGTAAGCTTTTGCGGTACGCGCTGTCCGGCTGGTCCAAAACTTGTTCCATTTTCTCTTCCAATTCATGCTGTGCCTTCTCTGCAATGTTTTCTGTAGACGTTTTTTTCCTGGTTAAACTCTCCAGTTGTTGCGGGGAAATCATGTACATTTTATTGAATGATGCCATGATGACGAAGCGTTTGTGTCGCCTGCAGATGTATTTCTATCTTCGCCTATCTCCGACCGGCAAGCAAACTGGTCAAGAATGGGACAGCGGCTCCTAATAATGGGAGGAGGAAACCGCCAGTCTGTGTCAGTAGCTTGCGCTTATGTTTCACTCCAGTTTTGCGGTTAGCGAAAAGCTTGATATACCTCTTCTGTTTATTCAATTTGTTGTATTGGTCAGAGGTCAGCAGGACGTTACCTTTCAACACGTTAAGCGCTATTTCACAGAGGGCCAGTATGAGATCATCCGGTCCCTGGCATAGAAAGATCCTTCTCTCCGAGGGTTTCAGAGCAAGCAAGGCTTTAAAAACAGGTAGATTTCTTTTAATCCGTTTAGACATTTTCAAATCAATTTTTATACAGGTAAACCACAGGCCACTGGTGAGGTAGTATCCCGCTTCTCAGCCGGTAATGTTCTGGACAGTCAGGTCTCAGATCGACAATTAAATACGAATACGGCTCTTTTGTGGCGTCGTTAAAACTCTGCAGAAAATATTCTCTCTGCCCCGGGAACATCTGCTGAGCTAAAATTCTTATCTGTAACTTGTCACGTGGTGATTTGAAGAGAATGATGTAATTTGTATTCAAGCTAATCGTCCGACTGTGCTTCCCCTGTTGAAATAAGTTTTGAACTAGAAAAATGACTGATAATTTTCTATGGTGTCTATACATGGTAAAAGCCTTCATTAATTCATCATGATTCACCCCGCTATCCATACAGTCATCAACCACCAGCAGATTATGCTGGCTTGATGGAAAAATATTTTCATCCGTCAAAGAATCAGGAATTCCTTCAATAAATTTAATCTTTACATTTTTTGCCAATTCCTCATACATAGGTTGATAAGAGGAATACGACCAAATGATTTGATCAGGCACTCTAGACAAAGTATGTTCCATATTTTCAAGAAGGTGTTTGACAAAGAATGATTTTCCACTACCGCTTGCTCCTACAAGGAGAGCTGTAAAGGGGAGTTTGAAACGGGGGTCAAAATACACCTCTTCAGCCATGATCAACGTTCAATCTTTTAGCGAACTGAATACTAAAGTAATTCCGTTCGCTTATTTATCACTGCAGACTACAGGGAGGAAAAGATGACAAGACATGAATAAAGAAGAAGAAATATGGTTTATTGATATACAAAATAGACATGAATAAACAAAGCACATACTTCATACTACAGTATAATGCAAGATAAAAAAATACATGTGGATAAAGAATACATACATTTCATAGTAGGGTATAATGCATGTTACAAAATGCATGTGAATACACAATACAGCTGATACATTTCATGCTACCATATAATCTATGATAAAAAAATAGAAGTGAATAAACAAAATACATATTACACACTAAGGTATAATGCATGATAAAAAAATACGTGTGAATAAAACAGAATATGCAACGCTCGCTAAAGCATTATAGGGAATAGTAATATTTTTTTTCTCAAAAGAACTGTATAGAGAAGCCTCAGGTCATCCCATCATAAATCTATGCAGTTCTTTTGAGACAGAACACATGGACAATGTTTTTAATAGCCAAACGGTAATGATTTTCCTGAAGGAAAAAGGCGTCTCTTGTCCCAGTCAATGCCAAAATTGATCACCCTCTCTTTATTAGTGAGCTCAAAAGTTTTCAGATTTCGTGTAATTTTATTGTAACGTGCAGAAATTTCACATCGTGTCTCGCGGTCTTTGAGATATGGTTCTACCAGGGCTGTGAGACTGTCAAAGTTGAATTTTTTACAGTTTTCATAATTCTGAGTAATCCCCTTAGCACGTAAAGTCGCTTTACCGCACTCTGTTACATAGGCGTAGGATTTCGGACCTGCTGCAGTCCATGATTTAATAGAGTCGCCAGGATCTAATTCAGATGTCAAATCTCCTAGATAATTCCCCACCGGAGGGTTATACTGATCGCTAGGGCTCGAGACAAACACTATTGAATCGGTATCGCAATAAAAAACTCTTTCTTGGAGTAAATCTAACTGCTTATACAGTTCGAGACGTGCATAAGCAGTTGTGAAGGCCGCAATAAAAACATTCACATCGCCAGGGGGAATGACACAGTTAGAAGTATACCGCCACTGGACCAGTGCAACTCTGTCATTAATGAACTGAAACTGTGAAATCACATATTTGCTGGAAAAGAGGAATTCAAAAAAGCGTTCGGGTTTGTTCACCAGAGTTGTTGTAAGCTGATTTGATCTTTGCGCCAGCTTTCCCCATAGTGAATTTAGTAACAGTTTTGCAATTTGTCTTTTAGCTGGGTTATGGGCAATTTTCTGAGGGTCAAGAGTAATACCCTGCTTCTCACGATATTCAGTGATATAGGCCTGACGGGCTGCAGGGTCGTCTACCCCGGGAGGATAACCCGAGGCTTCCTGTTTCTGTTTAAGAAAGGTGTAAATGTAGTCTTTAAAGAGTTTGCTGGATTTTTCTTCAAAATGCCACACTTCATAAATTTCGGCGATAACATAACCTTTTCCCAGGGCCTCCATTAGCTCAACAGAGACCCAGACTCCTTGTATTGATCTCTCGTTGAGCGTGTGTCTGCAGACCGTAGTCTGATTGTTTGCGAGAGCACATGAACGGCATAATGTGAAAATAAGTTTCCCTTTATCATTTCTGATAGGAAGTACAGGGAAAAACAGTTTACGCGGTGGATAGACTTTAGCATGGATCAAGCCAAAGTAATTTTCAACTGGATCAAAATTGTCTCTGATTATTTTTGGATGTGAAAGTGGAAATGATCGACATGACATAATGTAGGGATAGAGTGAAGTGAAATCAAAATAGTTGATCACCTCATCAGCCTCAGCAGAATGACGCATTCGGATAGCAGCGGTCCGTCCTCCATATAAAGCTTCTCTAGGGTCTAGGGGAATTGGTTCTTGAAACCTCTCTAAGAATGATTTAACACTAGGATTTGTTTTTTTTAAGAAGTTCCAGTCATGTTCCCACATTGTCACCACTGAATGAACATTGTATTCAGTTTTTAAACGCTCGGTTCTTTTTATTGTGTCTGAGTATAACTCGCTAAAACAATCACCTGTGAGAGGTGATTTATCATGCGGGTTATAACATGATCTACAGCCGTGGTAAAAACACCCAAAAAAACTAAAGACACGTGTCTCACCATTTACCACCGCATGGCCGTCCACAAAATAGCGACCGATTTTAACTTCTCCCCCATTCAATGCATGTTGAATTGAAATCCCGCGTGAGAAAGCCTCATACTCCAACCACTGGATTGAAGCATGTGAGAAAGCTTTGAATGAAGATCGGTAATTATCGGGAGATGGTATCGCGACAGATTCAGGTTCTAAGAATAAGGTTTGAAAAACACTCAATGCAGCTGAAGCAATTGTAACGTTCTCAAACGGATCACACTTTGTCGTTTGTATGAATTCGTCACGAAATTTCAATGCACCCTCTGCTAGGATGTGAACATCATTTTTACAATAATCTTCTAACTCACGATCATAGTCAAATTCCCGATCTTTTATCGTGTCATACCATTGAAAGAAACTTTCTCGCTGTTTAGGATTCATCTCATCAGCCCCGTACATTGCAGGAGGAGGATATCTCCCCTTATACCCTGCTTTTGAAAAATCTGTAAATTTGTGTGGAAAGTAACCTTTTTTGAGCTTAGTTTTACAGCCTAATGCCTTAGGGAAATCCCTGAGTGGAATGGGAATGAAGGAAAATGAATCAATAAATTTAAGCTGGAAGTCAGTGTCCACAATCAGGATAATTTTACTCCCTTGAGCCACAACGAATGGTGATATACCTTGTTTCACATATACATTTAGAATAATGTGGTGGTCAAAACCCTTCCCATAATGTGATATAAATGTTGTGTTTCGATATTTTTTTTTTCGATAATGCATGAGGAACATTAATGCGCACTCAGATCCACGCCATGTCAGCTCCTCACCGTCTGACGATTGAGCTACAGCAAGCACAGGGAGGTGGGTACCGGTGGTTTGAGCGGTCTCAAAATAAAAAAATACCAGCTTCTTTTCATAAATCTTCTCCACTGGCGTTAGCTCTTTTACCCGCATATAGCAAATATGTTTTTCTTCAGCTTCTACAGTAGAATTGGAGTTTTGATTGGCCGTGTCAACAGTGGATACTGTCTCTTCACTCAACGAAGGTGAAGTGGTTTTACTCTGTTTACAGATCAGACAGCGTTTAACAATGCATCTATGGGGCTGAGGATTTTTAATCGAAACGTAATAGAGTGATTTACATTTTGAGCATTTTTTATTTATTTCACAATTGGAGACTGCTTTTTTAGCCTCTGGATGCCATTTCAACGCACGATGGCTCTCGAAACATTGAATATTCATGCAGAACCTATTACAACGCTTGCAGTATTTTTTTTGAATTAAGCTTTCTTTGCAGTTTGTGTTGCAGATATTACAACTCCTTGCACATGAGTGTCTGTACCGCATATGATAACCGGTGTGACAATGCTCACAGAAAAATTTTACGCCTAAAAACCCTCTCGCATTCTTGATTCCATAATAGTGGTTATTGTGTAGGAGGAGATAATATGTTTTTTCACGCGATGGTGTTTGTGTTTGAAATGTAGACAAGTTTTTCTGCCGGTTATTCTCATTATCATTCGCACAATAAAAAATAACAATTTTACAATTCAGCAACTGTTCAAATTGCGCTACATTGCTGAATGTCACGTCGTCATCAAGGGTCAGACCGGCCCTAATGTGAATGTCACGCCCGATGGTCAAAGCGTCAACATATGTCAGCTCAGGGTTTTTCAGCCATGCTAAATTTGCTGCAAAGCATGTCCGACCAGGGTTCAAAAGTACATATAAATGTTTAGCTTTTTTTTTAATAATTTCAGCCTCAAAGCATGACTCTATTTTCCTTTTTCCACTCCCTCGTGGTGCTCTAACAAGTGCATAGAGCTCAGTAGTACACCCCCATCGCGCTGAACACGTTCAATATAATCAATAAATTCTTCAATAGCATCCTTCAGACCGTTAAATTCTTTAGGGTAGATTCTCAGATGATAGACCTCAGGAGCGGTTTCATAGCTGAATAGATCAACGTATGGGGATACTCCACCACTCCTAAACTTGACTAACAATGCACGGCCATCATCAAGACGCCAAGACTTTTTCATCAACAGATCTTCCTCCATGTTTTTTTTCCTCGCCGAGTAACGACTTCACAGCCACGATCACACTTATGTGAAACGTTTTATATACTGTACAGCACGACACACGCCCATTTCCTCCTCCGACATCACGACGCCATCAGACCACCCACCCACTCACAATAATTAGGTCATCTTGATTATATCAAAGCAAATAGCCTCTCATTATCCCACATCCGGACTTTATCACGCCAACTTACGTCAACGGAAATACCTTTGAATTTTCCCACCCTCTTTTCACCGATACGATCGCATACCGGAAGGGCGGGACATACCGGAAGGGCGGGACATACCGGAAAAGGCGGGACATACCGGAAAAAGGGGCGGGACTTTGATTTTTCTGGTATTTTTTTTGAGGATTAAATTTATGTGACGTCACTTTGACTGACAGAAGGGGGGTTCTATTATCTCTTACATATTTACAAGGTAATGACCACAGTCACACATCCATCTGAAGGCGTTAGAGAAATCCCCACCTCAGTGGTGTCCGTTGTCACGGATCTGGACGTCAGTGAGCTCCACTTCTGCAGAAACTGGAAGACAGTAAAAGATGAGAGTTCAGTGTTCACTGCAGTCTGTAAGTAAAGGTTCTCAGTATGAAATGTGACTGCTGGAGTTGAAGTCTGGAGCAGGTGAAGCTGGTGAATTAGCAGCTAATCTGAAACCAGATGATGAGACTCAGATTAAAACGTCCACAATCTGTTTCACTTCCTTTCTGATTCATGTTGTTTCCTGCAGCAGCTACACGCTCTGAACATTTCATCTGCTTGTAAATCATCTCCACCACCTCAGAGTGGCTTCCTGTATTTTATATATAAATAATGTTTAAGTAGAAACCAGTGTACAGAAATGAGACTTGTACAGAGAGGAGGTGGTAGATATTAATGGTAAGAAGTATCATGTTTGCCACAAGTTTGTTCATCGGAGAGTTTTTTTGTGTCTGCACAGGTCAGCACTCTCAGTTTAGCCTTTTAGCATGTGACTGGTTTTATATTTCACATTATTCAACTCTGGAAAGCACCAAAGAAACCAAATGCTATGAGCTGTATCGTGTCACCAGTCCGTCCTGTTTTTTGTTATGACTGAAAACGACTCCAGTCGCAAAAGAGTCTGCAGCAGATCAGAAGATCAAATTATTATGTTGAGCTCGACTTTTGTTCATGAAGAGGCAAACAGAGAGAACTGCTGCAAACTTAAATGATTGAGTTCCTGATTAACAAGAAATATGTCTATTTAAAACAGTGGAATCAATGTGTGAATAATGTCAAACATTTAAAGTTAATGAAGATCTGTCAATGTGTTTTGTGATGAAGAAAAAAGTGAAGAGTACCTGCCTTTTGTTTGTCTCAACTTCTTTTTGCGAAAAAAAAAAAAACCTCCAGATGAAATAAACAGGGACTAACAATGAGATGAGACCAAACACTGTGGGAATGATGATGGGGATCGAATCTGTTAAAACGACACATAAACACCACATTCAGTGAACAAGCTTTGAAAATATGAGTTATTGTGGTCCAGGTCGGGGTCAGAGGTCACTCACGATGCCCGGAGTCCATGGAGCTGTTGGGGTTCACACTCTGTTTCAGTGGACAGACTGTCCTCACATCAACTGACACTGTTTTATTCTCTACAGGGTTTTCAGCCACACATTGAAGAGGAGAGTTCAGGTCCTCCCAGTAGAATAAAGTCAGAGACAGAGAAGCAGCAGAGCGGTTCTTCTTCAGGATCTCCTGGTTGTAGGACCACAGCAGCGTGGTGTCCTCCTGAGCTGAGTCCACAGAGCAGCTCAGAGAGCAGTTCTCAGAGCTGCTGTTCAACACGCTGACTGTAGGAGTCGCTACAGGGTCTGTAGAGCAACGACACAGAATCACATCACAGTCAGGAAACAATGAGCACAATGATACAGTGAGAATAATGACAGTGTGTACTGATGATACTCTTTCCTCTAATCAAGCCACGGTGACACACATTACCTCTCAGCTGGAGGACAGCTTGAGCTACAGGACTGTGTCACACATGACGCACTCCAATAAAGCTTTTCCCAGAGACATTATCCCACATCTTCATGATAAAGGTTAAACAAAGAGAGCTTTTTGTTGTATGCCAGTTAAGAGAGGTGGGGGATTTTCCTTTAGTAATCTACACCCTTATCTCGGACAGCCGGTAAATCGTTAGATGTTTTTCTCACTGCCAAACAACAACAATAAAGAATCTGCTGGAATCTCTGAACCTGCCCACACCTGGTCTCTCTGATTTCCCTCACCACTGAGGTGGATGTAAAACTCTGTAAGAGGGACAAATGGTGTTCTTCCTCCAGTCCATCACACTAATGTCCACTCCGTTTGTCTTGTAACCTGCTGTTTTGAGTCCGTCCTTCACTCATGATACATACTACCCAACATGTGCTTGCTGGACAACAAGTTGGACAACATTCGCTGACCAAGAACAGCCAATAAGATTGTGAGAGACTATTGTGTTTCCCAGCACATCTATTGGGAGACCTCCTCATTACTGTCAGGATCGAATGGGTCCGGCACCTTGGCTGGGTCCCCCATCCTCTTCTGTGTTCACTTCTTTCCCTGTGTGTGTCATCAAGCCTACTGTCTGTATCTGCCTCACCTTCTACAATTCTACAATTTCATTTAGCAGACGCTTTTGTCCAAAGCAACGTACAACACAAGCAAAAATTCAGACATAAGGAAAACCTTTAGTAAGTGCAAAAAGTGCTTCAAGTGAGATTGGTCAAAGGTGTTACCATCAAGTTGCAGAAGAAATGCCAACCCCCCCCCCCCCCCCCCCCTTTTTTTTTCAACTTAGACATTGTTAAATAAGTGCTGTGTTTTAGACCAGGGGTTTTCAAAGTGTGGAATAGCGAGCCTCCCCAAAGAGAAGTCAAAAGCATGGTGGCCCCCCCTTTACCCGCCTACTCCTATCTTCTGGGGGGGGGGGGGGGGGGGGGGGGGTATTGTTAAGAATTTAGCAATCCTAATTCCATTATCAGTACTGCTTATTGGTATGATTTCTTATCAATTCTCTTATCAATTAATTCTCATTGAGTGAGAAATGAAACAATACAAATGGGGTGTTTGCATTAACTCTTTAATATCTTCATCCTGAACAGAAGAAAAAAATATCCATGTCATGAAAACTTTGCAAGCTGCAAGTAGCCCCAGTTTCATCTTTTGGTTTGAAATACAGCCAAACTCTGGAGCTTCTTCCTGACACCAGGTAGGAAAGCTCAAAACCAAATGACACCGGCCTCACACTGGATGCCCTTGCATGTCTGGTCCAGCTCTGCAACACTGTCACTCACAAGGTCTTGGTGTGTCTGCTGTCAGCTGATGGAGGTTGCCAGATCTGCCCCAAATATATTGTTAAAACCACCCAACAACAGAAAGCAATCCAAACCTCCATCTCTGTAGAAAATGCATGTTAAAACCGTAAAAACCGGATATGCATTAAAAAAAACACGCCACAACACATAGCCATTTCATCAACCCACCTCGGGTTCAAAACAAGCTTGATTGTGCAGAAATCCGCCCAATCTGGCAACACAGCCACTCCGGTCACGGAGCTTTGTTTTTGTGCAATTTTGGTGTCTTTGACTTTCCTACAATGAGTAAGTACAACATCGTCCATTTTTCTAATCCTTATAATGATTAGATCGCGTTGTTTGTCATATATTCTACAAGAAGAATTACAAAAAAACTATGTGAAGGCAAAAACACGACACATATTTTATTTTGAAATCAGTGATTTAGGAACACGTATCTACTTTCCATCTGGCACCCGACTTGTTTCTGTTCAGACTGAAGCAGCGGGCTCCATGGTGAGGAAAAATATGATCCTTGCTGAAAGTTTCCGGTCCGCGGCTCTGAAGCAGCGCCCGAGCGGACTGCAGCTGCTCCGTGGCTGCTGTGAGCGCATGCGCGGAGCGCATGTTACGTTGTCACGCACACAGCTGAACCGATAAGCGGAATCGTTCAGGAGACAGACAAATAACTCCTTGGAATTGAGACATGAGAAACCGGTTCTACAAAAGAACCGGTTGTCGATACAATCCCTGGCGTGAGGAATCTCACAGGACGCACTGCTTCGGAAGCCCACACGTTTTTTTTCTCTCTCTCTGTCGCGCCGCACCTCCCCTGAAACCCTCTGGCGCCCCCCAGGGGAGGCGGGCCTCACACTTTGAAAACCGCTGTTTTAGACCACCTGACTTATTCTACCCCTAAGGTGGGGTGGGGTCGGATTAAGTGCCTAGGTGTTCTCTGAACAATTGAGTCTTCAATTGTCTCTTAAAAGTAGAACGGAACACACCAGGAACACAGAGTTAGGTAGTTTATTTAACCATTTGGGAACAACAGGGGAGAAGAGTCTGGACATTTAGAGCCATGCTGGACTGGAAGCACCAGGCGTCTCGCTCATGCAGAGCGAAGTGGGCGTCTGCACACATTTGTTTCTTTACTATTTGTGTGCCTCTGATCTAAGCAGAGTTTCCCCTACATAAACTTTACTTGGGCGGCCCGCCCAAGTAGATTGACACCCGCCCAAGAAGATGAATGAAAAAAAAACAAAAAACAAAACGCGCGGTCTGTCACTCACACTGGGTGTCAGGCCGCGACCCCGTGTATTCTGATCTCTGGACACATAGCATGGAAACATGCTAGTTTAGCCGCTACCGGCTACAGGCTAACAGCCTGCAGGCTGCAGATTAATGCTGGTCGACCGTCCCGGACAGTAAAACTTATAATCAGCTCGATTGGCTGATTTTTCCTGCAGAAGCTCCTCATGCTGTTTTATTGAACAGGCCGTATGTTCTGGTGTTGTGTTTGTTTATATCACGCTGCCTGTGCAGCTCCGAGTCCTGCTCCGTGTCTTCTTCTCTATTTTGGAGTTTCTGTGTCAGAGTGACAGCGCCATCTGAAGGCCTGGCGGGTGAACTACATCGTTTTGAGTCCTTGTTATGTTGCGTGGATGTAAATATTTCCTGAAGCGATGCTGTGTGGACAGGAAACTGAGGAGGAGATTGTAAACAAACAAGTTGGGCACATTTGTAATTCAGGGACAGGCAGACATCCAGTTGTTTTGCATTCTCAGCTGCTCATAACACCACATCACACTGGAAACATCTGGAACCACGTAACTAATAATTTTCCATAGTTTTCTAGTCATCGGATTTTCCCTAAAGCCCACAGAGAAGACATTTACATTACCAGCAGAGTTCTGTCGGATTTGGACGTCTGTTGCTGTGAAAGTTAGGATACATAGATATGTTTTGTACCCTAATCTTGATAAATGTAATAGCATTTCAAGAAAATTGACCCCATATAATGAGAAATAAAATAATGTTTGCACCACCTGAGCCCACAGTAAACTGTCATAAATTTAATCCAGTACAATAAAAAGCTGTGATTAAATGCCCCCCCCCCAAGTAGATAATTATCGGCCATTTATCGTTATCGAGGTGAACTGCTTAATATTATCGTGATATTGATTTGAGGCCAAATCGCCCAGCTCTAGTAAGTGATTTAAAGGGCAACTCCGGTTTTTTGACACCTGGACCTTATTAATAGGTGTGTGCATGCTCATATACTCACTCAGACAAACATCGTGCAGCTCGGAGTCCTTCAGAAGTTATTTAGATCCAAACGATGTAGCCGCACTAGTGGAGGTGCCACAGCAATGGAGCGTTAGCGCTGGACATAATCTCTGCAAAGTCGCTCATTTCGGCTGTATTTTTCCTCCATCGGCGCTGGGTTGCCTTTCGGTCGGAAGGGGGGCCTCCGGCGGTGTCCCGCGGCCTGGCTCGGAGCGCGCATCCGCCGGGCAGCGGAGATACGCTTCCTCCAGGCGAGGAGAGAGCTCCGGCCGTCGCGCGGCCGGCGTGGAGCGCGCATCCGCCAGGGAGCAGAGATACGCTTCCTCCCGGCGAGGAGAGACCTCCGGCCTCGGCGCGGCGGGCCGTCGCGCGTCCCACGGCCGGCCCGGAGCGCGCATCCGCCGGGGAGCGGAGATACGCATCCTCCCGGCGAGGAGAGACATCCAGCAGCCGCGCGTGAGCCGTGCATCTTCGCCGGTGTCCGGAGCCTCCGTGGAGCAGCTGAGGGCCGTTTTCCAACTCGGGCCCTGGAAGTCAGACGCCGGGGCACCGTGACAGCCGAGGCCGACTCAAAGTGCCTCTCTGCTGGGGAGAGGAGCTGCTACGTTCCCATCCGAGCTAATTGTGGCTAAGTTAGCGAAAACTGTCAGCTCTTCAGCTGACCCACCATAAGACGGTAGACGAGCTGACTTTATGATAACACTGGCGATGGATGAAGAAATACAGCCGAAATGAGCGATTTTGCAGAGATTATGTCCCGCGCTAACGCTCCATTGCTGTGGCACCCCCGCTAGTGCGGCTACATCGTTTGGATCTAATTAACTTCTGAAGGACTCCGAGCTGCACGATGTTTGTCTGAGTGAGTATATGAGCATGCACACACCTATAAATAAGGTCCAGGTGTCAAAAAACCGGAGTTGCCCTTTAAACCATAATGCATAAGAGCACAATGTGAATAATTTCAGTTAATTTTCTTGTGCTCTTTTGCATTATGGTTATGCAAGTTGTTTTTCTCTTTTAGATCAAAACTGAACTGAGGAACAGGCTGCAATGGGAGCATCTTGCTGCATGCATGCGCATCAGCATAAATGGACCTGAACCCAGATCCTTTCCGTACCGAAAGGCATTGGAGATCTTTTTTACTAAACCAAGAAAAATACACTGCTCTGACACAAACTGTCAGCTTTGCTTTTACAAGAACGCAGTCCTGGAGCCAGGACTGCGTTCTTGTAAATGTTTTGTAAGCCAGGAGGAGATTTTTGTTTCGTTTTAACACTGCAAATGCTCATACAGGGACTTCTTCAGTGTTACATATGGATAAATAAAAATTAAACACATACATTCACATACATTCAATTCTGAAATAACAGGGCATTTATAGGACTCCATCTCTTAATAAAAAGGACATGTATTCTCAATGAATATATACTACAGATTTCTTTAACTTTGTCAAGCCACATGGAATAGGTGGGTCTACTTTTAACCACATAGTGGTGATGCACTTCAAAGCAGCAGTCAGTAGTATTAGTAGAAGGTATTTCCTACTGTTCCCATTAAAGCCATTTGGCATTACCCCCAAGATTGCGAGACGAGGGTCCTTAGTGAATGTCCGGTCAAAAACCATGCCGATGGTGGTAAAAATATTGTCCCAAAACAATTTTAGATTTGGACATGTCCAGAATATGTGGGAATGAGTGCCTTTTTCAGCACCACAACTTAACCAGCAGGTGTCAGGATTTCCTATATTATATTTGGCAGTAATTTCAGGGGTCTTGAAAAATCGCCTGATAATTTTCCATTTGTACTCTCTCCACAAACTTGAACTAGTCACCAAATGTGCCTCCGAACAAATTTGTTCCCACATTTCATCTGGTATAATAGTGTGAGTTTCATCCTCCCACCTCCTCTTAGTATGCATTGTATTATTTGAATTGAAACTTAATAACAATTTATAGGAATGACTGATTGCTTTAGGAAGTCTAAATCCTTGTTGAATTTTAATTAATAGCTCCTCAAAGGATGAGGGCTTCAAAACCATTTCCCAATCTTTATGCTTCGTTAAAAAGCTCCTTAATTGAAGATACCTGAAAAAAATCGGAGGTGGGAAGATTAAACTCCTCTCGAAGTTGCTCAAAGGATTTCAAATACTTTAGAAATAAAGTTGCTCGCTTGTTCATCAGGAACAATGATCAGACTAAAGGCAATCAGCGAAGCAAGTGCTCATGATCCCAATGCTTAAACAATGGATGGTGTGCCTCTTTCTCTTGTCTCATATAATGTGCGCGGTTTGCGTGTAGGACAAACTGAAGCGGACTGAGCGCGCCGTGTCATTATGGATAAGATCCTGGAAGGGTGCGATATCCCATGTGTGCAAGAGACTTTTTTAGCTAAGCAGGACCTTGAAAGATTAAATTGTATACATAAGGATTTTCACAGAGCTGGAGAGTCCACAACTGATTTGAATGCCAAGTACGTCAAAGGCAGAATACCTGGTGGAGTTGCTGTCTTGTGGCATAAGAAATATGACAATATAGTGAAAATGGTGAGACTGGGGATTGATTGGGCTATTGGCCTGAAAATCCTCCACAGTGGTGGCAAGTTTTTGATACTGAACATTTATACTCCGTATGAGTGTACTCAAAATGAGGATGAATATATAAACAGACTTGCAATTCTTATGGCTTTTATCCAGGATAGTAACTGCGCATGTATCTGTATTGTTGGGGATATGAATGCTGACACTGCTGACGATAAATCATTGTTTGGCCTGCATTTGAAAAAAATTCTGTGATGAAAATAGCCTCATATTGTCTAGTGAAGGCATATTGCCTAAAGAAAGCTATACTTATGTAAGTGATGCTTGGCATTCTACATCTTGGCTTGACCACTGTAAATGCACTGCTGATGCCTACTCCTTGATTGCTGAAATGCAGATTATGTATGATTTGGCCACATCTGACCATATGCCTTTAAAGGGGCTGTATCATGCAAAATTCACTTTTTGTGTGTTTTAACCTTGTTATATAGTTATGTACTCACCTAAAACACCCCCAAAGCGTTTTTTTCCTTCATGCCTGCGCTTTTGAGCTTTCCCCCACGACAATCTGGCTGCAGACCTCCACTCCACGACAATCTGGCTGCAGACCTCCACTCTCAGGACCCTCCCTTGCAGACAGCTCACCTCCACTCTCAGGACCGGAAGTTGATACGAAGCATTAAAAAAATGGAAAAGAGAACACCGGAAGCACGTATTTCTCATTGTGTGGAGACGGAAAGGTGAGTAAATATCAGGCGACACCTTTTCGTTATACAAAAACAAAAATTGCCTTTATTCAGTAGAACGTGACGTTGCACACTGTACACTGCCCCGTGAACTTATAGAGTTTCCACTTTACCGTGATTTGTAGCGTAATGGTAGTTAGGCTAACGGTGGCTAGCGCTGACCACGGTAATTTTATTAGCCTCTGAAAGCACAAAAGCACTGTGTATATTATTTATATTTGTCTATGTGATTGTCTTTACATCAGAAGGCTTTCACTGCCGTTTGCAAATAGCATTTGGATAGAAATTATTCTGTCCGGGGCATATTAATAACATGTCGAAGTTGTCTTGTGTACGTGGTAGTGCTCGCTTAATCACGCAGTCTTCCTGCTAGAAAGCCAAGAAAACTGAGTCACCAAATATTTTTATTAAATTTTGTTTTACTGATCACGACATAATTTCTCTTACAGATGCATATTTCAGTTATCAGAGTGGACTCAGAAATCGAACGCTGCAGGACCTGCTGCAAGCAGTTTCACTCTCCACTGTGCCTCAAGTTCAAACCTGAAAGTGTTCAAGTTGCAGAACCACATAGAATCACATAAAAAAGGTGGCATTTCATTTAAAGGTAAGCATACTATATTTTTCAGTGTGTTTGTACACACTGTTCACCTGCTTATTCAGAAAAGTAACCTAATTGATTGTTTGATTTATATGGAATAATATGTCTGAATTTTTTTGTAGGCAAACAAGCGAACCTTGTGAAAATGGTGGTGTGTCATGCTCATGGAAAACTTTGATCTTGGAAGGTAGGATGTCATAATTTGATTGAACTGATATGATTGATGATTTGCACATTGAAATGTCGTCATCTGTCCTGTTGTCTTCCCATTCTCTTACTTATTGCCAGAATTGACTAATTTCAGGGCAGCACGTGTGATTTTAATTGTTTTACCTACTGTTGTAGCCATGGCAAGATGTTTGCTCATTTTACATTCAAGTTGAAATCTCTTCTGGCAGGTGAGGTGCCACCAGTTTTTCACCTGAAGGGAAAATTGGATGACATGACAGAGGTCAGTCTGCATTCCTTTTGTCTCAATATTTATTTGTTGTTTTTAGTCAATGTTATGTCAGGTTTCCCATCCCTGGACATGATTCATTAACTGATTTTGTGAGCTATGCTTTTATTTAATGCAGTACAGCCTTTTCAGGCTGAAGAGAGGAAGAAAAGTTGTCAACAAACAGCTGCTCCAGTTGTGCAGGGGATGGAGACAACTGAAGAAGAGGTGGGCCTGACCTCCACTTCCATGTTGTTAAATTTTGTGAGTTGACCTTTCATGTCTTGACAAAAACTTGACGCTTCTTGAATTTTCTTTAGACCAGTGTGGTGGCCCGAGTTGTGGAGCACTGCAAGAAGGCAGCAGAATGGGTGGAGATGAACCCACAGCTGTCAGCAGCCAGGGTGGAGGTGCCTGACGGTTTGAGCATGGACGACACATCATGCACTGAGGAGGCTGTGCAACAGCTGGAAAACCTCTTTCACGCCACCCTGGATTTTGGTGAAGAGGAAAGAGAGTTGATTCTGGAGCTTTTTAAGTTTTTGTTATACAACATTGGAGATATGTGTATCTTTTGTGAAGAGATCATGGACAAAGGAGGGTACATAGCATACTGCGAGCGCAAAGAAAAATAAAACAACTTGGAAGTTTGTTTTATGTCTGTTTTCTCCTGAACAGGGATTATAGGCAATCTAGATCATGCAACTAGATATTCAGTAATCCAGTGAATTGAACACAACTTAATCAGTCCTCACATCCTCCAGTGGCAAATCCATGTGGTCCAACAACACAAGGTAAGAACAGCACAAACAATATGGAGGACTTATTAGATGAATTATGAGATATAAGAATTGAAAACACTATACAAAATATATATACGTATAAACATATGCCTATATGAAATTAGTTGAATTAAAACAATGTTAAAAGCTGCAACACTGCAGGAAACTGTACATTTACAATAATGCTATTGAAGCAAAGACAACTCAAATAGGTTTGTGTGTAGAGTTTTTTTCATTTACACAGATGTATTGTTTCAAAAAGTATGTAATGCAGTCTAACAGCTGTCCATATAGTCAATTACATCAAAATACTATCTGCAGTAAACAAATGCAGCAAAGAACAATACTGTTTTAAGGGGATCATGACAGTACTCATGATCATAGTCATGCCTTTTCATATTTCTATTAACTTCCGGTCCTGAGAGTGGAGGTGAGATGTTTGCAGGGAAGGGTCCTGAGAGTGGAGGTCTGCAACCAGACTGTGTTGGTGGCACATTCTTTTTTAAATCATACTTACATTACATACATAAAATTAAAGCCACCAAAAATAAACCGTAATCTCATGGGGAATGAAAAATACGCGATTCTGATATTCTCGCTTTTTTTTCTTTTTTTTTGAAAGATTTTCTATCAACTTCCGGTCCTAAGAGTGGAGGTGAGCTGTCTGCGGAGAAGGGTCCTGAGAGTGGAGGTCTACAACCAGACTGTTAGTTTACTTGCTTTTAAATCATATTTACATTACAAACATAAAAATAAAACCACAAGAAATAAACCGTATTTTCATGGGGAAGTACGAATACACGATTCCGATATTCTCGCTTTTATTTTGAAAGGCTTCGCATCAACTTCCGGTCCTGAGAGTGGAGGTCTGCAGCTGGACCCCTCTCGCTTTCCTCGTTGTTGTGCTGCTCAGAGAGGCAGCACCTCCCGCACCCGTGAAAAAGCTCTGTTTTCCCACGTTCACGTCACACGGTGAAGATGGCTCCCCTGAGCCCCCCTCCCGCAGGCCCTTGGCAATCAGCGTTGCCGCTTTTTGTAACTCTGATTACGGAGATAAACTTTAACCATCGTCTGAAAGCAACAGTCAAGCAAGAGCAAGAGTCTGAAGGGTCTGCGCTTGGTGAGTTTCTCACAGGAAAACACATTTTCGCGTGTCTTTGCGTGTCAAGAAGCTAGCGCTAAAGAGCTAAAGTTAGCTAGCGTATTTGTTTTGAAGCGCTGATTGGTTGAAGTAGCGGTCAGTCAAAGTCCACAGGGGGAGAGGCGGGATTTTCAGTGAAACAGAGCGTTTTCTCTTCCGGTTTTCAGAATTAGCCCCAGAAAATCTTTTATTTAACACAAAATAAACTATAACCATGTTAATGCCATTTCTAGGGTTTGGACTAGCTAAAAAAGCATGATACAGCCCCTTTAACACTCAAGTGTAACCTGGACAACATTCCAAAATTAAGTCCTGTCAATGTATTTGATAATGCTGAAAAAGTAAACTGGTCTAATTTAACAAGTGAGGATATACATGCCTTTTGCCAGAGGACACATTTGCACCTAGATAAAATTATGTTGCCTGAAGATGCAATTCTGTGCCGTGACATCAACTGCACAAATCAAAAACATTGTGTTAAGCTCAATTTGTTGTACAATGAAATTGCAAATGCCCTTATTACATCTGGCAGGCCCCTATGTCGTCGCAGTGAAAGCACTCACTATAGTAAACCTGGGTGGAATGTATATGTAGATGAAGTTCATGCAGAAGCCCGTAGTGCATTTAAGGCATGGGTTGAGGGTGGTAAACTAAGAAACGGCCCTTTGTTTGACAGGAAAAAACGAGCTAATGCCAAATTTAAATATGCTCTGAGATGTATCACAAGAAATGAAAATCGTATAAGATCTGAATCGATGGCGCACAAACTGCAAAACAATAATTATTGTGATTTCTGGAAAGAGATAAGAAAGCTTAACAACTGCAGAGCCTCACTTCCGACTAACATTGATGGTACATTTGGCTCTGATGATATTTGTCTTCTTTGGAAGAACTATTATTTTAAACTGTTTCATTGTACACAGAGTAGTTTAGTTGCTGTTGAGGCCTTAGAGTTGGATGTGGGAGCTATCGTAACTCCTCAAGAAGTGTGTGAGGCTGTCTCCAGACTGAAGCAAAATAAGTCATGTGGTCTTGATAAAGTCACATCAGAACATCTCAGTTTTGCCAGTCGAAAATTGTGTCCTCTTTTGGCCATTTGTTTAACTGGGTTCATGATACATGGTACTTTGCCTGAGTCACTGCTCTCTGTTTTACTTGTCCCAGTGATAAAAGACAAAGCAAAGAAACTTAGCTGCATGGAAAACTATCGGCCCATAGCCTTGGCCAGCACCATTTCAAACGTGCTTGAAAGAGTCATCTTGAATAGGCTTGCACCCTATCCGTGCAATGCAGCCAACCAGTTTGGTTTCAAGATTGAGCATAGTACTGACACCTGTATTTTTGCCCTGAAGGAAATGCTGGATAAATATCATTTACAGGGGTCTACTATGTTTTTATGTTTCCTTGATGCCTCTAAAGCATTTGATCGAATTAATCACAAGAAACTATTTAGAAAGCTGTCTAATAGAGGTGTTCCAGGCTACCTCATTAGAATCCTCATATTCTGGTACTCCAAGCAGACCATGCAGGTGAAATGGGGGGAGTCCATGTCCGACACATTCAGTGTCAGCAGTGGGGTCCGACAAGCATCCATTATGAGGCCTGCTGTTGACACAGCAACAACAAAATGAAAACTGCATCATTTTCATTTTTTCGTTTCAGAAAAACATTCTCATTCAGATGGAACCAATCCCCCAAACTGTGTATGTTCAGAAGGAAGCACCAGGAATTGTGAAAATGTTAAGAATTTCATGTCAGCCCACTAATAAGTATTGTGTTTTTTTTTGCCTAGAAACTATAAGAAGACATCATGTCACACAAACCTCTGAGAGCAAAGGACCAACAGAGCCTCTCAGCAGAGTCTAACATTTAGTTTTGACTCACTGAATCACAGTTAATAGCATGTTAGAAAATAGTGCGGACCTAAATCACTTCAGAGCTTTTCCAGTTGCAGAGCTGCTGTCTCTCTCGCTATGCTACTGTCTCAGCTCTATTATTATTTAGCTAAACTCCTGTTTACTGAAGGAAGAGCCTCATCTATCCTGAACTCACTCAGTCCTCCTGACAACAACATGAAACACGTCCTGCTAGAAATAGCATTAGCATTAGTCTCTATCCACAGTAACTGTAATCAGCATTAGCATGTTTACATAGCTTCCCTTCCTCAGAGGTGGCACATGCCAGCAGTTTATCTCTGCTGTTTTTTTTTCTGTTGCTCCTTCTTATTGTCCTTAGTTCATAAATATTTTTGTCCTCATGAAACACTGACATCCAAATTTTAAAGCATCTTCCTCTCACTACCTCGAACTAATGTAACTTCAGCTGAACTTCCTGAGTGAATCAGTTCTCAGACTGACCCACAGTGCTGACAGCTCAGTGAATGATAATTCTAACACTACACTAATACAGACATGTGCACACACTGAACACACAGATCAAAGATAAGAAATGCAACGTACCGTACACCATCAGTGTATAATTTACTGAAGCACCTCCTCCTTCCTTCGAGTCAACTGTGTAGATCCCAGAGTCCTTTTTCTGCAGCCCGGTGAGAGTAAGACATCCTGTGTTCTGGTTCCAGTGAATTCTATCCTTGTAATTTTCTTCAAGTATCTCCAGTTTGTTCTCGCGCACCACAGCTAAATTCTTTCCTTCATATAACAGAAATCCTTCCTTCTTCATGGCGAGGGGCAGAGTGATGTTTCCTCCCACAGAGGCTGCCAGGGTCTTCAGTGGATCAGTAAAATCACAGAATATCTCTGTGGAATAAAAACAGAAGGAACATTAGCTGCAAGCTAACGAGAACTGAATCAGACTGTCAGAAAAGCTCCATCAGCCTGGAAACTTCTGCAGACTAAAGACATTTCTTCATGTCTGAGAGAAGAAAATCCTCCATCAGAGGAGGTGAACTTATAAATATGATCCATTTCAGTCTGTTTCTGTCTGCCTGCTCTCTCTGAGTGAAGATACCTGAAGAACCTGAATCCTTCACAGCAGGAAGATCATCAACCTCTTTCTGTCAGGAAAACCTCACACATCACTTTATCTACAGGAATCATGTCACACACGTTTTATCTAAGTTCAAAGACATTAAAAACAAGTGAAAAACAAAAAGGAGAAACTGATTCCTGAAAAACATAAGACTAAAGTAATTCACGTAATTCAAGTAATTCACTACAAAATAGATAACATTATTTAAGATTCCAGATGCAATCTACGTAAGACAAACAGGGACACAGCTGTGAAAAACCCACACAGTCCACGATAGAATTCACTCCAACTCAGCAAAGGAGGAATGCTGCTGATAATACAAAGGTGGAGGAAGGCGAGATTCTGCTAGACTGAAAAAGAACAAACTCCCAACCAGTCCTCCAGGCCATTAAGGATTCAAAGGTCACAGCCGTCATTGAGGGAAGGAGAAATGAAGTTGGCGAATACATGGAATGCCTTATTCTGAACACGATTAAAGACAGGTTGTGGTTAAGCCAGGGGTTAAAGAAAAAATTTTCTTTTAACAGAAATTTGTTTTGTCGCAGATATTAATTCTAACGCACCGGGGTCACAGATTGCACACATATTTAGACTGCTGTTGAGCATTGTGTTAACATTTTAGCTTTGAAACACAGTGAAAATGAGAAAAAAGACTGTTTTCCACAAAATTCAAAGAAGTTATAAGGAAAAGCTGAGGGGAGGGATTTTTAAGAATGTAGATGTGATTTCCTGCATTCTTCTTGATTTTAAATGAGGACAAATGTTTCTGACTGATCCTTCCATTGTCAAAAATGAGTCACTTGTGCTTAAAACTAATAGTTATTTAAATTATTCTGTTTTCATTGTGTATTTCATGCATTTTTGTGTCTGCTGTTCAGATTTAATATACTACCGACTGAAGATATCCAAGTTATTCTTTTACATTTATAGTTATATCATTTATTTGATGTGGGTTAAATTGGGCAGTAAAGTGTGGAGACGATTAATAAAACCAGGTGTTTCTCCACAGACACTGCTCTGAGTTAACACATTTTTGGAAGTCAAATTTTAAACATTCTGCTGAATGTCAGTGGGTACAATGCAGGCCTGGAGTGGCTAATCAGGAGGACCAGGACAATTCCTGGTGGGCCGCTCTGATGCTTGGGCTGCAAGGGCCTCTGCTCACTTTTTTACTTTTTGTTTTTTTAGACATGGGACTGGGTTGTCCCTGGGCCGCCTCCCTCCACTGACAGCACCTCCGCGCTCCATCCACAATGTTTGAAAGATGGACAGAAAAAGCAACGGTGGCGCAGAGAAAGCCAGAGTTAAAAAGAGGAACGCTCCAGAAACAGATGCAACAAAATGTGCCAAGATTGGCAACTTTTTCACTAAAACTAATTCACGGTCAGAGCAACAAATTAGGATAATGAAATGGGTAAGATGTTTAATTTGCCTGCAAACCACAGTTCAATTTAATTACCAAGTCAGTAAATTGTGACATTGAGTCATATGACATAGTATATGAATTAAAGTCCGAGTTAAGCAGAAATAAATGTTATGAGTTTCTCACACTGCATGAACATGTGTCACTAACCACTGAGCCAAATTTGAATGATTAAAAAAATTGCTAAGTATATAAAATAAGGTCTCAAAATCATGGAAAAACAAGCACTTCTCTCTGCTGTGAAACGCTGGGGGCGTGTCAGCTAGAAGCGCTGGAGCCACACCATCAGAGCCAGAAACTGACTCTTACCCCCGGATTCCACAGCACGCGTCTACCTGCGGTGCGACGCTGCGCGTTCACGTCCGTTTTTGTGTGCGCGCGTCAACGCCCACTGCACGCGTTCTCCTGCGCTCTGCTCCGTCAGAGCAGAGCGTAAAAACATTGTGAAGCGCATGCGCGAGATGTTCAAGATCCTGCAATATACTGAGAGGACGAAAAGCCGGAACAACAACAACAACTCATTCATTCGTCGTTTCTTTGCCAAACAGTTTCACAACTTCCACAATGAGTCTCTCTTCATCCATGGCGATAGTTTAGCTGCGCATCTGCAAGTAAACACAGACCCGACCCACTCCGTCTGTGCTGCGCGTTTGTCTTCATTACCCTTTCACAATAAAATAAGCACACAAACGAACTGTATTCAGGGGACAAACATTACCACTGCATGGAAAACAAACCACATGATATTTTTTTGACTCCACAAATGTATTCAAATATCGAAATATGCACATCTTCAGTTTTTTGGATATTTGTAATGAGCTTTATTTATGACAAAATGCATATATGAAACAATATTGTTACAAATAGATGTATAACTACATGACTAACCAAAACCTGTGACCTGGCACAATATAAGCACTGAAGATTTTACAAAGACACTTCAGTGAACATCTCTGACAAAAACCAAAAATGTAAACATTTCAAATTATTTAATTTTGAAAACACAGAAGTCGTTTCAGTTCTCTTTCCTATTTGGAGCTATCCGAACAACGGAACTTGACGCGCTCGCGTGCGGCCAAAATAGGTGGGACGCGTATTTTTATCCCGGACGCGGCTGAGCGCGCCGCTCGCGTCAGCGACGCACGCGAGCAAACGCTGGATGTGGAACTGCTCCCGACCACTACAATGGCAACGTATTTGCTGCGGCCAGCGCGACGCAGCACGACGCGGCCGAACGCTCCCAAAACCCCCCCGGATTCCACAGCATGCGTTTTGGGAGCGTCCGGGATAAAAATACGCGTCCCACGCATCCCACCTATTTTGGCCGCGGCCGCACGCGAGCGCGTCAAGCTCCGCTGTTCGGATAGCTCCAAATAGGAAAGAGAACTGAAACAACTTCTGTGTTTTCAAAATTAATCACCACGGATGAAGAGAGACTCATTCTGGAAGTTGAGAAACTGTTTGGCAAAGAAACGACGAATGAATGAGTTGTTGTTGTTCCGGCTTTTAGTACTCTCAGTATATTGCAGGATCTTGAACATCTCGCGCATGCGCTTCACAATGTTTTTACGCTCTAGAGCGCAGGAGAACGCGTGCAGTGGGCGTTGACGCGCGCACACACAAACGGACGTGAACGCGCAGCGTCGCACCGCAGGTAGACGCGTGCTGTGGGATCTCAAGGCCTCAGTATACTCCCCCGTCGCCGCTACGTCGTTCCTACGACGTAGACGTCGTAGCCCTACGACGGGCTACGTCGGGGCTTGACGTGTGCCTCCCGAAAATTGTGACTTCGCGTCGTTTCGATGCGTGGTGACGTGAACGTCAAGGGCTGTGATTGGTCCGCTTTCGCGTTGTTTGTAGAATAAAGTAGAACTCACCCGGAATGCTTTTCTGATCCGAACAGTGCTTCGGGAGAAATTGAGATCCAAAATTGAGCTGCACACATCCCTTTACTGTTAGCAGTGTTAGCACTGTTAGCAGACGGGGCTATGTGTATAGCCACTCCGAAAACGGCTTTAATCGTCCAAAAGCTCATTAGTTTCACCAATATTTCATCACGGTCTGCTCAGCCTCTCCTCCACCACAGCCTGGTGTCACCAGATATGTCATATATGTCATATGTCATAAAGCGGACCAATCACAGCCCTCGACGTTCACGTCATCACGCGTCGAAACGACGCGAAGTCACAATTTTCGGGAGGCGCACGTCAAGCCCCGACGTAGCCCGTCGTAGGAACGACGTAGCGGCGACGGGGGAGTATACTGAGGCCTTGAGGCCTTGAGGCCTTGAAGGGGTGAGTCAGATGCTGGGAGTGCTCAGCTTAGTTCCTCACAGTCTCCATCAGAATGGTCATTTATTTGTTTTAATTAAACAGTGGGATTCCCCCGGTCCGCACCAGTTAGGCGCCAGCCGAGTCGACCCGCGGCTCCCCTGCCCGCCGCGGGTCCGCAGCTGGGGAGATCCGCGGGAAGGGCCCGGCGCGCGTCCAGAGTCGCCGCCGGCGGCCGCCTACCACCGACCCGACCCCGTCCGAAACCGACCCGCCGTCCGCGGCAGCGTCGGACACCGCTCCGCGGAGGAACTCACGCGACCCCCGAGGAGAAGGCCTCCCGGACCCGACCGCGCCTCGCGGCGCGGTGGCGGGCCCGGGGTGAGCCGGCCCCCCTCCCCAGCGACGAGAGCAACCCGCGAGGCGGGCCGCGCGGGTTTATTTAGCGAACGGCATCGTTACCCTCACTGTTGTAGCCAGGAGAGATGCTGCAGCAACGTGGAGCTGACATGCCTGGTGAGCTGACTGGTTGACTGGTTAGCGAGCTGCAAACTGTCGTACGAGATGCTATCCAAGACTCCAAAGCGAGCAGGAAAACCACCGATGGTGACGCGCTAGATGTATTTATATCCTCAGCATATGACCCGATCCGTACCGGAAACCTGATTTGTACTGCGCATGTGCGGAAAGTGCGTCACTTCCGCTACTCGTACTTCAATTCATTTTACGGCATTTTAACCCGAAAAAAAAGCCAAGCTAAAAACAAAAGCTACTGTAGCGTACCTTTTTTTTTGACCAATGAGATAAGAGTGATTCTGTGTTGTCGAGCCATCTCTGTCAGCTCATTGGTCACAGAACGTCAGAGAGCCGGTGAACAATTTACCGTAAGTTTTCAAAAAAAGCGCATGTTCCATTGCTCACGTTTTGACTCTCACAAAAATACGGAACAAAGTGCGTTCCTTTTCAGCTCTATACGGAACACACACTTTTACATCCAAATACGGAACGATTCCGTTTTTCAAGGAACGGTTGGCAACTCTAGTGTCAACAGGGTCTATTATTTTAACAAAATGTATGAAGACCAGAATTAATCTTTCTTCTGAATCACTACAGGTGTTCTGGATGAGGTGGCAGATTACCTCAAAGACCTGGAAGCCAAACTGGAGAGTGTTTCCCTGCCGTCCCCAGCCATCTTCAGTCAGTAGTGTGTGTCCGATGCTCAGATCAGGTTCTACACAAAATTTCCATCCGAGTGTGTGGTTAAGATCTTTTGGGAACATGGTGCACCATCTGCTCCATTGTTTTCTATGAGAATTGAAGTATAAATAAAGTTTGATTGATTTACATGTAACAGATTCTTTTGTTGCTGTTCCTTTGTGGGGATAGGATTTGAATTTAGCCATGCAACCACATATGAAAAAGTGAAATCATACACATTGCAGCAAGCACACTATTAATTAATTCAACTGAGGCTTAAGATATATTATCAATAAGCAATCCATTCATTTGATTTAAACACATATACAGTACAATACAGGTCAAGGCTATTTTCTGAACAATTTATTTAATGAATGAAATATCAAATGAGCTGTATAATTAATCGCCATGTGTGCATTTACAAGTATGTACAATGTTAGATCACTGTGCAAAACTGTAAAATAATAATCAATGTGATAAAACATCAAAATAATCAAGTTACAGCAGTGAAGCAAATATTTACAACAGAAGTATAAGTTAAGAGAGGGAATCCTGCAAGGAAGAGGAAGAACTGGGAATTCAGGCAAGAGAGTCTGGCTGCAGACCTCACCTCTCAGGCCCCTCCACCGCTCTCAGGCCCCTTTCTTCTTCTATTTCAGCGATGGCCACCATCTTGGGCCATTACCGCCACCTACTGGGCTGTAGTATCATTGAAGACTGATCCACCTATATGTATGCTGCGCACCTAAATACGATAGTACAAGTCAGATTCTCGTAAAAATCTAAATAAAGCACTCTGTGTTTCTCTAGAAAAATCGGCCAGCAGCGTCTCTATTGTATCAGTCTTTTTCTCTTTTGCTATTTTAGCACTAAGTATCGGTCGTTGCTCTGCATATTGCTCACATCTACCTTCAGATAATTAAATAACCACAGAGGAACAGGTGCATTTGGAACAGTAGGACTGTACTTCTCCTGGGTCAAGCCTGTAGACCCCTCTCTCAGGCCCCTCTTCCTCCGCCACCCTTCTCAGGCCCCTCTTCCTCCACCACTCTTCTCAGGCCCCTCTTCCTCCACCACTCTTCTCAGGCCCCTCTTCCTTCACCACCCTTCTCAGGCCCCTCTTCCTCCGCCACCGTTCTCAGGCCCCTCTTCCTCCACCACTCTTCTCAGACCCCTCTTCCTCCGCCACCGTTCTCAGGCCCCTCTTCCTCCACCACCGTTCTCAGGCCCCTCTTCCTCCACCACTCTTCTCAGGCCCCTCTTCCTCCACCACTCTTCTCAGGCCCCTGCTGCCCATCCACCTGAACTATCATCCATTGTTTCTGTTTCAGTGTAAATTTTGGAAATCAGTGTGGAATCCAATCTGGGGTTAACATATTTATTTTAACAGACAACATATTGTAGAAACATTTCTACTAACGCTTATTCAAAAGATATATGTGGACAACTTTACTATATACATATTATACATGTATTTACATTTTAATGCAGCATAGTTTTGTTTTTCCCCACCATATAAAAGAGTGCCCATCTATTGGTCCTCAATCCTGCATTCACAATATGCCCGGTATTGTCTTTTGTCCATTATTTCTTCACAAAACATCCACATGTCTTCCACGACTTGAAATGTAAACTTGAATGGCTCCAAGATTTGTTCCTTGTCGTCCTCGCAAAGCTGACTCGATCCGTCAGATGAAAGGCTAAGCAACTGCTTCACAAACTCCTTCTGCATCTCTTGTCCCATCTGCAGGATGTCAGGCATCTCAACAGTTGCAGCAAACAAATGTGGATTGTCCTGAACCCATTCTGCAGCTTTTGTGCAGTCTTGGAGAATTTTGTCCTCTATGCTGGTCTTTGGAAAAGAAAGAGAAAAGGGTTATCTGGGTTTTGGATTAGCAAAATTAATAAATGAAACATTGTTTCAATCCTTTGGAAAATGTATTCCTTCTAAGTAAGATGCATAGACCTAGCAAAAAATCTTACCGCTTCCCCTTCTGTCTGAGCATCTTTTTGGAGTGGAGATGTAATTTGCAGAGGCTGTGGCTGAGGCTCTTGGTCCTAAAAAACAAAGGCCGCACATCTTAAGAACATGCAAAGATCACATGAAGGCATAGTTTTAAACCACAATGTAAAGAAGTAATCTAATGATTACTACTGGCATAACAAAGAAATGGGAAGTATTGTAAGAAAAAAATCTTGAAAAGCTGACCTCAGCAGCATCATCTAATTTCCGTTTCTTCAGACGGAAGACTGGTGGCGCCTCTCCGCGCAGCAGAGCTTTTGCAGCATCAGTCCAGTGGGCGAAGACTTTCCCACAGCTCACATAAGTTTAACAAAGACATAAATCAATATTCCACAAGTTCACCAGAGACAGTGCTACGGTGGAACAACTTCCAAATCGAAATATTATAAACTATCTTACAGACTTACCTTCCGAGGTCAAAGTTCTCCATGAGCATTACACACCACCATTTTCTCAGAGCTGGCATATCGGTCTAAAAAATTTATAACACAACACTTAATATAAGATTAGCCAAAACACATCTGGAGCCTAATTTAAATGATATGGTGAACTTACAATGCTGAAGTCATAAGGTGCACCCAAAACGGTGTACAGGGCATACTATAGAATGAGAATAATTTAATGTTAATATCATCAAAGCACACAAGACAAAATCAGACTATCAGTCTCACCTACCATCAACATGAAAATGCCACAATCGTTCCCAAATGACTGTCTAGGTAAACCCTGAAATGAGAGTTCAATTGAGTCACTGCAACAGAGTTTTGAAATCATCATTACACCTATACATGGTTTTTAAAATACCTGTAGGTCTTTTCCAACCCTCTCTGTCCATGTCCCAGGATTTACATCCTGGCAAAGGTTTCTGAAATTGAAAAGATAGCTGCATCAGGAGCTAAAAAATCAAAAACGTTAAACACAGACATCTTTCATGCAAACACACTCAAAACATGTCAGGCAAGAACAAAATCCTCATGCAAACATGCACATGTAGCATTTTTACAGTGCTGTTTTGTGAATTCCGTGCCGAGTAATTGTGATGCCATTCTGAATGAATTTAAGAAGCACCATAAAAACACTGCAACACAGATCAGAACATGCTCTGACAAGAAAAACTCCAAACCAAGCCTTATCAGAACGTCGAGGTGACACGAATGCCGGCGATAACTGAAACTGAATTTTGTTAGTGACCTCAGTACTCCTATCATCTCCTGATCACCAAACCCAAGTTTTGCACTTGCAAACTTGGAGTCCAGAAAGACTATGTCTCTCTGTGATGGCTTCAAAACCTATGTAGTTAATGTTGATGCGAAAAAGACAAGACACCACAAAACACATCTACATCATCAAGTCACAATGAAGCAGAAACGACACTAAAACAAGCAACATAAACGACCATGCTTGAAACAGGTTACAAATCATAAACAGTGCTTTTTTCAAAGAGCAATCTGTGGCAGACATGATGCAGACTCCCAGCATGTTGGTGACCTAAAAATGAGTTCAAGTGAGAGAAATGCAGCAAGGCAGTGGAAGCTCTTCTTTTGATATAGAATAGAGAACAGTCATGTACAGGTTTTGTAGCCTATCGTCACTTACAGACAAGAGGAAGTGTCCAGGTTTCCAAATAGGAATAACGATGTGATCTCTCATGGAAACATCATCCTATTTCAAAGAGAAGTTTAAAAAGAAAACTGTCAAAACAGAACACAATAAATTGCATGAAATACTTGCAAAAATAAACAAAAGTACTGGTATAATTGATGACATCTTTTAGTGTTGGACCTCAAATTAAGACTTACAGGCAAACTCAAGAGTGGGTCACACGCTGTGGGCCGTCGCCATGTTGCCACTGCATAGAGGTCAGCCACAAATATATTTCTTCCCTGAGAATAAACGTGTGCAAGTGTTTATACATATACACACACACACACACACACACACACACACACACAAAACAAGCATCATTAAACAATAAATTTGACTATTTCTGCTTTATTACCTTTGAAAGAGCAATTTTTTGGACGAGCTCAAAACATGCGTTTCCAATCTGCAAAGAAACATAAAGTCTGATTTTAATGACTTTACAGCTGATACAATCTCCTTTAAGAAAAATCATGTTAGCTTACAGTTGATTTCAGCATTCAATCCAAGGGTCCAAAAGTCAGCTCGTGTGAGGCATGCCTTCTGTGTTTGGACAATCAACTCTGTTGCTGGCCTTTCAGTGTCCAAGACATAGTCAAGCTGATGATGTTGATTGGTTAATAAAAGAAAAAGAAATTGAAAAAGAATGTAACATAATTAAAAAAGGTCAAAAAACACACAGCATCCATGAACTGCATTTTCCTGTGACTTTGTGTGGCTGACCACTAATATTTGCTTCAGACATAACACATACCAGCTGCTTTTGGGCAGGATGAGTTCCGAGTGTCCATGATGCACGGCATGGCCGGACATTGTCACAATTTGTGATAGATTCGCAGTGTAATCCACATAGATCCACGTCTTTAAAAGAAAACAAAAGTGAGCAAAATACATAGTTTAGTATTGTATCAATTTTTAAAATGTACTTCTCACCTCTGTTTGGGTCAGTGTGATGCTCTTGTGGCTGCAGTGGGGCACCAACTGGTGGGGGTTGTTGCCGCTCAGGCTCGTCCATATGAGGATGTGTTCGGCCTTGGAAGAAAAATGTATTTAACGTCAGCATTCCATTCAATACCACACCACTAAATAATAATTAAAAAAAACCCATATATTTTACCAAGCACTGCTTGCCCAACGTTGTTCAGTGTAACTTCATCCAAACGATGGGACTCGTGTCCTCTCTGTAACTGTTGTTCCGAGAGTTTTTGGTTTGTGTTGCTGTTTCTGTGATGAACAATGTTTCTCATCAAAAAGATGTGTGTTGATGGAGCCATGTTATTAAGAAAATAGTTGTTTTTTTTCATGCTTGCAAAAAGCTGCTCAGCCATCTGGCTGTTCAATGAACCCTGAAGTTCAGGAACCAGGTTGATTCGCCTCAAAACTTCTTGTGGATCCTTGGTGTTAGCCTCGTGGAATCTGTCATATAAAACATAGTGGTCTGAGGAACCGGTGAGCGGGTGTCCATCTTTTTCAGGAGTTTTGGGCATCTCAGTCAGCCATGGTAGAGAGATTTTGAGTTTTTTCTGCTGTGCTGCTGTTATGTTGTCAGGGGAAGATGCAGCCAGTCTCCCTTCATGTGGCCTGAAGGGTAAGGCAGTTGGGAAACGAAGGTTTGCATGATTTGCCAAGCCCCGTGCAAAATCATACACCGAGACATTAGGAAGATGTTTCCAAGACAAAAGAAGGTCTGCAAAATCCCTCGGAGACTCTGCCCTCAAGTTAAACTTTAAGCTGTAAACCACACCATGAGGACAGAGGATCACCGACCAGCCACCTTGAATGAGAACAGGCAAACTGGTTAAAAAGCGCACAAATAATTGGACTCAATGTTTAATTTTCTATGTGCAACTCTTACCAGATGCTCCCCAGATTTTTTGGAATATCTTATCATAGGAATGTCTTGTCTTCATCTCTTCACGTAGTCTGATGATAAGATCCATCCGTGATCCCTTACAATCTAGGTTGCAGGCCTTGCACAGCTTGCGTACTGTTGAAACCTTTAATAAATACAAGCAATAAGGATATCAGCAGGACCTGGTGTAAACGGCCACTGTGTCCACAGTTTTCCAGCAAAAACCGAGACGCACTAATCATGCATACAAATGTACCTTCTGCTTCGTAAGCTCGTCAATAAGTCGGTCCTCAGACACCATGCTGACTTCAGCTTCAGCGGAGGACTTTGAAGACATCATTTTTTGGCACTCTGTGTTGAAAACAGTATCAGATTTCCGTATGTTCTTTCCGATCCATGGGGCCCAGAACTCGAAACTCGGTTTTACAGCAAATGTGTTTTTTGCATGACCTGGAAAAAAGAAATATAACATTAATTATGTGGTAATTAGAATGACCAAAAATATATAATAAAAGTGGTCATGGAAAATTTAAGTTTGAGAAATCTGAGTACTTGGGAAAAATCCACGAGCAATCATCTCCATTTGAACAGAATCCCAGAACTCTTCGATGTTCACTTCCCCAGTGAAGTCCTCAGAAGCTTCCTTGATGTCACTCACTGATGCACAAGAAAAACAATATTGAGTTTCTGTATGACTTATTTTCACTACATCCTTACACAAACCACTAGACATTGTAGCTTACTTGGTAAATTAAAGACTCCTTTTTTGTGAAGGTCCATCACAATGACTGGTGGATGGTAGTCACAGCAAACGCAAGAAAATGAATAATCGTGGCTTGTGAGTGCCTCAAAGTGGTAGTACGCATGACAGATGGTGTCTGGGGCAGGAAATTTTTCTTTCCTAAGGCTTTCCAGTGAACTGACCACCTTCGACATGGAGACATTGTTCTGAAGGAAATGGTTCAAAAAGAAAATTCCATTTATTAACAAGTATTAACAGAAGAAAACCTTTTTTCATTAATACTGCAAGTACAATGTGCCTACCTGCAGGTTGTGTCGTAGATACAAACAGTTCCAGACTCAGCAACAGATGATCATCAAAGTTGTGGAGACCATCCTTCCATTCTTGATATCTGTAAACCATATGGCACTGCAGGCATCTCTGGAAAAAGGTTGAAACATCTGGAAAAAAAAAATAACAAAAGTAAATTAACACAGTGACATATATTCAAACTGCAGATATTCACAAGACGTAATAAATAATAACTTACTTCCGATCACACCATTCATGGTGACTATCTTGGCTTTTCCAGTTATCCTTGAAGACTTCTCTAGATGTATAGAGCCTGGACAGACAGTGCAAATCTTCTCTGCTGGATGCAACTCAGACATAAAGACTGTCGCGGCCTTTGGCTTCAAAAGGTCATCAGGGAGGATGGCTGGGAGCTTCTTATGATGATAAATGTATTGGACAAACTGGGCTCTAGCTTCGTAGACTGCGCCGAATCCGCCCGCTGTCAGCAGAGCGCAAAGTGCGCCGTCGGCGGATAAAGTCAACGGGGCGTGTCCAGAAAATTGTCCTAATTTCGTGAACCAGGCTCAGTCACGCCTCCATCCCGCCCACCGGCGCAGGTGGCGCAAGAGAGAGGAGAGAAAGTGGGTTTAACCCAGCTGAGCGCAATTTGACCAATCAAATAAACACCTCTCCTTTTTTTTCAAATGCACTGCAGCGAAGGACACTGCTATATTAACATGATGAAATACATTTTATTTCCTGGCCTCAATACTAAACCATAGTGGAGCAACAATGTATATGACTGTATTTTGAAATAAATAATCTCTTGAAGAGCTTGGGGAGCCAGACAAATGAAATAAAAATGCAGACACCCTGCATTTAAGAGGCTACATAAAGACTTTGTAGGGAAAGGGAAAATCTGTTTTTATTTATCATAACTCTTAAAGATACATTTGGGAAAGCAAAAAGAATTACAGGTGTCTGCGCGCCAATCACTCAGCGCAGCTGCACAGCGGAGCTGGGTCAGTCTACTTAGGACTGCTGGTTCTGCTGTCATCCAGATCAATGTCCTCTGAAATGATTCCCTATAATTCCTATCACACACATGGCATTCCGGCCATCCCGGAAGAAGGATAATCAATTATGAGAGAATGGTGGCGACATCTGCTGTCTGCTCCGTCCTCCGCTCTGCTTCAAGTGTTGCCAGCATTCTTACACCCCCTCCAAAGGCTGCGATGGTCAGCCAGACAGTCATACATATGCAGTGTTTTTGCGCAGGAGCACACCAACAGGTTGCTTTTCTGTAATCTAATGTATTAGAAATTAAGATAAAGAAACAAAATATTAAGTCAAGAGGATCAGTAAAACTTTTAATGCCTTATATCTGCTCTATTAATGCCTCAAATCAGGTTTTAAAATTATCGGACTTTTAACAGTGCGCATTTGCGCAGCGTCACCTCTTACACTCCACGCACTCGTTTCCTTGATAAACACGCACACACACGCCAATACACACAAAATAGTTGTATTATTAACCGTCAATAATAATCAAGAACATATTCAAATTTGTAAAATAAGTCTCCCCGGCTGCGCACCAGGACGGACACCCTCCCACACCTACCCGTCCTCACCCTGCTCATTTTATTCTGGGACTGCAGGCTCCATGGGACAAAGGTATTTATTCAGAAAATATGGTCGTTCTAAAATTAATTTTTGGAAACGAAAAATACATGGTTTGCTGTACTTTGATGGAGGATATAATATTTTACCTGAATCTGTAATTGGCACCTCCGGAGACGCTGCAGTGCCCCTGCTGTCAATACCGTGTTCACTGTTGTGTTCAGATTTATTACATTAGTTTAAAAAATAATAATAATAATTTTACACCATTTTATGTTATTATTATTTAGTTGTAAACTGACAGCAGCCTACAGTAATTCTCTATACCTGGAGGTGACGCGTGAGCGATTCCATGTGCCACTGCAGGTTCTGCTCTGGACTGTACAGCAGCTGGTAGGTCGGTCCGGTATTTTTGGGGCAGGATTACATTTGTTTCGCTGTTTGGCCCGCGGCTGTTCTGACTCTGATTCAGAACGTTCCTCCTCTTCACTCCAGTCAAGATCGCTGATGTCCAACATGTCTCCGCCATCCGATTCTCCCTCACTGACCTCCTGTATCCTTGCTAAAGCTTCTTCCACCTTATATCTTATTTATGCCTGTTTTTATTGTCTTTCTTTTGGGATTTGGTTGATATTTTTGGCTGTCTGTCTGATTGTCTGCTGTCAGAGCTAGCTCCCTGTTCAGATGCGCGCATGAACCAAAACAAATCAATAGCAGAAAAAAAAAAAAAAAAGCCCCGTGAAGTGCGTCTTTTTTATCAGCAGTCTGTGAGACGCTGTTGGCCTTTGGAAGTATAAATGCTTTGTAATATTATGTGTGTCATTGTTCGGACCTTATTTGCTTCAGAAAAAAATACAAGACACATATTTAGGAAAATTCAAGAATTACAGACCTGCCAACTTTGGTAAAATTTTTAGAGTACCACTTAGCTAGCTTACGGCCCGAACGCACTGGACGCAGAAGCGCCGTGCACGGCACTTCTGATCGCCTCCCATGTTAACCTATCTGACTGGCCGCACACAACACGCAGGGGGGCGTCGCGCATGCCGCGGCTCGCGCTCTGCTGTGCGCCCACTCCGCTTCGTTCTATTTTTCACGCGAGCAGCCAGAGCGGCGAGAGCGGCAACTGTCAAGCTGGATCAAGCAGACCGGACCAGACAGGAAGTCGGAAACAGAAAAGGCAAGAGAATCCGGTCAATTTTCAAAATAAAATAAATAAAATGATGATTATTTACGCTGTTGCTCATCCGTCTGTCACTTGGGTCTAATCACAAGAGAGATGGACACACACACACACAGACATACACACCCAATCAAACACACACACACACACACACACACACACACACACACACACACATCCAATCAAATACATACACACACACACACACACACACACACACACACACACACAGCGACAGAGATTTGCGTGATGCAGAAAAAAGGAGGACAGGAGGAGAAAAAGTCTCTCCACAGGTCACCAGAACACACACATCCATCCTGGCAGAGCGAGACAGAGGGAACAAACGTGAAAACCGAGAGCAGAGGGATCCAGCCGAGTGCAGTCGATGTGTGACCAGCGCGGAGAGTGCAGGCAGCAGATACGCCTCCAGTGCGAACAGCCAAGCGCCGGCGCGGAGACGTTCACGCGCGCGCGGCGCCTCCGCTACGCTTCCAGGTCCAGTGCGTTCCTGGCGTTAGCACGCGCGCGCACACACACGCACACATACACACACAGCTCGCGCTCATGTTGATAGGAAAAAAAAGACTTTCGGCGCTTATTTCCCTGTTATGACATCGTATTTTCAACGTGAAAGTAATGTTAACAGTACATATTTGCCAAAAGACACACATACACTCACGCGTGCGCACACGCGCGCGCGCACACACACACACACACACACACACACACACACACACACACACACACACACACACACACACACACACACACACACACACACACACACACACACACACACACACACACACACACACACACCATTTTAGCGTTTTAGCCGCCAGCTGCTGCGGGCGGGGGCACGGGGAACGGGAAGAGAGGAGGAGGAGGCGGAGGACAGGAGAGAGCGGCCGACGCTGTGGGTTCGGCAGACCCGCTATTCTCCGCTACTCAATGCTGATCGGTTGAAACTGCACCACTACACTGCTGCATCGTGTGGTCAACATGAGTACTGCACATCCACATTTCTAACAGCGCTCACAGATGTCTGCAGCTTTTTGCGTAGTTTAATGAGACGGAGCGTACCGGCGGATTTTGATGTCAAATAGGGTACCTGCTACGCAAAATGCGTACAGGTTGGCAGGTCCGGAATTACAGGACAGGGGAATTATTTTAACAGATTTATTTGAATTCTAAAAACCCAAACGTCTGTCAGACCGTCTTGGATGTTCTTGTGTTAAAGAAGATAATAAAAACAATTATGTGCTTCATGAGTGATTTTGTGTATCTTTCATGACACTGACAAGCTGAAACCCTGCCACGGAGGTTTTCTCAGGCAAATGATCATCAGATCCTCCGCTCCCCAGCCTGCTCACACCTTCTGCACTAAACTCTCACTGCGTCCAGCTGATTCTGTCGACCCCTCCCCCTGGTGCGCCGCCACGCCTATCTCGGCGCAAGTGCAGCAGATCGGTCAGAAACCCTCTTCTGCGCCTGTCGAAAATAGGAATGCGCTGCCTCCGCCGCTGATCATCGCCAAGTTGCGCCGTCAAATTAGAGCCTACTGTCTCAAGCTTTCATTCTGTGGTGGATAGACAGTGTCCTGCTGCTGTTGGGGAGTGGAAGAATTGTCTGTCTGTGTTTTAAACAGGTCCCAATTTGTTTGAAATAAATGCCACTTGCTGATGTTTTTGTGAATGCATGAAAGCCTGGCTTTGGCACAGGACAGTGCCATGTGTTATCTGAGGTACTGTAAGTAACCATGATCCTTCCAAGACGGGTATAATGAGTCAAAGCAGGCTCGTGAACAGAAAAGCAAAGCTGCTTTGGGGTCTCTTGGAAGGCTACTGGGACACAGAGAGGTACATGTTTAGCATGTGCAGTTTTTTGCCTTTTAAGATGTAGCCCACTTTTCTCTTACTTAAAGAGAAGGGCCCTGAGTTCGTATGACAATGACAAATTATTCCACAAGTAGCACACTGAAACAGGTATTGAAGAGTTTGAATTCAAAATTTACTAAACTTCACACATAAGAATCACATAAACCTTCAACTCGTAAACACAAACTTCTCTTTTAGTAAAATTGCAAACCCAGAATCACAAACAGTGAAAACAATAAATGTTACAACCCCTAAAATATAACTTCAAATATAACTTTGGTGGGCCCACCTTCTCACTCACGCTCACACTCACACAGCCGGCATGTAAAGAAACCTCGTTGCAGGCCTGATGTGATGATTGAGAACGGTGAACGTTGCTTGAGAACGATGAGATGGCAGCGCCTACCAGTTAGTGTCTCCAGAATTAACCATGCAGCTCACAGACGTCTGATGTGGGGCGATGCAGTCTCCAGGCAGCCACGCAGCTCACCGGCGTCCAACATGGCGATGCGGTCTCCAGCCAAGCAACAGTGTCCAAGCGATGATTTTCAGCACACACTTGCAGCATCTGATGATTCCTCACAGCTTTGGGTTGAGGCAGTGAGGGCAGCCAATATCCTTAACTGTGTTAGCTAAGTTGTGACTAGTCTGTCCGTTTTGCTAACGAATGCTAATGCTACACACTGAATTAGCATGCAGGCTGATCTCGGGGGCAACTTCAAAGACAACCTCGCTCAGAAATGTCCACAGTTGCTCATGACAGAAGCAACCAACACTTAGAATGTCTAGCCGACAGTCTCAGGTATTGAATCCTCCAACTCACGGTGTAATACTGTACACAGCTGATCTCAGTGTAGCTTCCATAGCATCACCAGGAGTCGCTCCCGCTCTCTCTCTCCTCTCTCCTCTCTCCCCCTCTCCCAGGAGCTGCCTGCACGTTGTCTCAACCAATCACATTCTCACACGTCACCATAAACTCTTCACAATAAAATGAACTCTTCACAATAAAATGAACTCTTTATGAAAATATATTTACATCTCTTATTCTCCCTCTTTTTAAAACATAACTTTTAACTCTTATGACAGTATTTTTCTTTTCACTTACAATGAAATGTCTGTCTTTTAAACCTTCATTCACACATACTTTTAACAATGAACACACATTTGCAGATACACTCTTTTATTAAATGCTCATTTTAATAACTAACCATTTTAACAGGGTTACAAAGACATGTTGCCTTTTTCGCCTCCCCAAAAAATGAAGCTGCACCATTTCCTCCAAAACATTTTCCTGAAGTTTTTCTTCTTTGACAGTCTCAGTGCAGTATTGCAGTGAGCGGATGTGCTCACAGTGGCTGAATGACAGACCACTTCGAGCTGCCAAAGAGTGATACTGTCTGCACTCCTCCAGCTCACACTGTACTTTGTGTAGATGGCCCCAAGTTTTAGGGCCAATCCCAATTCTACCCCTTACCCCTACCCCTTACCCCTACCCCTATGATATGCACGTTCACGAGGCTTAAGGGCTATCCCAATTCTCCTTTTTGAATAGGGGTAGGGGTAAGGGGAAAGGCTATTTCACCCCTTTCAGCGAAGTCTGCATCGATGCTCCCTATTCTCTATAGGGGTAGGCGGAGTTTCACATTGGCCAGAAAAAAGCAACATGGCACCACGGAGTCGCACAAATGTAAGATTGCTTTCTGTATACTATTTAAAAAGCTATAAAAAGTGCATTTGCTTCACTGAATTTATAGATAAACTAGCGTGACAGTGTCCCAGTCATGGATTAACGTTTTAGCGCTGCGCAGCACCGTTTCCAATCGTGAATTTGTAACTTCTTTAGAGCACTAATCACTGAATTAACATCATCCTTTATCATGTTTTTAACGTAATATGTTAGACACAGGGACCCCCGATGAAACCCGACTGCTGATTCAGTTTAGAGCCGGGTTCCTCAATTAGCGGACCGCGGTCCACGACCGGACCGCGGCACACCTCGCTGCTGCCCCAGGGCAAATGTATGGAAAAAAAAAAGAAAAAAAATCTTTCTTTAAACGCTCCATGTTCCGTGTGAGCACCGTTCTGCACCGCGCCGCTCTGCGCGTGTCCAGCGCACTCCGTCGCACCGCACTGCTCGGCAGTCCTCGGTATCGCCCCCCCCCCCCTCCCACAGGGCGCTGAAGTCCGGACCCATGCTTGTATATAAAAAGCAAATGTGGACCTTCAAGATTTGTATTTGAGGACCCCTGGTTTAGAGGTTAAAAAGGAAGAAAAGTTTTTGAAATCAAAATACAGCGCCAAAACACATTGGGAGTAAATTATACTAGAAAAAATTTGCAGTTCCTGAAGAAACTGCAAGTGTGAATGCTGAGCTGAAAATGTTAAACTGTAATGCAGAAAAACTGAATAAGAAAAGGCGAAAAACCCTGAAGTAAAGTTGAAAAAGGTTGAAAAACTTTGAAAACACGGCAAAAAGTCGAAAAAGTTTGAAAAAAGTTGAAAAACACTGCAAAAAGTTGAAAAAGGTTGAAAACACTGCAAAAAGTTGAAAAATGTTGAAAAAGGTTCAAAACACTGCAAAAAGTTGAAAAGGGTTGAAAAAAAGTGGAAAAAGGTTGAAAAAGTTTGAAAACACTGCAAAAAGTTGAAAAAGTTTGAAAAAGGTTGAAAACACTGCAAAAAGTTGAAAAATGTTGAAAAAGGTTGAAAACACTGCAAAAAGTTGAAAATGGT
Organism: Salarias fasciatus; assembly: GCF_902148845.1. Taxonomy (NCBI): domain Eukaryota; kingdom Metazoa; phylum Chordata; class Actinopteri; order Blenniiformes; family Blenniidae; genus Salarias; species Salarias fasciatus. Next base: position 161,483 of record NW_021941404.1, on the reverse strand, counting down.
TGAAAAAAGTTGAAAAAGGTTGAAAAATTTTGAAAACACTGCAAAAAGTTGAAAAATGTTGAAAAAGGCTGAAAACACTGCAAAAAGTTGAAAAAGTTTAAAAAAAGTTGAAAAAATTTGAAAAAGGTTGAATAAGGTTGAAAAAATTTGAAAAAGGTTGAAAAAGGTTGAAAACACTGCAAAAAGTTGAAAAAGGCTGAAAAAGTTTGAAGACACTGCAAAAACTTGAAAAAAGTTGATAGAGGTAGAAGGAGCAGTAGAGTCAGTGTCAGAGTAACAGAGGATCAATAGAGCTCCAGGCTTAATGGAAAAATCCAGACTAATCAAGCAGTCAGCACAACAGGTGTGTCTGTTGCAATGGAGACCAGCCGCACGGCGGCCATGACAGTGAATCAGCACTTTTTAATGGAGTGCGCATGGTTGAAGAAATGGCATTTCTCGGGGACCGAAAGGCGAAATTGAAAAAGATTTTCACACAGTCAGATTCAGAAGCCTTTCATGAATGTAATGGTGCAGGAATCATGTCTGTAGGATCACCCATTCAGCCACACCGATTGTGCGAACATGAGTGAAGTTTTGGATTCAGGCATCTCGAAAATGCATTGGAGCGGATGGGAGAAAATTCTGCGCTCTCCTCAAACAAATGCCTCTGGAGAGAGAACCGTTTGAGATAGAGACAAAGTGACTCAATTTTACGGGTCACAAGAAAAATTCCTACGTTTTGAGGGGTTATTGTGCAGATTGAGACAGAAATGTGGCCGTACGGACGAGAAAAGCCAGAAATGTGGCCGGGGGGATGAGAAAATAATTTTTTTTTTGGTTAAAATTCAGAGCCTCCCGCACTCTAATTTCGTTTCTCCCACTCTGGCTTTTCCAATACACACCCATTATAAACTCCAAAAACGGCTGAAATTCTCTCTGTACTTTTAGGCCCACAGTTTAAATTTGGTAGAAGATCTTGAGATGATACTACATACCTGAATAAAGGACAAAAATGCCTACATTTTAAAAGTTGAATGACTTGTCTATGTGAAAGTATGACAAAGTAGTAAGGGTTCAAAGTTGAAGGAGTTGAAAGGTCAGTTGAAGGTGTTTTCCATCCACTTCAATGTTAAAAATGATTTTAAAAAGTTGAAATATTTCAAAAAGTTTAAAAAAGTTGAAAAAGTTTAAAAAGGTTTAAGAAAGTGTTTAAAAAGTTGAATATTTTAAAAGTTGAATGGTTAAAATTGGTTAAGATTTGAGGAAGTTATAAGGTTCCAAAGTCTGAAAAAATCTCCATCCGTTAACATGGGGCAAAAAGTTGCACAAAAGTTGAAATATTTCAAAAAGTTTAAAAGATTTTAAAAAGCTAGAACATAGCACCCAAGTCCTTAAAAAGCTGCACAATTTGATATCTGAATGGTTCAAATCGGACAAAATTTGGAGGAGTAGTTAAGCGTCAAAAAACGGCGGAAGAAGTTGGAAGAACTAGAAAAAATTTGCAGTTCCTGAAGAAACTGCAAGTGTGAATGCTGAGCTGAAAATGTTAAACTGTAATGCAGAAAAACTGAATAAGAAAAGGTGAAAACCCCTGAAATAAAGTTGAAAAAGGTTGAAAAAGTTTGAAAACACGGCAAAAAGTTGAAAAAGATTGAAAACACTGCAAAAAGTTGAAAAATGTTGAAAAAGGTTGAAAACACTGTAAAAAGTTGAAAAAGTTTAAAAAAGGTTGAAAACACTGCAACAAAACTTGAAAATGTTGAAAAAGGTTGAAAACACTTCAAAAAGTTGAAAAAGGTTGAAAAATGTTGAAAACACTGCAAAAAGTTGAAAAGGGTTGAAAAAAGTTGAAAAAGGTTGAAAAATGTTGAAAAAGGTTGAAAGCACTGCAAAAAGGTGAAAAAAGTTGAATGAGGTTGAAAAATGTTGAAAACACTGAAAAAAGTTAAAAAAGGTTAAAAAAGTTGAAAAGGTTGAAAAACTTTGAAAACACGGCAAAAAGTCGAAAAAGGTTGAAAAAGGTTGAAAAACACCGCAAAAAGTTGAAAACTGTTGAAAACACTGCAAAAAGTTGAAAAAGTTTAAAAAAAGTTGAAAAAGTTTGAAAAAGTTTGAAAACACTGCAAAAAGTTGAAAAAATGTTTGAAACACCGCAAAAAAAACTTGAAAATGTTGAAAAAGGTTGAATGAGGTTGAAAAATGTTGAAAACACTGCAAAAAGTTGAAAAAGTTTTAAAAAAGTTGAAAAGATTGAAAAGTTTGAAAACACTGCAAAAACTTAAAACAGTTGACAGAGGTAGAAGGAGCAGTGGAGTCAGTGTCAGAGTAACAGAGGATCAATAGAGCTCCAGTCTTAATGGAAAAATCCAGACTAATCAAGCAGCAGCAGCACAACAGGTGTGTCTGTTGCAATGGAGACCAGCTGCACAGCAGCCATGACAGTGAATCAGCACTTTTTAATGGAGTGGGCATGGTTGAAGAAATGGCATTTCTCGGGGGCCGAGATGTGCAATTGAAAAAGATTTTCACACAGTCAGATTCAGAAGCCTTTCATGAATTTAATGGTGCAGGAATCATGTCTGTAGGATCATCCATTCAGCCACGGCGATGGTGCGAACACGAGTGAAGTTTTGGATTCGGGCGTCTCCAAAATGCATTGGAGCGGATGGGAGAAAATTTTGCACTCTCCTCAAACAAATGCCTCTGGAGAGAGAACCGTTTATGATAGAGACAAAATGATTCAATTGTACGGGTCACAAGAAAAATTCCTACGTTTTGAGGGGTTATTGTGCAGATTGAGCCAGAAATGTGGCCGTACGGACGAGAAAAGAATTTTTTTTTTGGTTAAAATTCAGAGCCTTCCGCACTCTAACTGCCACTCTCCCACTCGAGCTTTTCCAATACACACCCATTATAAACTCCAAAAATGGCTGAAATTCTCTCCATACTTGACGGCTCAAAGTTTAAATTTGGTAAAAGATCTTGAACTGATACAACATACCTGAATAGAGGACAAAAATGCCTACGTTTTAAAAGTAAAATGACTTGTCTATGTGAAAGTATGACAAAGTTAAAATGGTTGAAAGTTGAAGGAGTTGTAGGGTCAGTTGAAGGGTTTTCCCATCCACTTCAATGTTAAAAATAATTTTAAAAAGTTGAAATATTTCAAAAAGTTTATAAAATTTGAAAAAGTTTAAAAAGGTTGAAGAAAGGGTTTAAAAAGTTGAATAGTTTAAAAGTTGAATGGTTAAAATCGGTTAAGATTTGAAGAAGTTATAAGGTTCCAAAGTTTGAAAAAATCTCCATCCATTAACATGGGGCAAAAAGTTGCACAAAAGTTGAAATATTTCAAAAAGTTGAAGAGATATTAAAAAGCTAGAACATAGCACCCATGTCCTTAAAAAGCTGCACAAAATGGTATTTGAACGGTTCAAATCGGACAAAATTTGTAGGAGGAGAAGCGTGCCAAAAAACAGCGGAAGAAGTCAGAGGAGGAATTTAATCGTGTGAATGCCTTCAGCATTCACACAACTAGAAAAAATTTGCAGTTCCTGAAGAAACTGCAAGTGTGAATGCTGAGCTGAAAATGTTAAACTGTAATGCAGAAAAAGCTCAATAAGAAAAGGTGAAAAACCCTGAAATAAAGTTGAAAATGGTTGAAAAAGGTTGAAAACGCTGCAAAAAGTTGAAAAATTTGAAAAAGGTTGAAAACCCTGCAAAAAGTTGAAAAAGGTTGAAAAAGGTTGAAAACACTGCAAAAAGTTGAAAGAGTTCAAAAACGTTGAACAAGTTTGAAAACGCTGCAAAAAGTTGAAAAACTTTGATAAAGGTTGAAAAAATTGAAAAAAACCTGAAAAAGGTTGAGGAAATCTTAAAAAACCTGATAAAGTTAAAAAAAACCTGAAGGTTGTAAAACTTGCAAAAGGTTGAAAAAGTTGACGAAGTTAGAAAGACCTGAAAAACAGTTTTAAAAAAAAAAGTAAAAAAAAAAACATAAAAAGGTGTAAAAATACTTAAGTTGGAAAAGATTAAAAAATCTAAAAAAAAAGCTGAAACACAGTTGAAAAAAATATAGTTATCAAATTTTGAAAAAGCTGAAAGTTAGAAAGACATGAAAAACGCTGAAAAAGGTTGAAAATTTTTCGAAAAACCTAAAACAGTTTAAAAGTTGAGAAACTGAAAAAGTTTACAAAAGTACAAAAGTTCGACGCTGTAGAGGTTAAAGAAGCATCATAAAGTTCTGTATTAAAAGTTTGAATGTAAAGTATTTAATCAAAGTTAAACTGATATAAAAGTAATTTCATATAATGTCTTGTTAAAACAGGGTTAAAGGCTGAATAATTTTGGATACACCTAAAAAAAGGCAGCAATGTTGAAGTAAAATACACATTTTATTAAATGTTCAACAAGATCAAAACAAACATTCACAACAGAAAATAGAATATATTTAGTGTTCACCAGCGCTCAGTTTGACATTGCAATGAATAAAAGAACAAAATTGTGTCCATTTGTCTTGTTTTAAGAGACAGCAAACAGAACTGAAACCCAACAGATCCACATGAGCAAGCATCAGCGACAGTGGAAAGGAAAAACTCCCTTGAACAGGAAGAAACCTTTGCAGAACCAGGCTCAGAGGTGGCGGCTTTCTGCTTTTCCGGTTGGGCTTCAGGGACAAAGAAGAACATGCAGTAGAGGCTCGTCGTACCTCCCAGATCAAACAGTCAGGACAGCTTTCCTCTTCTGAGTCCTTCAAGAGTCAGACTTTTTTCACACAATTTTACTGAGCAGACACTTTTGTCCAAAGCGACGTAAAACAGTGGGGGCAATTCAGGGTTCAGTGTCTTCCCCAAGGACACTTCGACATGCAGACAGTGGGAGACAGGAATTGAACTCACAACCTCCAGACTGAGTTCCAAAATGTCCAGCAGCTCAGACCAGCCGTTTCCTCCAGATGAAGCTTGTTCTGTCCTTGGCTGGACGGCTGCTGCTCTCAGAGCTCTTGTCCATGTTGTGGGAGAGGCAGAGAGAACAGGAGACCCAGACGGAACCCTGCTGTTTGGTTGAGTTTGTCATGATGGAGGAAACAGGAATCAGTCCTCCTCTTCATCAGCGCTGCAGAGTCCCGTCACTTTGATGAGGAGAGACTTGCAGCAGCAGCAGCTCCACAGTGAGGCCGTCAGCATGGAGGCTCCTCTGAGGTGAAGGTGGAGGGCAGAGGGAAACACTCCATCCTGCTGACAGAAGGTGGATGTTAGTGGGAGAACAAGACACATTCAGAGGTTCCATCTTCAACAAGTCCATGAAATACCTCAAGACGCTGCAGTGCAGGCCCACGTCAGGACTGGAGATGAAGTTTGTTCCTCTTGGTTCAGTCAGAGTGTCTGCAGACAACAAGGCAGGACGGACAGAGGACAGATAAGTGAGGATTCATGAGACAAGTGGGAACAATCTCACTGCATGTTTCAATATTGGTGAAGTACCTGCAGCTCCGCTGAGAGGACACATGGGGACTGACTGGAGGACGTCTGGTCTGGACACGATGCAGCTGAGATGATCCCAGCAGTGTCCTCAGACCAGCTGGACGTCTTCTGCTCTCAATGCAGAATCAAGGCCGGCAGGCGCCGCGCCGTCCCGTCTCACATGTCTCTTTCATGTCCAGCACTGATGACTGCTTCATGGCTGATGGACATGCTGGGACTAAAGACACTGTGATGCTCTGCAGGACCTGACAGGTGAATCTGACAGGCACTCTTGGAGACGGCTCAGACAGGTGACTCAGAGGACCCCACAGTGGACAGTCTGGAGGTTGTCCAGCTCCAGTCCTCAAAGGGGACTGAAGAAGGATTCAAACTACTGGGCAGGTGTTAGTTACACCACAGAGCATGTGACTGAATGAAGCTCTGACCCAGAAGAGTGTTGTGGCCTGTGCATTCACCAACCCTGACCCAGACCCACCCAGATGATGAATGCACAGGCCAACAGTCTTTTAGTCATTAAACATTAGATTTATCTATAATCAATAAGAAAGGGAGGGATATCAATGCAATAATCACTTTAACATGATTACAGGATTATTTTAGACATTTACAGATTAGATTCACATGATGTCAGAAAGTGGGGATCTCAATTCATTAATCAATTTAAAAAAAATTATTAAATAACATTGTTGCCTCAATTTTGGATGGTCAAACATTACAGTGAAAAATCAAAAACCTGTTATTCACACTGAAGGCATTCAATTCAATGATCACTTCAAGAGGAGCATGATGGCTTTCACATACCTTACCTCATTCATATGCTGTCAAACATGATTGAAACAATAAAAAAAAGGTTGTGCATGATTCAGTTCTGTTAACAAAGGCCTTACCTCATCAGGCACCTACAATCTTAATGGGAAAACGATAAATGATTAGAACACTGATCAGGTTACTGAATGAAATGAAGAAAAATGACATCCGAAGTCTTGCTCTGCTTCACACGTTGCTGAAAGTCAGGACACAGTAAACAGGATCATGGTAGCTGTGATATGATCTCAGGACGCCAGACTGGACACAGTGGTCGGGCTGTGAAATGAAAATCAGGTCCAGCAGTGTGTTCTTCTCTGTGGTGGAAGCAGTGATGAGTTGAGCATAACCTCTGGTCTGAAACAGCTCCAGAATGGGCTTCTTGGCTGTAGATGAAAGGTTTTCATTAAAGTCTCCACAGACAATGATGGGCTGACAGTCCAGAATCTCCAGAGAGTCCAGAAGGCTGCTGAGATTAGCCAGGAAAGAAGTCACGTCATAGTTAGGAGGTCTGTACACTGCTGCGATGATAGCACTCACTGGAGCATCAAGCTTCAAGGCCACAAACTCAAGATCGGTGACATTCAGCAGATACTGCTTCTCTCGAGCTTGGATGTGGTTTCTCACATAGATGGCTACTCCTCCACCACCTCTGCTGGCAATCTGAGGGAAGTTGCTGTAGGACAGGTGTCTGTTACGTCTGAACAGGTTGTAGCCTGGTAACTGAAGACTGTCTGCAACAAAGGAGCCCTGCAAATGGGTTTCAGTGAGACACAAGATGTCAGCCAAACACATTTCATGGTGGCTCTTGATGTCATTGATGTGAGCCGGTAATCCCTCAGTGTTATGGTGGATGATGGTCAGGGTATCAGGTCTGCTCAGGGTTTCTCTCATCTGTAGAAGAGGCATCATCTCAGCTGGACTGGCCTGTCTCATGCTCTCCAGGGCTGCAGTGATCTGTTGACTGGCGTAGAACTTACTCTCATCCATGTCTACAATGTAGAGTCCACTGAGAGAAGTGACTCTGCTCACAGCAACATAAGCCATCCCAGGTTCAAAGATGTTCTTCAGTGACACCACAGCAGACTGCATACTCATTCCCTGGACCTTGTGGATGGTACATGCAAAAGCCAGTTTGATGGGGAACTGTCTGCGCACCACACCTTTCTGCTTCAGGTTGTCTTCCTCTCTCTGAATATAAACCACATCATCATTTTGTTCTGAGGACACATGGCTATCCATTCGGAGACCCAGCTTAGTGACATGATCATTTTCTGAGATGCACCGCACCAGAGTGCCAAAACTTCCATTGACAAGACCACTTTGCACATCAATGTTTCTGGTCAGCATGACTCGAACGCCCTCAGCAACCTGTAGAGAGTCTGGTAGCTCATTCCTGCCTCCTTTGACTGGTGTTTGTTTCCGTGTCATTCTGCCAGTCTGAGGATCTTTCTCGAAGTCATCTGCATCAATGGTGATTATGTTGTCAAACAGTTCAGCCAGCCTTGCAGAGTTGTGTGCATCCACCTGTTTGTTCGTAGCATAGATGTGCAGGACATCAGTTGGACAAAGAGCTGGTTCTGTTACAGTCTGATAAATCAAAGCTCGGTCAGCTTCAGACAACTCAGCAGACTTGTCTTTGACTCGGATCCTGTTCAGCATCTCTGCAAAGGCAACGTCATCTTTCTGCCGCATGATCTCAGTCAGAGTGATCATCTGGAAATGCTCGTGCCACAAGTCGATTTCAGAGGGGTCAAACACACACAGAGGAGTGGAATGCCTCACTGGAGGAAGTTGATAAAAATCTCCAACAGCAATGACAGAAACTCCTCCAAAAGGTCTCTGACTGCCTTTGATCTGCTTTAGTCGAGCATCAACGTAGACAAACAACGGCCTGGAAACCATGGACACCTCGTCAATGATCAGGATTTCAGCGTTGAGGAGCTCTGCTCTGACTTCATCCAGCTTGTTACCAAGACCTTGGATTGGAGGTTTGAGACTTCTGGGTAGCTTCAGCAGTGAATGGAGAGTTGAACCTGAAATGTTAAACGCTGCTGTTCCAGTGAAAGCCGTCAGCAGGACAGTAGGCTTACTGATGTCAACCTCATCACAATGTCGTGGAACATTTCTCAGAATCTTCGATGCTTCTGAGTGAATACATTTGATGAGATGGGATTTCCCAGTCCCCGCCCCTCCATTAATGTAATAGAAGAACTGCTCTGGACGAAGGCCACAGACTCTGCGAATGCACCATTCTCTCACAGTGTAAAAGAAACCAGCCTGCTTTAGGTTGAGACTCTGATACATGTGTCTTAACACAGCTGGATCGATCACAGGAGGCTCTCTGGTCACTCTGGCTTCACTGACTGCATCAGCTTGACGGCTGTACTCGGGGACATTTTCCTGCTCAGGATCATCAGGATGTGGTTGTTCAGCATCATCATCGTAGTCCAGTCTCACAACTTCAGACTGAGGAGCAAGGTTACACCACTCATCCATCACACCTTGATTCTCTTGAAACTCTTCAACAGCTTTCTCAATCTCTTCACTGTTTTTCTCATATTTTTCTCTGTTCTGTTTGACGATCACTTCCACCGACCGGCCGTGGTTCCAGCCTGGCAGCTGAACCCAGCCGGCTCTGTAAAAGCTCTGGTAGGTTGGAAAGCCTGGTCTCTTCAGTTCCTCATCTGATCTGTGTGGAAGGTACAGCTTCAGTAATCTGCCATGGAAGTTCTCAGAATCTCTTTCCTCTGAGCAACGGTAATATCTGATCACAGCTGGTTTATCGTTCTTTCTCCTCTGTACAAAGCCCATGTCATTCAGCAGTGGAAACACATCAGCTCCTTTGCTCTCACGGACAAACCTGCAGGTGGCAGCAAAATCCGCCATGCACATTTCCTCAAACTCTGGTGTTTCTGGTCTGTTCTTATACTTATCCGCCAAAGATGTCATCCAGATGTTTGTACATTCATCAGTGGTGTTCTCAAGGAAAGACAGAGGGCGACTCATTCTCAGAGGGTTCTCATCTGTTGGTATAAAAACTGCAGCTCGGGAACACTTCTTCATCTTCAGTCCACATGCTCTGGCAACACACTCTTGTGCGCTGATTTCTCGTTTCTTGGAGTAGGCCTGCATGACTGCTTTCATCTCCTCACTGTCATTCACGTTGCTGGTGTTGGAGTTATTGATCACTGTTTTCAGGTACTCTGAGAGTCCAGCTTCCTTCTTGGTGATGTACTTGGTCAGATAATGAATACAGCCATAAGCATTCAGGATGTAGGACACGTCGATGTTAGCATCCCAGGCTGTGAGCAGGTGTGGATTGTAGGCATTGATCCAGCAATCCTTTGGATCTCGCTTCAGCAGGACAGCACTGGATTTGTTCAGTTCATTCAGGTAGAACTCATATTCAGCCACGGTTAAATCACACTGAGCCAGAAGCTGATCTAAACTCATGGAAGCTGCTTCAGGTTCATTCAGGAGTCTGTTCAGAGGTCTCAGCTTAGTCGTTGCAGTTGCAGTATGTTTACCACCATCAGGTCTCGTGATCATTACGTTTCTGCAGGGAGGTTTGGGAAACCCAAAACGGCACCCAGAGCCAACACTTTTGAAGCACGTCTTGGTGTGTGTACGACTGTGTTTCTGGACTTCACTGACTTTCTTGTACAGGTCGGGTTGAGTGTGAGGGTCAGGGAGCTGAGCTGTGATGTATCTGGACACAAAATCACACACAGTCTGATCATCATCCTTTTCAAACACAGGGGCACCTTCAACCCAGAGCAGGCAGTGAATGTGAGGACTTCCTCTGTGCTGAAACTCCACTCGATAAAAGAAGTCCACAACTTTACCCAGTGGCTGAGCAGGCGAAAGCAGCAAATCTCTGAACAAGGCCTCCACTCGCTTATCAAACATGCGCATTGCTGTCACAGGATTACTTCTCAGGATGTCACATTTTTCTGACCAGTCCAGCTCTTCAAAATTCACCTCCTCACCTTGCTGTCTCTTGATTGCTTCAATCACTTCAGGCCATCGCATCTCAGCAGCTGAAAACGTGCAAAAGAAGGTGGGAGTGCCCAGCTGTCTTATCATGGCAAACAGTTCACTGGTTTTCTGGTGCCAGTAGGCCGGAGTACCACGTAATGCTCTCATGAAGCGAAAAGCCTCGCGGTTTCTCACAAGTTTCTCTACTTCACGTCTGTCTTGCAGCATTCCTGAGGTTATTTTTCGTCCGTCTCTGGTCATGGGTTTGCCTTTTCTCAACTGGATGGTCATGCTGTTGGTAGCCAGGTGAACCTCAATCACAAACTGTGCAAAGAACAAATAATTAGAGTCTCTGGCAAATCTGTCATCAATAGAGAAAAGTCTGGATTTGAAGTAACTGCTGGGTGACAGTTTGACACGTCTGCTCTCATCCAGGGTGTTTTGACCTGTAGGAAACTGTACAGGGAAAGCCATGGCCTCAAGTTTAGGGGTCTTAAAAAAGCCGACTGGACTGTTTCTCTCAGCTGGAGCAACACAGTAGATTCCTTCACTGAAAGACATGATTTCCTCTGCTACATTAGGAGGTTGAAGACAAGATTCCAGAGCAAAGCCACCATTGGGCATGTCACCTTCCTGCTGTTCTTCAGGTCTGTTCTCTGGTTCTTCACCATCACATGACAGAACATCGAAACCATCCTCAGCCTCATTTTCACACAGAGCATCTTTCTCAAACCTGTCAATCTCCATCAAGTCTGCTTCATCAAACTCCTCCATCTCTTCATCGTCATCATCATCATCAGGCAGGGTGGGGTCACACAGCTCAGCTTCTTCTCTGATAGTGATTTCAGAATACTGTGGGTGAATCTGTTTGAGTTTATGCAGGGCCTGCATCAGTTTAGACCAGGTGACAGTCTGGAAGAGCTGATGTCCTCGGTAACACAGGCGTCTCTTCAGTTTCACTCTCATTACCTGGGATTCACTTCTCAGTCTGGGCAAAGCTTCAACTGTTTCCTGGATCTCAGATGGGACACACACCACATTTCCACGGATTGCACTCTGTCTGCCTTTAGGAAGAGGAATGATTTTAGCAAAAGGAATGCACTTGCTGATCAGATGTCTCTCTAATATGTTCAAGTCTGACAGTTCTGATGGAATGTCAACAAGCTCCAGGTTATTGTGTACAGCCAGGGAGGGCATGGCTCCACGTCTCAGGTGATCATGGCAGGTATGACAGATCCACTCTTTCTTCCTTTCATCAGGAACTTTGCACTGTTCTTCACTTCTGCAGCTCTCATTACAGTGATGAACAAACTTTCCAGTGAGACAAGCTGCCACCAAGTTGGGATTTTTCAAATACCTTGTTCTGGTACAAACTTTGACTTGATTAGGAAATGAAGCTTTATGACACACAGTACATACCGATGTTGGTCCAGCCTTGATCTGAGTTCTGAAAATGGAAATGGCCTGTCCAATCAAACTGTTGTCTTGTTGCTGTGGTTGTCGGTGAATCTGACGGTATTTACGTCTAATCCTCAAGGCACATCTGATATTATGCATTTTTCTAAATGCCAGATTGTTTTGATACCGGTCTTGCATTACCCTTCTCATTAGCAGCCTGTGTTTACTTCTGAATGCTTGGTCCTGGAAATAACGTGTCATATAAGATTTCTGCCGTTGTCTGAAGACCTCAGAGTTTCTATATTTTGACGTGATGTATTGTCTCTGTTTCTGCTGGAATACAGGGTTACTTTTGTACTGGTCTCTGATGTACTGTCTTTTCTTCTGTCGGATTACATCACTGTTTCGGTAGAAATTTCTTACCAAATCTCTGTGTTTTTGTCTGACAGCAGGATTGTTTCTGTAGGACTTTTTAACTTGACTTCTCTTTCTTTCTTTCACCGTTTCAGTTGCATAACTTCTTCTGGAATAACACTTTTTACTTTCTCTGTATTTTGAATTTGAAGCATACTTCTCTCTTCGTTTCCTGTTTTGATCTTTTCTGAGGGGATTCTTTCCTGAAGACAACCTTCTCTGAATCTTTCTTCTTTCATGTTTGCTGAGTTTCGACAGTTTATCAGAGGTTTCTTTCACCACAGCTGGACATTCAGTTTCTGGTTGCACTGAAGGGACATCAACTTGTTGATTCAGGGACACTGACACTTGACTTGAACTGCTTTCCAAACAAACTTCAGTGATCATTGTGTTCAGACTGTGTGATTTTGATTCATCAACAACAGGTGTCTGTGCAGAGTGTGAAGCAGCAGGTTGTGGACTTACAGGTCTGGTGCTGACAAACATCAGAGGTTTGAACTCATACTGGGTCGTGGATGAGGCGCCATGTTCTCTGTAGCAGCGTAGGAGTCGATTCACCATGTCCTGGAGATGTTTGAACGTCACCATCACAGCTGTTCCAGAATCTTTGTTTGAACCATCATCTTTTCTGGAGTGAGGATCAAAGAAGCCATATCTGCCACTGGGAGTCCTGAACACTGCAATACACAACCTCGTCATGATCAACAGAGCATACTGTACATCATCAGTCAAACAGTTCAGCCTGGAAGACAGGGAAAGGTAGGTATCCATACATCCAGATGGTGGGTTTCCAAAGGTGCCAAAGACAGGAAGTATGGAGAGATCAGCTGTCAGAGTAGAGCTGCGAGAAGGAACGAGGTTAGGGAGTTCATCAGAGGCCAAATGTCCAGAACCATCAGTGTGGACTTCTGGGTCGTTAATAACCTGTTGATATAAAACGTTCCCTTTATCCAGAACAAGGTCCAGGTCTGCTTTTGAGATCGTCTCGTTCTCATGGAGGAAAGCCAGAAATGTCAGAGAGTTACATGTACACTGTTTGTTTGCATTGTCACCATACCTGGCAGAGCTCTGGCTGCGGGAAGCACACAGTCGAATCTCAGAGGGCAGTTCTGTTACCATCACATTACCTTCATCACATGGGGTCATCGTCACCTCACTGCTCACATCTTTGACTTCTTCAGGATTCAGCGCCACAGCCGCCATGTTCTCACAGAGATCAGCAGAACCTTCTGCTGACTGAGGAGTTGCACCATGGGATCCAGTCTGCTGCTGGAACCGACGTTTCTGAGCTTCAGATCTCTTGTTAGGGCGAGGCATTTTCACAGGCAAACCTAAAATATAATGAAGTGAAACAGATGTAGAGAGACACTCCAAACAACGTTACCAGATTCACAACAGGAAACACTCAACTACTGACTGACAACACTGAGGCGTCAACACACAAACAGGAATCACAGTATTGCTTTTCAGTATTTCTCAAATGAATGCGCAGGTGGGATTTCCTGCAGGTTTATCCCAATCATTCGTTGGAGGACCACCAGGTCTCTCGGGTGGGACTCAAAAAATTGAACGAGTCCCCAAATTTCACAACGGCCCCAATAAATTGAGTTGTCGACGGAGGCGTGTTCCCAATAAATTGAGTAGGTCGACACACAAGCTTGACTGGAAAAAATTTATGAGTCAAGTAACTTTTGACCAAAAATAAAATAAAAAATCAGGCAGAGTGGGACAGAGGAGAGGGACAGAGGAGATGGACAGCTAGACAGAGGTCCAGGCAGAGGAGGAGAATGACAGGACAGATAGAATGGTTCAGACAGAGCAGGAGAATGACAGGAAAGACAGAGATTGGTTTTAGACAGAGGGGGACAGAGGAGAGGGACAGAGGAGATGGACAGCAAGACAGAAAGAAGAGATCTTTCGTGAAGATGGGTTGGAGATGATCCAGGTACCTGCAGGACAGAAAGAAAGAAATGAGTGACTGTTTAAGGAAACAGCAGAACCAGCATACAAAATGATTAGAACAATCTGTCACTGAAGGCAAAACTATGAAAACAGCCGGTCCGTGCTTGGCCTGCTAGCTGCATGTTGGGGTTCGTTTTGTTTTTTATTTTTTTTTCTGTCTACCTGCTGCCGCTCTGTCGCCGCTCTCTGGATTTTTTAAGCTGTCTTTCAGGCCAGCAGCATGAGAGGAGGACAAAAGATGGTTGGTTTGTTATGATTAACACCCTGAGGGTGTGTGTTGCATGTGTGTCTGTGTGGAACCTGCATGTGGCTCCTCTGAGTGTGCGTGTGCGTGCACGTTTGTATGCGGTAAATACTGTATATATTGTGGGTGGGAGGGATGGGTTTATTTTGTAATGTTTTCATTTTTTTCTTCTTTCTTTTCTACCCATCATGGGACCAATAACTTTTATCTTATCTTTTGAAATGCTGTTGCTTTTATGATATGAAAGGTGATTTATCAGTAAAGATTGAACATAACTTCAAGTCTCTGTTGGGCTGGGGATCTTATAACAGAGTAAAAAACTCTTGTTTCACTTGTTTTTCCACAAACGTGTTTCAAGATTCAGTAACAGGAAGAGTAGCTTGAAATAAGAGTCATACAAAAGGAATTCTTTCAAAATACAACAACTGACTTCAAGCATGACCAACATCATAAAAGAGAAACCAGACAACTTTCCTCACAGCTCATCATATGATCACATGTTCAGTGTTGACAATGGGATTGAAATATTTAGGAGGTTCTGGAATTATTTCATCTTATATTTCTGATTTTTGTTTTTCACACAAAAAATATATTTACAGTTTTCTGTCAGAAACCCTTCTGGAGACATTATAAGAACATCCAGACTTATTAAAAGAACAGAGTAGTTTTATGAACCAGACATTTATTAAAAAAATTCCTTTACTGTTTGAAAAGAAACTTTTCTATGAAGTAAACATCACTAAAACTTTGGAAGAAGCTTCAGTAATAAGAACAATAGAGACAGATTACTGCTCAAAAATAGATTTCACACACTGGATCTCAGCCAAAACGCTGAACAGTGATTTAAAAAAGATTTATATTGTGAAGTAAACAAATAATTCCTCAAAATCTTAGTTAAAATGAAAAAATAGAGATATAGTTTTTGTGTCTTATTGTTAAACAAAATAAAAGGTCACCCAATCCTGTTTCAACTGCGCAAATAGAGAAAAAAAGAACATTTCTTTAAAAAAACACAGCGAATCAATTGTTTATAGTTTACTATTTAGTTTAGTCTTTCTTTTTAAATCTAAAAATCAGTTTTATTAAAAAAAGTATGTCAACTCTTGGATACTTGTCTGACAAATTTCTACTAGGGGTGTGCGATATGACGATATAAGATCGTTAAGGATTATAACGTCGGGACGATCTCATAAATCATAAAGATCGTTAAACCGTCTATAGGGCACGTTCTCCTCGTTCTTTTTTCACCTATATATAATATTTTTTGGAGTGATGATGTTACCTGAAAGCTTCAGATAATATTAGCTAAATATTCCCTCTAGTGCAGTTATCCACATACATAACAGATACATGTGGAGCAATGTTAACAATGATTAAAAAAAAGAAAGAAAAAAAACGCAGCCACAGCCAGCGCTGCGTTCAGGACGCAAAGGCAGCTAACAGCGAGCGGAGCGCTGTGGAGCTTCTCTGCCTGGAGCTGCTGCTGGGTGGAGGCTGTGTCAGGCAGAGCTGGTTTACAGCAGCAGCACGGGATCGACAAGAGATCAGCCACCATAGAAACACCCCAACAAGCTGGAGGGAGGGACGGTGAAGCCAGCACCGATGCTAATGCTAGCTAGAGAGCTACCGCTAGCAGTTCACAAGCTAGCATGAGGGATTTTATATACAACAAATCACAGAAATGTGAAAAGACACTAAGTGAACAAACCATCAAGTTAACAGCTGAAACGGACCTTTAGTCTGATCACTAGTGGAACGTCTTTGATTTAATGGGATGAGGGGCTGCATTTCAATGGAGACAGAGCCCTCTAGTGGTCATATAGCGCAACTATTAAAACTAAATCCCATTAAAACTGCTAAAAAGCTATTTGATATGTTTAGTTTTTTGTGTTACAAGTGTACTTTATTGTTCATTATCTTTTACCTCATTTTTAAAAGGAGATAAAAGCTTAGATCTCTGAACAAAAAATTATTCTCAAGCAGCTGTATTATTCACTGAGGTTATAGATATTAAAGTTAAATTGTTTTTGTTCTAAATTGTTGTCCTTTAAGAGGTAACCAGCTAAGTTTGCATTTTTATTGACCTTTTTTAATAATCAATTTGGTGTGTTTAGTTTTTGTGTTACAAAACTGCACTCTATTGCTGTTCATGACTTTTTATGTTTGTGCTCATTGCACATTTTGATTAGAAAAAAACCTGTACTATTTAAATTAAAGCCAGTTTCTTTAGCTTAAATTGTCTTTTTTTTTCTTTTAGTGTTTTACATGTTTAAATACATTTTATATGTTTAACATTGGGGGGAAAATGGTCAAACTTGCAAATTAGTCTAGAAAAATCAATACAAAAAAGAATCGTGATAAAATCGTGATCGTGATAATAATTTTAAAAAATCGTGATATGACATTTTTGCCATATCGCCCACCCCTAATTTCTACATTTAAAAATGTTATTTCAATATTTCTTCTCCAATAAAATATATTTCCTACACAGACATATTTTGATTAGTTGAAGTAATTTCAGTCACATAAACTCTATTTCTATCTCATATTTGGGCTTAATTTTTGTTGTAGTACAGAAAGAGGATGAAATGTGTTCACTGGTTCAAAAGAAAACAATTATTTCTTGATTCCAGAGCGAAACTGTTTGTCTTCCTGGTCCACACCAGTATTCCCTGGCCCTGTTCCTGCAGAGCCTCTATCCCGCAGCTTCCAGCTCAGTCTCTGCTTCAACACACCTGAGTCTAATGACTGTGTCCTCAGCAGCTCCCAGCAGAGCCACTAACAGCCTGTTACTGCAGCAGGTGTGTTGAAGCAGGCTGGACTCACTGAGCCACACAGAGTAGAGACTGAAAATATACCTCTATCTGAATAAATAATAACTTAAGCAATATTAAACAGTCATGTGTGTGAAGTTTGACACTCACCAGTCCAACAGTAGAGGAAGGCAGTTCTCTGTGTGAAGAGAGACATGAATTAAACCTCTGGTCAGCAGGAAACTGATGAAGAAAACTGCTGAGTCATGCTACATGCTCCTTTAAAACTTACTGTTGACAGCTCATACCAACAACAGCAGTTGAGGGGAAAAGCTCACAATGAAGCAAAGCATTACAGACAGCAATGAACACTTTAACACACCTGAAACATGAATTAACACCACTAAGCTGGCTTCATGTTAGCCACTTAGCTTCTGCTAGCAGCGCCTGCTAGCTAGAGCGTTAGCCGTCATTAGCATCATCAAACACACTTTTAGAGACAATGTAACTCTCATTCATTCGACCCAAGAGAGACTCCAGAGACTGGAGAGGTTCTCTGAAGCCAGTGGAAGCGAGACACACGCTGTTTATGAAGTTAAAACCGAGTTTCGACAGAGTTTTTCAGAGGAGCTGCGGACTTACCTCTCAGATGCTGCAGCGGAGTGACAGGCTGACGGAGCGCGGTGCGTTCAGGAACCCTCCGAGAACAGAGCATCAACCGAGAAGTTCAATTTCTGAGCTTTTTTCAATCAAATACAGTTTTTCTGGTCCAATAAAATATCGTGAAGATACGGAAGACGGATATACTTCATTAAAATAATAAAAAAAATGTTCAGCTTGCATCTACAAAATATAGTTTTTATTTTCCACTCAGAAAATGGATGAATGTATGCTGTGCATTACTTTTTCTTTCAGACAAAGCAAATGAGGAACACACACACACACACATCTCAGAGACAGACTAAGGCACAGCAGACAGACTAAGAGAGAGAGAGAGAGAGAGAGAGGGAGAGAGGGAGAGAGAGAGAGAGGTGTTGTGCTTGGAGTACTTTGACTATTGAGTTGATATTTCTACACATTAATGCTGGCTGTTTTTCCACTGTCTGGGTTCATAGTGTAAAGTTAACAGGTGTTTCATTCATCACTTGTAGCTTAAAGGGAGCACAGCCACTTTTCTCATACTTCCATGGAGGAGTCATGGAGCGCTCACTGTCTCTGATCATGAGACAGGGGTGCAGGGTGGAGGCTGAGCCCCAGTACTCTGTGGACAGGTGCTCCTGGACATAAGAGCTCAGATGGGACATATTAATGTTATGAGCTGCTGTCAGTGAAACAACTGGGCTGTAAACACCACGACGTTGCTCTGCAGACAGGCCTTCATGTTTCTGAGCAACCTGGATCACACTCTGGAGGAATCTGGATATGACAGTCTGTCTGTCAGCTCCGGACTTATGGCTTTGACTGTGGACAGGTGAGACATAAATGTCAACAACGCCCAAACAGAGAGCGTCCTGCATTGGCTCCATGGGCCGCGGCGCATGAACGTTTAAAGCAGTAGAGCGCTCTGTCCCGGTGAGCCGGCAGCAGAGACATCCTCAGCAGCAGCAGCAGCTCACCGGGTTGATAGAAGAAGTAAAAAGCTTAAAAAGTGTGGTTTTTAAACATAGTTTAAATAATCTGTACACACTGACACACACGTACACTCATCACACACACACAGACTGACACATATCAGAGACAGACTGACATACCACAGACAGACCGACTCACACACCACACAAAGAGAGAGACTGACACACACGCACACACACACACACACACACACACACACACATACAGACTGACACACACACACATAGACACACACCACACAGAGACTGACAGACAGACAGACACACACACATACAGACTGACAGACAGACACACACATACAACACAGAGACACATACACACCACACACAGAGACACACACACACACACACACACACACACACACACACGCGCACACACACACACACACACACACACACACACACGCTCACACGCACGCACACACACACACACACACACACACACACACACACACACAGACTGACACACACCACACAGAGACTGACAGACACACACACACACATAGACACACACCACACAGAGACTGACAGACTGACAGACAGACACACACATACATCACAGAGACACGTACACACCACACACAGAGACAGACTGACATACACTTATATTCACACACACGTTCACACACACTCAGACACACACACACACACACACACATACACACACACACGCACACACACACACACACACACACACAGATCTTCAAGAAAAGATGAACAAAGCATTAATATGCATAAAAAGTTAGATGTCTTAAAAGTGGAATTGTGAAAGTTAAAGTCCAAGTTAAGCAGAAATAAATTTGTGTTCTGAGTTTGTCACACTGCATAAACATGTGTCATTAACCACTGAGCCACATTTGAATGATTAAAAAAATTGCCAAGTATATAAAATAAGGTCTCAAAATCATGGAAAAACAAGCTTCTCTCTGCTGTGAAACGCTGGGGGCGTGTCAGCTAGAAGCGCTGGAGCCACGCCCACAGCTGGAGGGGAGGCGCCTCCAGTGCTAGCTTGTTAGTGTTAGCTTCCATGGAAGCTAACGCTAACAGCCTCATGAGACAGACCAAGCCAGACCAATTTGAGCCATCAGAGCCAGAAACTGACTCAGAGTCAGATGCTGAGAGTGCTCAGCCTCGTTCCTCACAGTGTCCATCAGAATGCTCATTTATTTGTTTAAATTAAACAGTGGGATTCCCCGGTCCGCACCAGTTCTAAGCCAGCTGCTAGGCTGGGAAGGGAAGGGCCCAGCGCGTGTCCAGAGACGTCGCAGCTGCCGCTGTCGGCCACCGACCGCCAACCCGACCCCCTCCGAGGCGGCTTCGGACACTGCCCCGCGTAGGAACCCCACGGTGGCGGGCCTGGGGTGAGCTGACGCCCCGCCGCCCCCCCGGGAACGAGGGCAACCCGCGTCGACGCAGGTGTATTTAGCTAACGGTATCGTTACCCTGCACACTGTGGCACGCAGGGAAGATGCACGAGCGACAGAGGTGACATGTCTGGTTAGCTGACTGGTTGACTGGTTAGCTAGCTGCAAATTATCGTATGAGAGGCTAACCGAGACTCGAAAGCTAGCGGGAAAACCTCTGATGCTAATTCGCTAGATGTATTTATATCTTCAGCATCCGGGGGGCGGGTTTATGCAAATGATGGCCGCGTTACGTAACGCGGCCCCCATTTCTGACCCGCCCATGAAATCCTGAACACAGAAGCGGTGAAAAAAGTCTGCGAAGTCTACCTCCAAAATTAAATCATTAATGGAGGAATGGCTTTTATATGTTGTAAAGAAACACATTTATGACCTATTTAAGGTGTTTAGAAGAAAATGGCTGATTTTGGTTAACTCGGACTTTAAGATATTGTTAAAAATCCAGAAAAAACATTTAAATTATTGAAATGAAGAAGACAATGGCATGAAGAAGTGTAAAATCAAAAAAAGAAAAAAACTGAAAAAGTTGGAAGTCTTTAAAGTTTAAATGAAAAAGTAAAAAAAATGTCAAAATATGCTCAAAAATTAAAATGTAAAAGCTAAAAATCTTAAAAACACTGAAGAAAGCATTGAAATCACTTAAAAAGTTGAATGCTTCATGATAAAAAAGTAAAACTTAAAATACCTTTGAAAATCTTGAAAACATGAAAAGTTTTTTGTAGAAGCTGAAAACATTGAATATCTATACAGTTGAAATGAAAAAGCTGAAAACATGAACTTGAAAACACTTGAACTTATTATAAGAAGTTTGAAAAGAGTAAAATCATGGAAAAACACTCGAAAATAAGCAAAAACAGATATGAGAAAGTTGAAAAAAATTCATCGAAGTTGAAAAACATTGGAAAAGTTTTAAAAAGGTGAAAAAAGTAAAAAGGAAAAGGTCGAAAAAGTTGAAAAAACTCAAAAATGAGGTAAAATATTGAAAATAGTTTACGAATGCTGAAAAAAATTGAAAAAAGGAAAAAAAATCAGAAAAAGCTAAAAAGACTTGAAAAACTTTTAAAAGGTGAAAAACCTGGAAAACATTGAAAAATGCTGATAAATGTTGAAAAAGTTTGAAAACGCAAAAAGCTGGAAAAGGTCGAAAACATTGCAAAAGGTCAAAAGGTTAAAAAACATTGAAAAAGGTTGAAATAGTTTGAAAACACTGCAAAAAGTTGAAAAAGGTTGAAAAAGTTTGAAAACACTGTACAAAGTTGAAATAAGTTGAAAACATTTGAAAACACTGCAAAAAGTTGAAAAAGGTTGAAAAAACTGTAGAAAGTTGAAAAAGTTGAAAAATGTTCAAAAAAGTTGAAAAAGGTTGAAAAAGGCTGAAAACACTGCAATAAGTTGAAAAAGGTTGAAAAAGGTTGAAAACACTGCAAAAGTTGAAAAAGGTTGAAAAAGTTTGAAAACACTGCAAAAAGTTGAAAAAGGTGTAAAACTGCAAAAAGTTAAAAAATATTGAAAAAGGTTGAAATAGTTTGAAAACACTGCAAAAAGTTGGAAAAGGCTGAAAAAGTTGGAAAACACTGCAAAGAGTGGAAAAATTTTGAAAATAGTTGACAAATTTCAAAAACGCTGCAAAAAAAATGAAATAAGTTGAAAAAGGTTGAAGAAGCAGTGAAGTCAGTGTCAGAGTAATAGAGGATCAATAGAGCTCCAGTCTTAATGGAAAAATCCAGACTAATCAAGCAGCAGTCAGCACAACAGGTGTGTCTGTTGCTATGGAAACCAGCTGCACAGCAGCCATGACAGTGAATCAGCACTTTTTTAATGGAGTGCGCATGGTTGAAGAAATGGCATTTCTTGGGGCCCGAAAGGCAAAATTGAAAAAGATTTTCACACAGTCAGATTCAGAAGCCTTTCATGAATTTAATGGTGCAGGAATCATGTCTGTAGGATCATCCATTCAGCCACGGCGATTGTGCGAACACGAGTGAAGTTTTGGATTCAGGCGTCTCCAAAATGCATTGGAGCGGATGGGAGAAAATTATGCACTCACCTCAAACAAATGCCTCTGGAGAGAGAAATGTTTGAGATAGAGACAAAGTGACTCAATTGTACGGGTCACAAGAAAAATGCCTACGTTTTGAGAGGTTATTGTGAAGACTGAGCTAGAAATGTGGTCGTACGGACGAGAAAATTATTATTTTTTTGGTTAAAATTCAGAGCCTCCCCCACTCTAAATTCGAATCTCCCACTCTCGCTTTTCCAATACACACCCATTGTAAACTCCAAAAACGGCTGAAATTCTCTCTGTACTTGAAGGCTCACAGTTTAAATTTGGTAGAAGATCTTGCAATGATATTACATACCTGAATAGAGGACAAAAATGCCTACATTTTAAAAGTTAAATGACTTTTCTATGTGAAAGTATGACAAAGTTTTAAGGGTTCAAATTTGAAGGAGTTGAAAGGTCAGTTGAAGGGGTTTTCCATCCACTTCAATGTTAAAAATAATTTTAAAAAGTTGAAATATTTCAAAAAGTTTAAAAAAGTTTAAAAAGTTTTAAAAGGTTTAAGAAAGGGTTTAAAAAGTTGAATAGTTTAAAAGTTGAATGGTTAAAATCGGTTAAGATTTGAAGGAGTTAAAGGGTTATAAAGTTTAAAAATTTCTCCATCCGTTAATATGGGGCAAAAAGTTGCACAAAAGTTGAAATATTTCAAAAAGTTTAAAAGGTTTTAAAAAGCTAGAACATAGCAGGAATGTCCTTAAAAAGCTGAACATTTTGATACTTGAATGGTTCAAATCAGACAAAAACTGTAGGAGGAGTTAAGCGTCAAAAAACGGGGGAAGAAGTCAGAACTAGAAAAAATTTGCAGTTCCTGAAGAAACTGCAAGTGTGAATGCTGAGCTGAAAATGTTAAACTGTAATGCAGAAAAACTGAATAAGAAAAGGTGAAAAACCCTGAAATAAAGTTGAAAAAGGTTGAAAAACTTTGAAAACACAGCAAAAAGTCGAAAAATGTTGAAAACAGTTGAAAAAGACTGCAATAAGTTGAAAAAGGTTGAAAACACTGCAAAAAGTTGAAAAAGGTTGAAAAAGGTTGAAAACACTGCAAAAAGTTGTAAAGGGTTGAAAAAGGTTGAAAAATTTTCAAAAAAGGTTGAAAACACTACAAAAAGTTGAAAAAGTTTGAAAAAGGTTGAAAACAATGCAAAAAGTTGAAAAGGGTTGAAAAAAGTTGAAAAAGGTTGAAAAAGGTTGAAAACACTGCAAAAAGTTGAAAAAGTTGAAAAAAAGTTGAAAAAGTTTGAAAAAGGTTGAAAACACTGAAAAAAGTTGAAGAAGGTTGAAAAAGTTTTAAAACACTGCACAAGCTTGAAAAAGGTTGAATGTGGTTGAAAAATGTTGAAAACACTGCAAAAAGTTGAAAAAGTTTGAAAAAAGTTGAAAAAGTTTGAAAAAGTTTGAAAACACTGCAAAAAGTTGAAGAAGGTTGAAAAAGTTTTAAAACACTGCACAAGCTTGAAAAAGGTTGAATGTGGTTGAAAAATGTTGAAAACACTGCAAAAAGTTGAAAAAGTTTGAAAAAAGTTGAAAAAGTTTGAAAAAGTTTGAAAACACTGCAAAAAGTTGAAGAAGGTTGAAAAAGTTTTAAAACACTGCACAAGCTTGAAAAAGGTTGAATGTGGTTGAAAAATGTTGAAAACACTGCAAAAAGTTGAAAAAGTTTGAAAAAAGTTGAAAAAGTTTGAAAAAGTTTGAAAACACTGCAAAAAGTTGAAAAAGTTTGAAAAAGGTTGAAAACACTGCAAAAAGTTGAAAAAGTTTGAAAAAGGTTGAAAACACTGCAAAAATTTGAAAAAGTTTTAAAAAGGTTGAAAACACTGCAAAAAGTTGAAAAAAGGTGAAAAATGTTGAATAAAGTTTAAAAATGTTGAAAACACTGCAAAAATTGGAAAAAAGTTGAAAAAGGTTTAAAAAGTTTGAAAACGTTGCAAAAAGTTGAAAAAACTTTAAGAAAGTTGAAGGAGCAGCAGAGTCAGTGTCAGAGTAACAGAGGATCAATAGAGCTCCAGTTTTAATGGGAAAATCCAGACTAATCAAGCTGCAGCAGCACAACAGGTGTGTCTGTTGTAATAGAGACCAGCTGCACAGCAGCCATGACAGTGAATCAGCACTTTTTAATGGAGTGCGCATGGTTGAAGAAATGGCATTTCTCAGGGACCGAAAGGTGAAATTGAAAAAGATTTTCACACAGTCAGATTCAGAAGCCTTTCAGGAATTTAATGGTGCAGGAATCATGTCTGTAGGATCTTCCATTCAGCCACACCGATTGTGCGAACATGAGAGAAGTTTTGGATTCAGGCGTCTCCAAAATGCATTGGAGCGGATGGGAGAAAATTCTGCACTCTCCTCAAACAAATGCCTCTGGACAGAGAACTGTTTGAGATAGAGACAAAGTGACTCAATTGTACGGGTCACAAGGGAAATTCCTACGTTTTGAGGGGTTATTGTGCAGATTGAGCCAGAAATGTGGCTGTACGGACGAGAAAATCATTTTTTCTTTGGTTAAAATTCAGAGCCTCCCGCACTCTAAATTTGATTCTCCCACTCTAGCTTTTCCAATACACACCCATTATAAACTTCAAAAATGGCTGAAATTCTCTCCATACTTAAAGGCTCACAGTTTAAATTTGGTAAAAGATCTTGAAATGATGTTACATACCTGAATAGAGGACAAAAATGCCTACGATTTAAATGTAAAATGACTTGTCTATGTGAAAGTATGACAAAGTAGTAAGGGTTCAAAGTTGAAGGAGTTGAAAGGTCAGTTGAAGGGGTTTTCCATCCACTTCAATGTTAAAAATAATTTTAAAAAGTTGAAATATTTCAAAAAGTTGAACAAAGTTGAAAAAGTTTAAAAAAGTGGAAGAAAGGGTTTAAAAAGTTGAATATTTTAAAAGTTGAATGGTTAAAATCGGTTAAGATTTGAAGAAGTTATAAGATTCCAAAGTTTGAAAAAATCTCCATCCGTTAACATGGGGCAAAAAGTTGCACAAAAGTTGAAATATTTCAAAAAGTTTAAAAGGTTTTAAAAAGCTAGAACATAGCAGGAATGTCCTTAAAAAGCTGAACATTTTGATACTTGAATGGTTCAAATCGGACAAAAACTGTAGGAGGAGTTAAGCGTCAAAAAACGGGGGAAGAAGTCAGAATAATACTAGAAAAAATTTGCAGTTCCTGAAGAAACTGCAAGTGTGAATGCTGAGCTGAAAATGTTAAACTGTAATGCAGAAAAACTGAATAAGAAAAGGTGAAAAACCCTGAAATAAAGTTGAAAATGGTTGAAAAAGGTTGAAAAACACTGCAAAAACTTGAAAAAGGTTGAAAACACTGCAAAAACTTGAAAAATGTTGAAAAAGGTTCAAAACACTGCAAAAAGTTGAAAAGGGTTGAAAAAAGTTGAAAAAGGTTGAAAAAGTTTGAAAACGTTGCAAAAAGTTGAAAAAACTTTAAGAAAGTTGAAGGAGCAGCAGAGTCAGTGTCAGAGTAACAGAGGATCAATAGAGCTCCAGTTTTAATGGGAAAATCCAGACTAATCAAGCTGCAGCAGCACAACAGGTGTGTCTGTTGTAATAGAGACCAGCTGCACAGCAGCCATGACAGTGAATCAGCACTTTTTAATGGAGTGCGCATGGTTGAAGAAATGGCATTTCTCAGGGACCGAAAGGTGAAATTGAAAAAGATTTTCACACAGTCAGATTCAGAAGCCTTTCAGGAATTTAATGGTGCAGGAATCATGTCTGTAGGATCTTCCATTCAGCCACACCGATTGTGCGAACATGAGAGAAGTTTTGGATTCAGGCGTCTCCAAAATGCATTGGAGCGGATGGGAGAAAATTCTGCACTCTCCTCAAACAAATGCCTCTGGACAGAGAACTGTTTGAGATAGAGACAAAGTGACTCAATTGTACGGGTCACAAGGGAAATTCCTACGTTTTGAGGGGTTATTGTGCAGATTGAGCCAGAAATGTGGCTGTACGGACGAGAAAATCATTTTTTCTTTGGTTAAAATTCAGAGCCTCCCGCACTCTAAATTTGATTCTCCCACTCTAGCTTTTCCAATACACACCCATTATAAACTTCAAAAATGGCTGAAATTCTCTCCATACTTAAAGGCTCACAGTTTAAATTTGGTAAAAGATCTTGAAATGATGTTACATACCTGAATAGAGGACAAAAATGCCTACGATTTAAATGTAAAATGACTTGTCTATGTGAAAGTATGACAAAGTAGTAAGGGTTCAAAGTTGAAGGAGTTGAAAGGTCAGTTGAAGGGGTTTTCCATCCACTTCAATGTTAAAAATAATTTTAAAAAGTTGAAATATTTCAAAAAGTTGAACAAAGTTGAAAAAGTTTAAAAAAGTGGAAGAAAGGGTTTAAAAAGTTGAATATTTTAAAAGTTGAATGGTTAAAATCGGTTAAGATTTGAAGAAGTTATAAGATTCCAAAGTTTGAAAAAATCTCCATCCGTTAACATGGGGCAAAAAGTTGCACAAAAGTTGAAATATTTCAAAAAGTTTAAAAGGTTTTAAAAAGCTAGAACATAGCAGGAATGTCCTTAAAAAGCTGAACATTTTGATACTTGAATGGTTCAAATCGGACAAAAACTGTAGGAGGAGTTAAGCGTCAAAAAACGGGGGAAGAAGTCAGAATAATACTAGAAAAAATTTGCAGTTCCTGAAGAAACTGCAAGTGTGAATGCTGAGCTGAAAATGTTAAACTGTAATGCAGAAAAAGCTCAATAAGCAAAGATAAAAAACCCTGAAATAAAGTCGAAAAAGTTTGAAAAAGTATGAAAACGCTGCAAAAGTTGAAAAAGGTTGAAAAAGTTTGAAAACACTGCAAAAAGTTGAATCAGTTTGAAAAAGGTTGAAAACACTGCAAAAAGTTGAAAAATGTTGAAAAACGTTGAAAACACTGCAAAATGTTGAAAAAGTTTGAAAACGCTGCAAAAAGTTGAAAAAAGTTTAATAAGCTTGAAAAACGTTTTAAAAACTTGAAAAAGGTTGAAAAGGGTTGAAACCACTGCAAAAAGTTGAAAAAAGGTCAAAAAGATTGAAAAATGTTGAGAAAGGTTGAAAAAATTTGAAAACACTGCAAAAAGACGAAAAAGGTTGAAAAAGGTTCAAAAAAGTTGAAAAAATTTGAAAAAGGTTGAAAACAATGCAAAAAGTTGAAAAAGTTTAAAAAAGGTTGAAAACACTGCAAAAAGTTGAAAAATGTTGAAAAAGGTTGAAAACACTGCAAAAAGTTGAAAAATGTTGAAAAAAGTTGAAAACACTGCAAAAAGTTGAAAAAGTTTGAAAAAAGTTGAAAAATGTTGAAAACACTGCAAAAAGTTTAAAAAAGGTTGAAAACACTACAAAAAGTTGAAAAAGGTTGAGAAATGTTGAAAACACTGCAAAAAGTTGAAAGGGGTTGAAAAAGGTAGAAGAAGCAGTAGAGTCAGTGTCAGAGTAACAGAGGATCAATAGAGCTCCAGTCTTAATGGAAACATCCAGACTAATCAAGCTGCAGCAGCACAACAGGTGTGTCTGTTGCAATGGAGACCAGCTGCACAGCAGCCATGACAGTGAATCAGCACTTTTTAATGGAGTGCGCATGGTTGAAGAAATGGCGTTTCTCGGGGACCGAAAGGCGAAATTGAAAAAGATTTTCACACAGTCAGATTCAGAAGCCTTTCGTGAATTTAATGGTGCAGGAATCATGTCTGTAGGATCATCCATTCAGCCACGGCGATTGTGCGAACACGAGTGAAGTTTCGGATTCAGGCGTCTCGAAAATGCATTGGAGCGGATGGGAGAAAATTCTGCACTCTCCTCAAACAAATGCCTCTGGAGAGAGAACCGTTTGAGATTGAGAAAAAGTGACTCAATTGTACGGGTCACAAGAAAAATTCCTACGTTTTGAGGGGTTATTGTGCAGATTGAGCCAGAAATGTGGCCGTACGGACGAGAAAAGAATTTTTTTTTTGGTTAAAATTCAGAGCCTCCCGCACTCTAAATTCCTTTCTCCCACTCTCGCTTTTCCAATACACACCCATTGTAAACTCCAAAAACGGCTGAAATTCTCTCTGTACTTGAAGGCTCACAGTTTAAATTTGGTAGAAGATCTTGCAATGATATTACATACCTGAATAGAGGACAAAAATGCCTACGTTTTAAAAGTTAAATGACTTTTCTATGTGAAAGTATGACAAAGTTTTAAGGCTTCAAATTTGAAGGAGTTGAAAGGTCAGTTGAAGGGGTTTTCCATCCACTTCAATGTTAAAAATAATTTTAAAAAGTTGAAATATTTCAAAAAGTTTAAAAAGGTTTAAAAAGTTTAAAAAGGTTTAAGAAAGGGTTTAAAAAGTTGAATATTTTAAAAGTTGAATGGTAAAAATCGGTTAAGATTTGAAGGAGTTGAAGGGTTTCAAAGTTTGAAAAAATCTCCATCCGTTAACATGGGGCAAAAAGTTGCACAAAAGTTGAAATATTTCAAAAAGTTTAAAAGGTTTTAAAAAGCTAGAACATAGCAGGAATGTCCTTAAAAAGCTGAACAATTTGATACTTGAATGGTTCAAATCGGACAAGAACTGTAAGAGGAGTTAAGTGTCAAAAAACGGCGGAAGAATACAGAATAATAATAAAGAAACAGGAAAACAAAGGTGTGAATGCCTTCAGCATTCACACAATAATACTAGAAAAATTTGCAGTTCCTGAAGAAACTGCAAGTGTGAATGCTGAGCTGAAAATGCTAAACTGTAATGCAGAAAAACTGAATAAGAAAAGGTGAAAAACCCTGAAATAAAGTTGAAAGAGGTAGAAAAACACTGCAAAAAGTTGAAAAAGGTTGAAAACACTGCAAAAAGTTGAAAATTGTTGAAAAAGGTTCAAAACACTACAAAAAGTTGAAAAAGTTTAAAAACACTGCAAAAAGTTGAAAAAGTTTGAAAAAGGTTGAAAACACTGCAAAAAGTTGAAAAATGTTGAAAACGGTTAAAAACACTGCAAAAAGTTGAAAAAGTTTGAAAACACTGCAAAAAGTTGAAAAAGGTTGAAAAAGTTTTAAAACACTGCAAAAAGTTGAAAAAGTTTGAAAAAAGTTGAAAACGCTGCAAAAAGTTGAAAAAGGTTGAAAACACTCCAAAAAGTTGAAAAAGGTTGAGAAAGGTTGAAAACACTGCAAAAGGTTAAAAAAAAGTTGAAAAAGGTTGAAAAAGTTTGAAAAAGTTTGAAAACACTGCAACAAGTTGAAAAAGTTTGAAAAAAGTTGAAAAAGTTTGAAAAAAGTTGAAAAAGTTTGAAAAAGGTTGAAAACACTGCAAAAAGTTTAAAAATGTTGAAAAAGGTTGAAAACACTGCAAAAAGTTGAAAAGGGTTTACAAAAAGTTGAAAAGGTTGAAAATTTTTGAAAACACTGCAAAAAGTTGAAAAGGGTTGAAAAAAGTTGAAAAAGGTTGAAAACACTGCAAAAAGTTGAAAAAGTTTGAAAAAGGTTGAAAACACTGCAAAAAGTTGAAAAAGTTTGAAAAAGGTTAAAAACACTGCAAAAACTTTAAAAAGTTGATAGAGGTAGAAGGAGCAGTGGAGTCAATGTCAGAGTAACAGAGGATCAATAGAGCTCCAGTCTTAATGGAAAAATCCAGACTCATCAAGCAGCAGCAGCACAACAGGTTTGTCTGTTGCTATGGAGACCAGCTGCACAGCAGCCATGACAGTGAATCAGCACTTTTTAATGGAGAGCGCATGGTTGAAGAAATGGCATTTCTCGGGGACCGAAAGGCGAAATTGAAAAAGATTTTCACACAGTCAGATTCAGAAGCCTTTCATGAATTTGATGGTGCAGGAATCATGTCTGTAGGATCATCCATTCAGCCACGGCGATTGTGCGAACACGAGTGAAGTTTTGGATTCAGGCGTCTCCAAAATGCATTGGAGCGGATGGGAGAAAATTCTGCACTCTCCTCAAACAAATGCCTCTGGAGAGAGAACCGTTTGAGATAGAGACAAAGTGACTCAATTTGACGAGTCACAAGAAAAATTCCTACGTTTTGTGGGGTTATTGTGCAGATTGAGCCAGAAATGTGGCCGTACGGATGAGAAAAGAATTTTTTTTTTGGTTAAAATTCAGAGCCTCCCGCACTCTAAATTCCTTTCTCCCACTCTAGCTTTTCCAATACACACCCATTATAAACTTCAAAAACGGCTGAAATTCTCTCCATACTTAAAGGCTCACAGTTTAAATTTGGTGAAAGATCTTGAAATGATATTACATACCTGAATAGAGGACAAAAATGCCTACGTTTTAAAGGTTAAATGACATCTCTGCGTCAAAGTATGACAAAGTTTTAAGGGTTCAAAGTTGAAGGAGTTGAAAGGTCAGTTGAAGGGTTTTCCCATCCACTTCAATGTTAAAAATAATTTTAAAAAGTTGAAATATTTCAAAAAGTTGAAAAAAGTTTAAAAAGTTTAAAAAGGTTTAAGAAAGGGTTTAAAAAGTTGAATAGTTTAAAAGTTGAATGGTTAAAATCGGTTAAGATTTGAAGGAGTTAAAGGGTTATAAAGTTTGAAAATTTCTCCATCCGTTAACATGGGGCAAAAAGTTGCACAAAAGTTGAAATATTTCAAAAAGTTTAAAAGGTTTTAAAAAGCTAGAACATAGCAGGAATGTCCTTAAAAAGCTGAACATTTTGATATATGAATGGTTCAAATCGGACAAAAACTGTAGGAGGAGTTAAGCGTCAAAAAACGGCGGAAGAATACAGAAGAAGAATAATAAAGAGAAACAGGAAAATAAAGGTGTGAATGCCTTCAGCATTCACACAATTAAAGAGAAACAGGAAAATAAAGGTGTGAATGCCTTCAGCATTCACACAATAAAGAAACAGGAAAACAAAGGTGTGAATGCCTTCAGCATTCACACAATAACTAGAAAAAATTTGCAGTTCCTGAAGAAACTGCAAGTGTGAATGCTGAGCTGAAAATGTTAAACTGTAATGCAGAAAAACTGAAAAAGAAAAGGTGAAAAACCCTGAAATAAAGTTGAAAAAGGTTGAAAAACTTTGAAAACACGGCAAAAAGTCGAAAAGGGTTAAAAAAGGTTGAAAACACTGCAAAAAGTTGAAAAAGGTTGAAAACATTGCAAAAAGTTGAAAAATGTTGAAAAAGGCTGAAAACACTGCAAAAAGTTGAAAAAGGTTGAATGAGGTTGAAAAATGTTGAAAACACTGCAAAAAGTTGAAAAAGCTTAAAAAAAAGCTGAAAAGGTTGAAAAAGTTTGAAAACGCTGTAAAAAGCTGAAAAAGGTTGAAAAAGTTTGAAAACACTGCAAAAAGTTGAAAATGATTGAAAGGACTGCAAAAAGTTGAAAAAAGTTGAAAAATGTTGAAAACGCTGCAAATAGGTGAAAAAGGTTGAAAAAGGTTGAAAAAGTTTGAAAACACTACAAAAAGTCGAAAAAAGCTGAAAACACTGCCAAGAGTTGAAAAAAGTTGAAAAATGTTGAAAACGCTGCAAATAGGTGAAAAAGGTTGAAAAAGGTTGAAAAAGTTTGAAAACACTACAAAAAGTCGAAAAAAGCTGAAAACACTGCCAAGAGTTGAAAAACTTAAACACAGTTGAAGAAACTGACACATTTTCAAAAACTTAAAAGTTGACAAAGGAGGAGCGAGCAGTAAACAGCAGTAGAGTCAGTGTCAGAGTAACAGAGGATCAATAGAGCTCCAGTCTTAATGGAAAAGTCCAGACTAATCAAGCAGCAGCAGCACAACAGGTGTGTCTGTTGCTATGGAGACCAGCTGCACAGCAGCCATGACAGTGAATCAGCACTTTTTAATGGAGTGCGCATGGTTGAAGAAATGGCATTTCTCGGGGCCCGAAAGGCAAAATTGAAAAAGATTTTCACACAGTCAGATTCAGAAGCCTTTCATGAATGTAATGGTGCAGGAATCATGTCTGTAGGATCATCCATTCAGCCACGGCGATTGTGCGAACACGAGTGAAGTTTTGGATTCAGGCGTCTCAAAAATGCATTGGAGCGGATGGGAGAAAATTCTGCACTCTCCTCAAACAAATGCCTCTGGAGAGAGAACCGTTTGAGATAGAGACAAAGTGACTCAATTGTACGGGTCACAAGAAAAATTCCTACGTTTTAAGGGGTTATTGTGCAGATTGAGCCAGAAATGTGGCCGTACGGACGAGAAAAGAATTTTTTTTTTGGTTAAAATTCAGAGCTTCCCCCACTCTAAATTCGAATCTCCCACTCTAGCTTTTCCAATACACACCCATTGTAAACTCCAAAAATGGCTGAAATTCTGTCCGTACTTGAAGGCTCACAGTTTCAATTTGGTAAAAGATCTTGAAATGATGTTACATACCTGAATAGAGGACAAAAATGCCTACATTTTAAAAGTAAAATGACTTGTCTATGTGAAAGTATGACAAAGTAGTAAGGGTTCAAAGTTGAAGGAGTTGAAAGGTCAGTTGAAGGGTTTTCCCATCCACTTCAATGTTAAAAATAATTTTAAAAAGTTGAAATATTTTAAAAAGTTTAAAAAAGTTTAAAAAGTTTAAAAAGGTTTAAGAAAGGGTTTAAAAAGTTGAATATTTTAAAAGTTGAATGGTTAAAATCGGTTAAGATTTGAAGGAGTTGAAGGGTTTCAAAGTTTGAAAAAATCTCCATCCGTTAACATGGGGCAAAAAGTTGCACAAAAGTTGAAATATTTCAAAAAGTTTAAAAGGTTTTAAAAAGCTAGAACATAGCAGGAATGTCCTTAAAAAGCTGAACATTTTGATATATGAATGGTTCAAATCGGACAAAAACTGTAAGAGGAGTTAAGCGTCAAAAAACGGCGGAAGAATACAGAAGAATAATAATAAAGAAACAGGAAAACAAAGGTGTGAATGCCTTCAGCATTCACACAATAAAGATACGGAATGTAATAGTGTGAATGCCTTCAGCATTCACACAATTAAAGATTTGGAATGTAAAGGTGTGAATGCCTTCAGCATTCACACAACTAGAAAAAATTTGCAGTTCCTGAAGAAACTGCAAGTGTGAATGCTGAGCTGAAAATGTTAAACTGTAATGCAGAAAAACTGAATAAGAAAAGGTGAAAAACCCTGAAATAAAGTTGAAAATGGTTGAAAAAGGTTGAAAAACACTGCAAAAAGTTGAAAAAGGTTGAAAAACACTGCAAAAAGTTGAAAAATGTTCAAAAAGGTTCAAAACACTGCAAAAACTTGAAAAGGGTTGAAAAAAGTTGGAAAAAGTTTGAAAAAGTTTGAAAACAGTGCAAAAAGTTGAAGAAGTTTGAAAAAGGTTGAAAACACTGCAAAAAGTTGAAAAATGTTGAAAAAGGTCGAAAACACTGCAGGAAGTTGAAAAAGTTTAAAAAAGGTTGAAAACACTGAAAACAAACTTGAAAATGTTGAAAAAGGTTGAAAACACTGCAAAAAGTTGAAAAGGGGTGAAAAAAGGTGAAAAATGATGAAAACACTGTAAAAAGTTGAAAAGGGTCGAAAAAAGTTGAAAAAGGTTGAAAAAGGTTAAAAACACTGCAAAAAGTTGAAAAAATTTGAAAAAGATTCAAAACACTGCAAACAGTTGAAAAGGGTTGAAAAAAGTTAAAAAAGGTTGAAAAAGTTTGAAAACACTGCAAAAAGTTGAAAAATGTTCAAAAAGGTTCAAAACACTGCAAAAACTTGAAAAGGGTTGAAAAAAGTTGGAAAAAGTTTGAAAAAGTTTGAAAACAGTGCAAAAAGTTGAAAAAGTTTGAAAAAGGTAGAAAACACTGCAAAAAGTTGAAAAATGTTGAAAAAGGTCGAAAACACTGCAGAAAGTTGAAAAAGTTTAAAAAAGGTTGAAAACACTGAAAAAAATCTTGAAAATGTTGAAAAATGTTGAAAACACTGCAAAAAGTTGAAAAGGGGTGAAAAAAGGTGAAAAATGTTGAAAACACTGTAAAAAGTTGAAAAGGGTCGAAAAAAGTTGAAAAAGGTTGAAAACACTGCAAAAAGTTGAAAAAGGTTGAGAAATGTTGAAAACACTGCAAAAAGTTGAAAAGGGTTGAAAAAAGTTGAAAAAGGTTGAAAACACTGAAAAAGGTTGAAAAAGGTTGAAAACACTGCAAAAAGTTGAAAAATGTTGAAAAAGGTTGAAAACACTGCAAAAAGTTGAAAAGGGTTGAAAAAAGTTGAAAAAGGTTTGAAAAAGTTTGAAAAACGCTGTAAAAAGTTGAAAATCATTGAAAAAGTTTAAAAACGCTGCATAATGTTGAAAAAGTTGAAAAAGGTTAAAAAGAAGTTGAAAAGGTTGAAAAAGTTTGAAAACACTGCAAAAAGTTGAAAAGCGTTGAAAAAAGTTGAAAAAGTTTGAAAACACTGCAAAAAGTTGAAAAGGATTGAAAAAAGTTGAGAAAGGTTGAAAAATTTTGAAAAAGGTTGAAAACACTGCAAAATGTTGAAAAATGTTGAAAAAGGTTGAAAGCGCTGCAAAAAGTTGAAAAATGTTGAATGAGGTTGAAAAATGTTGAAAACACTGCAAGAAGTTAAAGGTTAAAAAAAAAGTTGAAAAGGTTGAAAAAGTTTGAAAACACTGCAAAAAGTTGAAAAGCGTTGAAAAAAGTTGAAAAAGTTTGAAAAAGTTTGAAAACACTGCAAAAAGTTGAAAAGGGTTGAAAAAAGTTGAGAAAGGTTGAACAATTTTGGAAAAGGTTGAAAACAATGCAAAAAGTTGAACAAAAAGTTGAAAAAGTTGAAAAAGGTTGAAAACACTGCAAAAAGTTGAAAAAGTTTGAAAAAGGTTGAAAACACTGCAAAAAGTTGAAAATGGTTGAAAAAAGTTGAAAAAGGTTGAAAACACTGCAAAAAATTTAAAAACGTTGAAATACCTTGAAGAAGCAGTGGAGTCAGTGTCAGAGTAACAGAGGATCAATAGAGCTCCAGTCTTAATGGAAAAATCCAGACTAATCAAGCAGCAGCAGCACAACAGGTGTGTCTGTTGCAATGGAGACCAGCTGCACAGCAGCCATGACAGTGAATCAGCACTTTTTAATGGAGTGCGCATGGTTGAAGAAATGGCGTTTCTCGGGGACCGAAAGGCGAAATTGAAAAAGATTTTCACACAGTCAGATTCAGAAGCCTTTCATGAATGTAATGGTGCAGGAATCATGTCTGTAGGATCATCCATTCAGCCACGGCGATTGTGCGAACACGAGTGAAGTTTTGGATTCAGGCGTCTCGAAAATGCATTGGAGCGGATGGGAGAAAATTCTGCACTCTCCTCAAACAAATGCGTCTGGAGAGAGAACCGTTTGAGATAGAGACAAAGTGACTCAATTGTACGGGTCACAAGAGAAATTCCTACGTTTTGAGGGGTTATTGTGCAGATTGAGCCAGAAATGTGGCCGTACGGACGAGAAAATAATTTATTTTTTGGTTAAAATTCAGAGCCTCCCCCACTCTAAATTCGAATCTCCCACTCTAGCTTTTCCAATACACACCCATTGTAAACTCCAAAAACGGCTGAAATTCTCTCTGTACTTGAAGGCCCACAGTTTGAATTTGGTAAAAGATCTTGAGATGATACTACATACCTGAATAAAGGACAAAAATGCCTACGTTTCAAAAGTAAAATGACATGTCAATGTGAAAGTATGACAAAGTTATAATGGTTGAAAGTTGAAGGAGTTGAAGGGTCAGTTGAAGGGTTTTCCCATCCACTTCAATGTTAAAAATAATTTTAAAAAGTTGAAATATTTCAAAAAGTTGAACAAAGTTGAAAAAGTTTAAAAAGGTTGAAGAAAGAGTTTAAAAAGTTGAATATTTTAAAAGTTGAATGGTTAAAATCGGTTAAGATTTGAAGAAGTTATAAGGTTCCAAAGTTTGAAAAAATCTCCATCCGTTAACATGGGGCAAAAAATTGCACAAAAGTTGAAATATTTCAAAAAGTTTAAAAGATATTTAAAAGTTAGAACATAGCAGGAATGTCCTTAAAAAGCCGCACAATTTGATATATGAATGGTTCAAATCGGACAAAATTTGTAGGAGGAGTTAAGCGTCAAAAATCAGCGGAAGAATACAGAAGAATAACTAGAAAAAATTTGCAGTTCCTGAAGAAACTGCAAGTGTGAATGCTGAGCTGAAAATGTTAAACTGTAATGCAGAAAAACTGAATAAGAAAAGGTGAAAAACCCTGAAATGAAGTTGAAAAAGGTTGAAAAACTTTGAAAACACGGCAAAAAGTCGAAAAAGGTTGAAAAAGGTTGAAAAACACTGCAAAAAGTTGAAAAAGGTTGAAAACACTGCAAAAAGTTGAAAAATGTTGAGAAAGGTTCAAAACATTGCAAAGAGTTGAAAAGGGTTGAAAAAAGTAGAAAAAGGTTGAAAAAGGTTGAAAACACTGCATAAAGTTGAAAAGGGTTGAAAAAAGTTGAAAAAGTTTGAAAAAGGTTGAAAACACTGCAAAAAGTTGAAAAATGTTGAAAAAGTTTGAAAACACTGCAAAAAGTTGAAAAATGTTGAAAAAGTTTGAAAATACTGCAAAAAGTTGAAAAAGTTTAAAAAAAAGTTGAAAAAGTTTGAAAAGGTTTGAAAACACTGCAAAAAGTTGAAAAAGGTTAAAAAAAGTTGGAAAGGTTGAAAAAGTTTGAAAACACTGTACAATGTTTAAAAAGGTTGAAAAAGTCTGAAAACACTGCAAAAAGTTGATAAAGGCAGAAGGAGCAGCAGAGTCAGTGTCAGAGTAACAGAGGATCAATAGAGCTCCAGTCTTAATGGAAACATCCAGACTAATCAAGCAGCAGCAGCACAACAGGTGTGTCTGTTGCAATGGAGACCAGCTGCACAGCAGCCATGACAGTGAATCAGCACTTTTTAATGGAGTGCGCATGGTTGAAGAAATTGCATTTCTCAGGGACCTAAAGGTGAAATTGAAAAAGATTTTCACACAGTCAGATTCAGAAGCCTTTCATGAATGTAATAGTGCAGGAATCATGTCTGTAGGATTATCCATTCTGCCACGACGATGGTGCGAACATGAGAGAAGTTTTGGATTCAGGCGTCTTGAAAATGCATTGGAGTGGATGGGAGAAAATTCTGCACTCTCCTCAAACAAATGCCTCTGGAGAGAGAACTGTTTGAGATAGAGACAAAGTGACTCAATTGTACGGGTCACAAGAAAAATTCCTACGTTTTGAGGGGTTATTGTGCAGATTGAGCCAGAAATGTGGCCATACGGACGAGAAAAGAATTTTTTTTTTGGTTTAAATCGAGAGCTTCCCACACTCTAACTGCCACCCTCCCACTCTAGCTTTTCCAATACACACCCATTATAAACTCCAAAAACGGCTGAAATTCTCTCTGTACTTGAAGCCTCACAGTTTAAATTTGGTAAAAGATCTTTAAATTATATTACCTACCCGAATAGAGGACAAAAATGCCTATGTTTTAAAAGTAAAATGACATGTCAATGTGAAAGTATGACAAAGTTATAATGGTTCAAAGTTGAAGGAGTTGAAAGGTCAGTTGAAGGGTTTTCCCATCCACTTCAATGTTAAAAATAATTTTAAAAAGTTGAAATATTTCAAAAGTTGAAGAAAGTTGAAAAAAATTAAAAAGGTTGAAGAAAGGGTTTAAAAAGTTGAATAGTTTAAAAGTTGAATGGTTAAAATCGGTTAAGATTTGAAGAAGTTATAAGGTTCCAAAGTTTGAAAAAATCTCCATCCGTTAACATGGGGCAAAAAGTTGCACAAAAGTTGAAATATTTCAAAAGTTTAAAAGATTTTAAAAAGCCAGAACATAGCAGGAATGTACTTAAAAAGCTGCACATTTTGATATCTGAATGGTTCAAATCGGACAAAATTTGTAGGAGGAGAAGCGTGCCAAAAAACGGCGGAAGAAGTCAGAGGAGGAATGTAATCGTGTGAATGCCTTCAGCATTCACACAACTAGAAAAAATTTGCAGTTCCTGAAGAAACTGCAAGTGTGAATGCTGAGCTGAAAATGTTAAACTGTAATGCAGAAAAACTGAATAAGAAAAGGCGAAAAACCCTGAAATAAAGTTGAAAAAGGTTGAAAAACTTTGAAAACACGGCAAAAAGTCGAAAAAGGTTGAAAACACTGCAAAAAGTTGAAAAGGGTTGAAAAAAGTTGAAAAAGGTTGAAAAAGTTTGAAAACACTGCAAAAAGTCGAAAAAGGTTGAAAAAGGTTGAAAAACACTGCAAAAAGTTGAAAAAGGTTGAAAACACTGTAAAAAGTTGAAAAATGTTGAAAAAGGTTCAAAACACTGCAAAAAGTTGAAAAATGTTGAAAAAGGTTCAAAACACTGCAAAAAGTTGAAAAGGGTTGAAAAAAGTTGAAAAAGGTTGAAAAAGTTTGAAAACACTGCAAAAAGTTGAAAAAGTTTGAAAAACGTTGAAAACACTGCAAAAAGTTGAAAAATGTTGAAAAAGGTTGAAAACACTGCAAAAAGTTGAAAAAGTTTAAAAAAGGTTGAAAACACTGCAAAAAAACTTGAAAATGTTTAAAAAGGTTGAAAACACCGCAAAAAAACTTGAAAATGTTTAAAAAGGTTGAAAACACTGCAACAAGTTGAAAAGGGTTGAAAAAAGTTGAAAAAGGTTAAAAATTTTTGAAAAAGGTTGAAAACACCGCAAAAAGTTGAAAAATGTTGAAAAAGTTTGAAAACACTGCAAAAAGTTAAAAAAGGTTAAAAAAAGTTGAAAAGGTTGAAAAAGTTTGAAAACACTGCAAAAAGTTGAAAAGGGTTGAAAAAAGTTGAAAAACGTTGAAAACACTGCAAAAAGTTGAAAAAGGTTGAGAAATGTTGAAAACACTGCAACAACTTGAAAGGGGTTGAAAAAAGTAGAAAAAAGTTGAAAAAGTTTGAAAAACGTTGAAAACGCTACAAGAAGTTGAAAAAGGTTGAAAAAGTTTAAAAAAGGTTGAAAACACTGCAAAAAGTTGAAAAATGTTAAAAAAGGTTGAAAACACTGTAAAAAAGTTGAAAAAGGTTGACAAATGTTGAAAGCACTGCAAAAAGTTGAAAGGGGTTGAAAAAATTTGAAAACGGTTGAAAAAGTTTGAAAAAGGTTGAAAACGCTGCAAAAAGTTGAAAAAAGTTGATAGAGGTAGAAGAAGCAGTAGAGTCAGTGTCAGAGTAACAGAGGATCAATAGAGCTCCAGTCTTAATGGAAAAATCCAGACTAATCAAGCTGCAGCAGCACAACAGGTGTGTCTGTTGCTATGGAGACCAGCTGCACAGCAGCCATGACAGTGAATCAGCACTTTTTAATGGAGTGGGCATGGTTGAAGAAATGGCATTTCTCGGGGACCGAAAGACGAAATTGAAAAAGATTTTCACACAGTCAGATTCAGAAGCCTTTCATGAATTTAATGGTGCAGGAATCATGTCTGTAGGATCATCCATTCAGCCATACCAATTGTGTGAACACGAGTGAAGTTTTGGATTCAGGCATCTCGAAAATGCATTGGAGCGGATGGGAGAAAATTTTGCACTCTCCTCAAACAAATGCCTCTGGAGAGAGAACCGTTTGAGATAGAGACAAAGTGACTCAATTGTACGGGTCACAAGAGAAATTCCTACGTTTTGAGGGGTTATTGTGCAGATTGAGCCAGAAATGTGGCCGTACGGACGAGAAAATAATTTATTTTTTGGTTAAAATTCAGAGCCTCCCGCACTCTAAATTCGAATCTCCCACTCTAGCTTCTCCAATACACACCCATTGTAAACTCCAAAAACGGCTGAAATTCTCTCCGTACTTGAAGGCTCGCAGTTTAAATTTGGTAAAAGATCTTGCAATGATATTACATGCCTGAATAGAGGACAAAAATGCCTACGTTTTAAAAGTAAAATGACATGTCAATGTGAAAGTATGACAAAGTTTTAAGGGTTCAAAGTTGAAGGAGTTGAGAGGTCAGTTGAAGGGGTTTTCCATCCACTTCAATGTTAAAAATAATTTTAAAAAGTTGAAATATTTCAAAAAGTTTAAAAAGGTTTAAAAAGTTTAAAAAGGTTTAAGAAAGGGTTTAAAAAGTTGAATATTTTAAAAGTTGAATGGTTAAAATCGGTTAAGATTTGAAGGAGTTGAAGGGCTTCAAATTTTGAAAAAATCTCCATCCGTTAACATGGGGCAAAAAGTTGCACAAAAGTTGAAATATTTCAAAAAGTTTAAAAGGTTTTAAAAAGCTAGAACATAGCAGGAATGTCCTTAAAAAGCTGAACATTTTGATATATGAATGGTTCAAATCGGACAAAAACTGTAAGAGGAGTTAAGCGTCAAAAAACGGCGGAAGAATACAGAAGAATAATAATAAAGAAACAGGAAAACAAAGGTGTGAATGCCTTCAGCATTCACACAACTAGAAAAAATTTGCAGTTCCTGAAGAAACTGCAAGTGTGAATGCTGAGCTGAAAATGTTAAACTGTAATGCAGAAGAAGTTCAAGAGGAAAAGTTGAAAAAACCTGAAAGAAAGTTGAAAAACAATGAAAAGGTTGAAAACACCTGTGAAAAGTTCCAAAAAGGTGATAATAGTGGAAAATGGCTGAAAAAATTTGAAAAAGGTGAGAAAAGTAAAAAAAAAAAAAAAAAAAAAAAAAATTACAAGTTGGAATAGTTTAAAAAGGTTGACATTACAAAAGCCTGAAAAAAACTCAAAGTTGAAAAAAATTGAAAGACTTGAAAACAGTTGAAAAAAGAAGAAAAAGGTAGTAAAAGCTCAAAAAGGTTGAATAATTTATTCCGGTTGAAAAAGCTGAAAAATTTGAAAAAAACCTGAAAAAGTTAGAAAAAACTAATGTAGAAAAATACTGAAAAATATTCAAAAATATGAAGAAGTTTAAAATGTTTACTCAGTTCAGAAATGAAAAGGTTGCTTCAAAATTGAAAAAAGGAAAAAACTCGGAAAAGTGTATATAAGCATAAATATAGCTGCACTGTTTTCAACAGTTTAAAGAAACAAAGTTGTGTCATAAAGTTTGATGTTAAAATCTGAATTAAAACTTAAATTGTTATAAAACTAATTTGATGTCATGCCATGTTCAAAGTTAAAGGCAGAATATATTTTGGAAACGTCTAAAATAAGGCAGCAGTTTTCATGTAAAATACAAACATTTTATTAACTATTCAACAGTTCTAAACTTGAACATTGACAAAAGAAAATAGCATATATTTAGTGTTAACATCTCACAATTTGACGTTTCAGTGAATAGGCCAACAAAACTGTGTCATTTATCTTGTTGTAAAAGACAACATATGTAACTGAAACCCAACAGATCCACATGAGCAAGCATCAGCGACAGTGGAAAGGAAAAACTCCCTGTTCACAGGAAGAAACCTTTGCAGAACCAGGCTCAGAGGTGGCGGCTTTCTGCTATTCCGGTTGGGCTTCAGGGACAAAGAAGAACATGCAGTAGAGGCTCGTCGTACCTCCCAGATCAAACAGTCAGGACAGCTTTCCTCTTCTGAGTCCTTCAAGAGTCAGACTGAGTTCTAAATGTCCAGCAGCTCAGACCAGCTGTTCCTCCAGATGAAGCTTGTTCTGTCCTTGGCTGGACGGCTGCTGCTCTCACAGCTCTTGTCCATGTTGTGGGAGAGGCAGAGAGAACAGGAGACCCAGACGGAACCCTGTTGTGGTTGAGTTGGTCATGATGGAGGAAACAGGAATCAGTTCTCCTGTTCATCAGCGCTGCAGAGTCCCGTCACTTTGATGAGGAGAGACTTGCAGCAGCAGCAGCTCCACAGTGAGGCCATCAGCATGGAGGCTCCTCTGAGGTGAAGGTGGAGGGCAGAGGGAAACACACCATCCTGCTGACAGAAGGTGGATGTTAGTGGGAGAACAAGACACATTCAGAGGTTCCACCTTCAACAAGTCCATGAAATACCTCGAGACGCTGCAGTGCAGGCCCACGTCAGGACTGGAGCTGAAGTTTGTTCCTCTTGGTTCAGTCAGAGTGTCTGCAGACAACAAGGCAGGACGGACAGAGGACAGATGAGTGAGGATTCATGAGACATGTGGGAACAATCTCACTGCATGTTTCAGGATTGGTGAAGTACCTGCAGCTCCGCTGAGAGGACACATGGGGACTGACTGGAGGACGTCTGGTCTGGGCATCCAGCAGTGTCCTCAGAGCAGCAGGACGTCCTCTGCTCTCAGGGGAGAATGAAGGCTGGCAGGCGCCATCTC
This sequence comes from Salarias fasciatus, assembly GCF_902148845.1. Classification (NCBI taxonomy): domain Eukaryota; kingdom Metazoa; phylum Chordata; class Actinopteri; order Blenniiformes; family Blenniidae; genus Salarias; species Salarias fasciatus. Next base: position 119,163 of record NW_021941404.1, on the reverse strand, counting down.
GTCTCACACGCTGGAGAATGTCCGGTTGTACCAGGGACGTCCACGTCTCTCTCATGTCCAGCACTGATGACTGCTTGATGGCTGATGGACATGCTGGGACTGAAGACACTGATGCTCTGCAGGACCTGACAGGTGAATCTGACAGGCACTCTTGGAGACGGCTCAGACAGGTGACTCAGAGGACCCCACAGTGGACAGTCTGGAGGTCGTCCAGCTCCAGTCCTCAAAGGGGACTGAAGAAGGATTCAAACTACTGGGCAGGTGTTAGTTACACCACAGAGCATGTGACTGAATGAAGCTCTGACCCAGAAGAGTGTTGTGGCCTGTGCATTCACCAACCCTGACCCAGACCCACCCACATGATGAATGCACAGGCCTACAGTCTTTTAGTCATTGAACTTTAGATTTAAATATTGTCAATTAGAAAGTGGGGATCTCAATGCAATAATCACTTCAAGAAAAACATAGTTACCTTTGAAGATTTTCACACACCTTCCCTAATTCATGAATGGTCAAACACAGAACTGAAACATCAGAAAAAGGTTATTCACAGTTAAGGAATTTAATTCAACAATCACTTCAACAATCACTTCAAAAAAAGCATGATTTCTTCAAAATCAGTTTTTCACATACCTTACCTCATTCATATGCTGTCAAACACATAATTGAAACAATAAAATAAAAAAGTTAGGCATGATTCAGTTCTGTTAATTAACAAAGGCCTCATCAGGCACCTACAGTCTGAATGGAAAACAATAAATGATTAGAACACTGATCAGGTTATTGAATGAAATGAAGAAAAAGGACATCCAAAGTCTTTCTCTGCTTCACACGTTGCTGAAAGTCAGGACACAGTAAACAGGATCATGGTAGCTGTGATATGATCTCAGGACACCAGACTGGACACAGTGGTCGGGCTGTGAAATGAAAATCAGGTCCAGCAGTGTGTTCTTCTCTGTGGTGGAAGCAGTGATGAATTGAGCGTAACCTCTGGTCTGAAACAGCTCTAGAATGGGCTTCTTGGCTGTGGATGAAAGGTTTTCATTAAAGTCTCCACAGACAATGATGGGCTGACAGTCGAGAATCTCCAGAGAGTCCAGAAAGCTGCTGAGATTAGCCAGGAAAGAAGTCACATCATAGTTAGGAGGTCTGTACACTGCTGCGATGATAGCACTCACTGGAGCATCAAGCTTCAAGGCCACAAACTCAAGATCAGTGACATTCAGCAGATACTGCTTCTCTCGAGCTTGGATGTGGTTTCTCACATAGATGGCTACTCCTCCACCACCTCTGCTGGCAATCTGAGGGAAGTTGCTGTAGGACAGGTGTCTGTTACGTCTGAACAGGTTGTAGCCTGGTAACTGAAGACTGTCAGCAACAAAGGAGCCCTGCAAATGGGTTTCAGTGAGACACAAGATGTCAGCCAAACACATTTCATGGTGGCTCTTGATGTCATTGATGTGAGCCGGTAATCCCTCAGTGTTATGGTGAATGATGGTCAGGGTATCAGGTCTGCTCAGGGTTTCTCTCATCTGTAGAAGGGGCATCATCTCAGCTGGACTGGCTTGTCTCATGCTCTCCAGTGCTGCAGTGATCTGTTGACTGGCATAGAACTTACTCTCATCCATGTCTACAATGTAGAGTCCACTGAGGGAAGTGACTCTGCTCACAGCAACATAAGCCATCCCAGGTTCAAAGATGTTCTTCAGTGACACCACAGCAGACTGCATACTCATTCCCTGGACCTTGTGGATGGTACATGCAAAAGCCAGCTTGATGGGGAACTGTCTGCGCACCACACCTTTCTGCTTCAGGTTGTCTTCCTCTCTCTGAATATAAACCACATCATCATTTTCTTCTGAAGACACATGGCTGTCCATTCGGAGACCCAGCTTAGTGACATGATCATTTTCTGAGATGCACCGCACCAGAGTGCCAAAACTTCCATTGACAAGACCACTTTGCACATCAATGTTTCTGGTCAGCATGACTCGAACGCCCTCAGCAACCTGTAGAGAATCTGGTAGCTCATTTCTGCCTCCTTTCACTGGTGTTTGTTTCCGTGTCATTCTGCCAGTCTGAGGATCTTTCTCGAAGTCATCTGCATCAACTGTGATTATGTTGTCAAACAGTTCAGCCAGCCTTGCAGAGTTGTGTGCATCTACCTGTTTGTTCGTAGCATAGATGTGCAGGACATCAGTTGGACAAAGAGCTGGTTCTGTTACAGTCTGATAAATCAAAGCTCGGTCAGCTTCAGACAACTCAGCAGACTTGTCTTTGACTCGGATCCTGTTCAGCATCTCTGCAAAAGCAACATCATCTTTCTGCCGCATGATCTCAGTCAGAGTGATCATCTGGAAGTGCTCGTGCCACAAGTCGATTTCAGAGGGGTCAAACACACACAGAGGAGTGGAATGCCTCACTGGAGGAAGTTGATAAAAATCTCCAACAGCAATGACAGAAACTCCTCCAAAAGGTCTCTGACTGCCTTTGATCTGCTTTAGTCGAGCATCAACATAGACAAACAACGGCCTGGAAACCATGGACACCTCGTCAATGATCAGGATTTCAGCGTTGAGGAGCTCTGCTCTGACTTCATCCAGCTTGTTACCAAGACCTTGGATTGGAGGTTTGAGACTTCTGGGCAGCTTCAGCAGTGAATGGAGAGTTGAACCTGAAATGTTAAACGCTGCTGTTCCAGTGAAAGCCGTCAGCAGGACAGTAGGCTTACTGATGTCAACCTCGTCACAATGTCGTGGAACATTCCTCAGGATCTTCGATGCTTCTGAGTGAATACATTTGATGAGATGGGATTTACCTGTCCCAGCCCCCCCATTAATGTAATAGAAGAACTGCTCTGGACGAAGGCCACAGACTCTGCGAATGCACCATTCTCTCACAGTGTAAAAGAAACTAGCCTGCTTTAGGTTAAGACTCTGATACATGTGTCTTAACACAGCTGGATCGATCACAGGAGGCTCTCTGGTCACTCTGGCTTCACTGACTGCATCAACTTGACGGCTGTACTCAGGGACATTTTCCTGCTCAGGATCATCAGGATGTGGTTGTTCTGCATCATCATCGTAGTCCACTCTCACAACTTCAGACTGAGGAGCAAGGTTACACCACTCATCCATCACACCTTGATTCTCTTGAAACTCTTCAACAGCTTTCTCAATCTCTTCACTGTTTTTCTCATATTTTTCTCTGTTCTGTTTGACGATCACTTGCACCGACTGGCCGTGGTTCCAGCCTGGCAGCTGAACCCAGCCGGCTCTGTAAAAGCTCTGGTAGGTTGGAAAGCCTGGTCTCTTTAGATCCTCATCTGATCTGTGTGGAAGGTACAGCTTCAGTAATCTGCCATGGAAGTTCTCAGAATCTCTTTCCTCTGAGCAGCGGTAATATCTGATCACAGCTGGCTTATCGTTCTTCCTCCTCTGTACAAAGCCCATGTCATTCAGCAGTGGAAACACATCTGTTCCTTTGCTCTCACGGACAAACCTGCAGGTGGCAGCAAACTCAGCCATGCACATTTCCTCAAACTCTGGTGTTTCTGGTCTGTTCTTATACTTATCCGCCAAAGACGTCATCCAGATGTTTGTACATTCATCAGTGGTGTTCTCAAGGAAGGAGAGAGGGCGACTCATTCTCAGTGGGTTCTCATCCGTTGGTATGAAAACTACAGCTCGGGAACACTTCTTCATCTTCAGTCCACATGCTCTGGCAACACATTCTTGTGCACTGATTTCTCGTTTCTTGGAGTAGGCCTGCATGACTGCTTTCATCTCCTCACTGTCATTCATGTTGCTGGCGTTGGAGTTATTGATCACTGTTTTCAGGTACTCTGAGAGTCCAGCTTCCTTCTTGGTGATGTACTTGGTCAGATAATGAATACAGCCATAGGCATTCAGGATGTAGGACACGTCAATGTTAGCATCCCAGGCTGTGAGTAGGTGTGGATTGTAGGCATTGATCCAGCAATCCTTTGGATCTCGCTTCAGCAGGACAGCACTGGATTTGTTCAGTTCATTCAGGTAAAACTCATATTCAGCCACGGTTAAATCACACTGAGCCAGAAGCTGATCTAAACTCATGGAAGCTGCTTCAGATTCATTCAGGAGTCTGTTCAGAGGTCTCAGCTTAGTCTTTGCAGTTGCAGTATGTTTACCACCATCAGGTCTCGTGATCATTACGTTTCTGCAGGGAGGTTTGGGAAACCCAAAACGGCACCCAGAGCCAACACTTTTGAAACACGTCTTGGTGTGTGTACGACTGTGTTTCTGGACTTCACTGACTTTCTTGTACAGGTCAGGTTGAGTGTGAGGGTCAGGGAGCTGAGCTGTGATGTATCTGGACACAAAATCACACACAGTCTGATCATCATCCTTTTCAAACACAGGTGCACCTTCAACCCAGAGCAGACAGTGAATGTGAGGACTTCCTCTGTGCTGAAACTCCACTCGATAAAAGAAGTCCACAACTTTACCCAGTGGCTGAGCAGGCGAAAGCAGCAAATCTCTGAATAAGGCCTCCACTCGCTTATCAAACATGCGCATTGCTGTCACAGGATTACTTCTCAGGATGTCACATTTTTCTGACCAGTCAAGCTCTTCAAAATTCACCTCCTCACCTTGTTGTCTCTTGATTGCTTCAATCACTTCAGGCCATCGCATCTCAGCAGCTGAAAACGTGCAAAAGAAGGTGGGAGTGCCCAGCTGTCTTATCATAGCAAACAGTTCACTGGTTTTCTGGTGCCAGTAGGCCGGAGTACCACGTAATGCTCTCATGAAGCGAAAAGCCTCGCGGTTTCTCACAAGTTTCTCTACTTCACGTCTGTCTTGCAGCATCCCAGAGGTTATTTTTCGTCCATCTCTGGTCATGGGTTTGCCTTTTCTCAACTGGATGGTCATGCTGTTGGTAGCCAGGTGAACCTCAATCACAAACTGTGCAAAGAACAAATAATTAGAGTCTCTGGCAAATCTGTCATCAATGGAGAAAAGTCTGGATTTGAAGTAACTGCTGGGTGATAGTTTGACACGTCTGCTCTCATCCAGGGTGTTTTGACCTGTAGGAAACTGAACAGGGAAAGCCATGGCCTCAAGTTTTGGGGTCATAAAAAAGCCGACTGGACTGTTTCTCTCAGCAGGAGCAACACAGTAGATTCCTTCACTGAAAGACATGATTTCCTCTGCTACATTAGGAGGTTGAAGACAAGATTCCAGAGCAAAGCCACCATTGGGCATGTCACCTTCCTGCTGTTCTTCAGGTCTGTTCTCTGGTTCTTCACCATCACATGACAGAACATCTAAACCATCCTCAGCCTCATTTTCACACAGAGCATCTTTCTCAAACCTGTCAATCTCCATCAAGTCTGCTTCATCAAACTCCTCCTCCATCCCTTCATCATCATCATCATCATCATCATCAGGCAGGGTGGGGTCACACAGCTCAGCTTCTTCTCTGATAGTGATTTCAGAATACTGTGGGTGAATGTGTTTGAGTTTATGCAGGGCCTGCATCAGTTTAGACCAGGTGACAGTCTGGAAGAGCTGATGTCCTCGGTAACACAGGCGTCTCTTCAGTTTCACTCTCATTATCTGGGATTCACTTCTCAGTCTGGGCAAAGCTTCAACCGTTTCCTGGATCTCAGATGGGACACACACCACATTTCCACGGATTGCACTCTGTCTGCCTTTAGGAAGAGGAATGATCTTAGCAAAAGGAATGCACTTGCTGATCAGATGTCTCTCTAAAATGTTCAAGTCTGACAGCTCTGATGGGATGTCAACAAGCTCCAGGTTATTGTGTATAGCCAGCGAGGGCATGGCTCCACGTCTCAGGTGATCATGGCAGGTATGACAGATCCACTCTTTCTTCCTTTCATCAGGAACTTTGCACTGTTTTTCACTTCTGCAGCTCTCATTACAGTGATGAACAAACTTTCCAGTGAGACAAGCTGCCACCAAGTTGGGATTTTTCAAATACTTTGTTCTGGTACAAACTTTAACTTGATTAGGAAATGAAGCTTTATGACACACAGTACATACGGATGTTGGTCCAGCCTTGATCTGAGACCTGAAAATGGATATGGCCTGTCCAATCAAACTGTTGTCTTGTTCCTGTGGTTGTCGCTGAATGTGACGGTATTTACGTCTTATCTTCAAAGCACATCTCATTCTGTGCATTAGTCTAAACACCTCATTGTTTCGATAACGGTCTTGCATGATCTTTTTCATTAGCAGCCTGTGTTTACTTCTGAATGTTTGGTCCTGGAAATAACGTTGTGTCACATAAGATTTCTGCCGTTGTCTGAAGACCTCAGAGTTTCTATATTGTGACGTGATGTATTGTTTTTGTTTCTGCTGGAATACAGGATCACTTCTGTACTGATCTCTGATGTATTGTTTTTTCTTCTTCTGGATCAAAGGATCATTTCTATAGAGTTCTCTTAAGTACTGCCTTTTCTTATGTCGGATTACAGCACTGCTTCTGTATAAATTTCTCATGAGGTCTCTGTGTTTTTGTCTGACAGCTGCACTGTTTCTGTAGGACTTTTTAACTTGATTTCTCTTTCTCTCTTTCAGTGTTGCAGTTGCATAAATTCTTCTGGAATAACACTTTTTACTTTCTCTGTATGTTGGGTTTGAAGCATACTTCTCTCTTCGTTTCCTATTTTGATCTGTTCTGAGGGAATTCTTTTCTGAAGCCAACCTTCTCTGAATCTTTCTTCTTTCATGTTTACTATGTTTTGACAGTTTATCAGAGGTTTCTTTCACCACAGCTTGTCTTTCAGTTTCTGGTTGCACTGAAGGGACATCAACTTGCTGATGCAGGGACACTGACACTTGACTTGAGCTGCTTTCCAAACAAACCTCAGTGGTTGTTGTGTTCAGACTGTGTGAGTTTGATTCATCAACAACAACAGGTGTCTGTACAGCGTGTGAAGCAGCAGGTTGTGGACTTACAGGTCTGATGCTGACAAATGTCACAGGTTTGAACTCATATTGGGTCATGGATGAGGCGCCATGCTCTCTGTAGCAGCGGAGGAGTCGATTCACCATGTCCTGGAGATGTTTGAACGTCACCATCACAGCTGTTCCAGCCTCTTTCTTTGAACCGTCATCTTTTCTGGAGTGAGGATCAAAGAAGCCATATCTGCCACTGGGAGTCCTGAACACTGCAATGCACAAGCTTGACATGATCAACAGAGCATACTGCACATCATCAGTCAAACAGTTCAGCCTGGAAGACAGGGAAAGGTAGGTATCAATATATCCAGATGGTGGGTTTCCAAAGCTGCCAAAGACAGGAAGTATTGAAAGATCAGCTGTGAGAGTAGAGCTGCGAGAAGGAACGAGGTTAGGAAGTTCATCAGTAGCCAAATATCCAGTACCATCAGTGGGGTGTATCTTAATAGCCTGTTGATATAAAACGTTCCCTTTATCCAGAACAAGGTCCAGGTCTGCTTTTGAGATCATCTCGTTCTCATGGAGGAAAGCCAGAAATGTCAGAGAGTTACATGTACACTGTTTGTTTCTATTGTCACCATACCTGGCAGAGCTCTGGCTGCGGGAAGCACAAACACGGATCTCAGAGGGCAGTTCTGTTATCATCATATTACCTTCATCACATGGGGTCATCATCACCTCACTGCTCACATCTTTGACTTCATCAGGAACCAGTACCACAGCTGCCATGTTCTCACAGAGATCAGAAGAACGCTCTGCTAACTCAGGAGTTGGATTGTGGGATTCAGTCTGCTGCTGGAACCGACGTTTCTGAGCTTGAGATCTCTTGTTGGTGCGAGGCATTGTGACAACAAAACTGGAAAATATAAAGAAGGCAGACAAGTGTAGATCAACGCAGAATGTATTATGTCAACACAAGTAGTTTGATATGAGTTTTTTTTGTTTGTTTTTGAAATAGAAGGGTTTTTTGTTGGGGGGACACTCAAAATTCGGGTCGAGTCCCAAGTTCAGAAGGGCCCCAATAAATTGAGTTGTCGACGGAGGCGTGTTCCCAATAAATTGAGTAGGTCGACACACAAGCTTGACTGGAAAAAAATTATGAGTCAAGTAACTTTTGACCAAAAATAAAACAAAAAACCAGGGAGAGTGGGACAGAGGAGAGGGACAGAGGAGATGGACAGCTAGACAGAGGTCCAGACAGAGAAGGAGAATGACAGGACAGATAGAGTGTTCAGACAGAGCAGGAGAATGACAGGAAAGACAGAGATTGTTTTTTAGACAGAGTGGGATAGATTAGAGGGACAGGGGGAGATGGACAGCAAGACAGAAATATAGAGGAGAAGAGGTCTTCAATGAAGATGGGTGGAGTTGATCCGGGTACCTGCAGGACAGAAATAATAAAATGAGTCGACTGTTTAAGGAAACAGCAGAACCAGCAGACAAAATGATCAGAACAATCTGTCACAGAAGGCAAAACTGTAAAAACACCGCAGAATTCATGACTTCACTGATAATTCTTTGACACATTCCAAGATTTAAAATGTGATTTTTACACGAGGGATAATTTAGCTCATTTTAACAGTTGTTGAATCCTTTAAGGTCCCCGATTTTACAGTATAATGGAGCAAATGAAGCAATTTTAACAGATTGACCTTCGACGGAACTGTGGTTTGTCCATCTGCAACAGTGGTCTGATCTCCACCTTCAGCTGAGGACATGTATGTTTCAGTAGAGTCTTCTCTGGGGATGTACTCGCTCCAATACTGTACTCGTACTTGTTAAAAACTGGCTCATGACAGTAACCGATACCTACAACACGTCAACCAGTGATTTCTCAGTACCAGTGAATCAGCTGCTGCTGTACAACACTTCTGTATGTGGTCAGGAGAGCAGCAGTAAGAGCTGGAGCCAGAGGATGTGGTGTTTGTTCAGAGGATTAAATAATGCTGGAAGGTTTCCTAATGCGCCGGTCTGTGCTTGGCCTGCTGGCTGCATGTCGGGGTTTGTTTTGGGGGTTTTTTTCAGGCTACCTGCTGCCACTCTGTCGCCACTCTCTGGATTTTTTTAAGCTGTCTTTCAGGCCAGCAGCATGAGAGAAGGACAAAAAAGATGATTGGTTTGTTTTGATTAACACCCCAACAGTCCTGTCAGTCACACAGACAGTGTGTGTGTACGAGGGGGTGTGTTGCATGTGTGTCTATGGGGTACCTGCGTGTGGCTCCTGTGAGTGTGTGTGTAAGTTTGTATGCTGTATATATGTATATTTTGTGGGTGGGTGGGATGGGTTTATTTTGTAATGTTGTCATTATTTTCTTCTTTTTTTTTTCTTCCCATCGTGGGACCAATAAAGTTTTATCGTATCTTTTGAAATGCTGTTGCTTTTATTACATGAAAGGTGCTTTATCAGTAAAGATTGAATATAACTTCTAGTCTCTGTTGGGCTGGGGATCTTATAACAGAGTGAAAGACTCTTGTTTCACCTGTCTTTCACCAAACGTGTTTCAAGATTCAGTAACAAGACGAGTAGCTTGAAATAAGAATCATGCAAAAGGAATTCATTCAAAATAGAACAACTGACTTCAAGCATGACTGACATCATAAAAGAGAAACCAGACAACTTTCCTCACAACTCATATGATCACACATGTTCAATGTTGACAACAGGATTCAAGTATTTAGGAGGTTCTGGAATGATTTCATCTTCTGTTTCTGATTTTTGGTTTTCACACAATATATATTTTCATTTACAGTTTTCTTTCAGAAACCATCCTGGATATATTGTAAGAACATCCAGACTTATTAAAAGAACAGAGCAGCTTTATGAACCAGACATTTATTAAAAACCTTCCTTTACTGTTTGAAGAGAAACTTTTCTATGAAGTAAACATCACTAAAACCTTGGAAGAAGCTTCAGTAATAAGAACAATAGAGACATTACTGCTCAAAAATAGATTTCACACTGGATCTCAACCAAAATGCTGAGCAGTGATTTAAAAAAAATTAGATTGTGAAGAAACAAATAATTCCTCAAAATCTTAGTTAAAATGAAAAAATAGAGATACAGTTTTTCCGTCTTTTATTTTTAAACAAAAGAGGTCACCCAAACCTGTTTCAATTGGGTGAATTCTACAATTCTACAATTTCATTCAGCAGATGCTTTTGTCCAAAGCGACGTACAACACAAGCAAGAATACAGACATAAGAAAGAAAGAAACCATTAGTAAATGCTTCAATTGCTTCAAGTGCGATTGGTCAAGGGAGTTGCCATCAAGTTGCAGAAGAGGAGCCACTACCCCCCCCCTTTTTTTTTTTTGTTTTTTGTGTGTCAACTTAGTCAGTGGTACATAAGTGCTGGGTTTTAGAACACCTGATCTATTCTTCCCCGAACATGGGATCGGATTAAGACCCTAGGTGTTCTCTGAACAATTGAGTCTTCAATTGTCTTTTGAAAGTAAAAAGAGACTCGGCGGAACGCACCGAGTTAGGTAGTTCGTTCCACCATTTGGGAACAACAGAGGAGAATAGAGAAAAAAGAACACTTCTTTTAAAAAACAGAGAGAATCAATTTTTTATAGTTTACTATTGAGCTTTCTTTAATCTAAAAATCAGCTTTATTAATAAAAAAAAAAAAAAAAGGATTTAAACTCTTGGATACTTGTCTGACAAATTTCTACATTTAAAAATCTTATTTCAACATTTCTTCTCCAATAAAATATATTCCCTGCACATACATGTGATTAGTTTTAAGTGATTTCATTCACATAATCTGTATTTCTATCTCATACTTGGGCTTCCTTTTTGTTGCAGTACCAAAAGAGGATGAAATGTGTTTCACTGGTTAAAAAGACATTTGTCTTGATCCCAGAGAGAAACTGTTTGTCTTCCTGGTCCACACCAGTGTTCTCTGGCCCTGTTCCTGCAGAGCCTCTATCCAGCAGCTTCCAGCTCAGTCTCTGCTTCAACACACCTGAGTCTAATGACTGTGTCCTCAGCAGCTCCCAGCAGAGCCACTAACAGCCTGTTACTGCAGCAGGTGTGTTGAAGCAGGCTGGACTCCACTGAGCCACACAGAGCAGACACTGAAAATAGGCTTCTATTTGAATAAAAATAACTGAACCACTATTAAACAGTCATGTGTGTGAAGTGTGACACTCACCAACAAACAGCAGACCAACACAGTTCTCTGTGTGAAGAGAGACATGAATTAAACCTCTGGTCAGCAGGAAACTGATGAAGAAAACTGCTGAGTCATGCTACATCTACTTCAAGCCTTACTGTTGACAGCTCATGTTAACAACAGCAGCTGGTGAGAAAAGCTCACAATGAAGCTAAGCTTTAGAGACAGCAATGAACACTTTAACACCCCTGAAACATTAATTAACATGACCAACCTGGCTTCATGTTAGCCACTTAGCTTCTGATAGCAGCTAACGTTAGCTCGAGCGTTAGCTGTCATTGATATCATCAAACACACTTTTAAAGACAACATAACTGTCATTCATTTGACCCAAGAGAGACCCCAGAGACTGGAGAGGCTCTTTGAAGCCAGTGGAAGTGAGCCACATGCTGTTTTATGAAGTTTAAACCGAGTTTTGACAGAGTTTTTCAGAGGAGCAGCGGACTTACCTCTCAGCTGCAGCAGCGGAGTGACAGGCTGACGGAGCGCGGTGCGTTCAGGGACGCTCCGGACAACAGAGCGTCAGCCGAGAAGTTCAACTTCTGAGCTTTTTTCAATCAAATAAAGTTTTCTGGTTCAATAAAATATCGTGAAGATACTGAAGATGGATAAACTTTATTAAAATAAAAAAAAACATGTTCATCTTGCATCTGCAAATAAACAGTTTTTATTTTTCACTCAGAAAATGGATGAATGTAAGCTGTGCATTACTTTTTCTTTCACACAAAGCTAATGAGGAACGCGCACACACACACACACACACACACACACACACACACACACACACACACACACACGCGCACACACACACACACACACACACACACACACACACACACACACACACACACACACACACACACACACACACACATCTCAGAGACAGACTAAGACAGAGTGTGTGTGTGAGAGAGAGAGAGAGAGAGAGAAAGAGAGCAGTGTTGTGCTTGGAGTAGTTTGAGTGTTGCTTTGATATTTCTACACATTATTGTGTTTTTCCACTGTCTGGGTTCTTTGTGTAAAGTTAACAGGTGTTTCATTCATCACTTTCAGCTTAAAGGGAGCACAGTCACTTTTCTCATAGTTTATGTTGGAGGAGTCATGGAGTCCCTCCCTGCGCAGCGCTCGCTGTCTCTGACCATCAGGCACAGGTCCGCGGTGGAGGCTGAGCCCTGGTACTCTGTGGACAGGTGCTGCTGGACATAGGAACCCAGATGGGACATATTAATGTTATGAGCTGCTTTCAGTGGAATCACTGGGCTGTAAACACGACATTGCTCTGCAGACAGAGCTTCATGTTCCTGAGCGACCGGGATAACACTCTGGAGGAATCTGGATATGACTGTCTGTCAGCTCCGGACTTATGGCTTTGATTGTGGACACCCGTCCATCCATCCATCCATCCCCGCTTATCTGGGGCCGGGTCGCGGGGGTAGCAGTCTCAGCAGGGATGCCCAGACTTCCTGTCCCCAGACTCTTCCTCCAGCTCCTCTGGGAGGATCCCAAGGCGTTCCCAGGCCAGCTGAGAGACATAGCCTCTCCAGCATGTCCTGGGTCTTCCCCATGATTGTGGACACGTGGGACACAAATGTTAACAACGTCCAAACAGAGAGCGTCCTGCATTGGCTCCACGGGCCACGACGCGTGAACATTTAAAGCAGTAGAGCGCTCAATCCCGATGAGCCAGCAGCAGAGACATCCTCAGCGACAGCAGCTCACCAGGACAGAGCGCTCTGCTGTCATAAAAGCTGTAATAAAAATGTTGACATATCCATGAAAGACTGAAACCATAAAAAAGTTGATAGAATAAGTAAAAAGTTTAAAAAGTCTGGTTTTTAAAACATAGTTTAAATAACCCGAAAACGTTGACACACACGAACACACATCAGAGACAGACTAACATACCACAGACAGACCGACTCACACACCACACACAGAGACAGACTGACACACACACACACACACACACACACACACACACACACACACACACACACACACACACACACACACACACACAGACTGACACAAACAGACACACACACCACAGAGACAGACAGACTCACACACACACACATCACAGAGACACACACACCACACACAGAGACAGACTGACACACACACACACACACACATCACAGAGACACACACACACATACACACACACACAAAGAGATCTTCAAAAAAAGATGAAAAAAGCATTAATATGCATAAAAAGTTAGATGTCTTAAAAGTGGAATTGTGAAAGTTAAGATATTGTTAAAAATCAAGAAAAAAACATTGAAATTATTGAAATGAAGAAGGCAATGCCATGAAAAAGTGTAAAATTAAAAAAAGAAAACAACTGAAAAAGCTGGAAGTCCTAAAAGTTGAAATGAAAAAGTTAAAAAAATGTCAAAATACGCTGAAAAATTAACATGTAAAACTTAAAAATCTGAAGAACGTTGAAGAAAGTATTAAAATCACTTAAAAATTTGAATGTCTTCATAATAAAAATGTTAAACTTACAATATCATTAAAAAACATGAAGCTGAAAACACTGAATATCTGTACAGTTGAAATGAAAAAGTTGAAAACATAAAACACTCGAAGTTATTTTAAAAAGCTGTCAAGAGTAAATAAAAAAAACTCGAAAATTTGTAGAAATGGACATGAGAAAGTTGAAAAAAGTTCAACAAAGCTGAAAAACATTGGAAAAGGGTGAAAAACATGAAAAAGTTTTAAAAAGGTGAAAAAAGTCAAACAAAAAAGGTCGAAAAAGTTGAAAAAAACTCAAAAATGTTCCAAAATACTGAAAATAGTTTACAATCGCTGAAAAAGTTGGAAAAAAACAGAAACAATTTTGAAAAATGGGAAAGAAGTTGGAAAAAACAATTAAGAAAAACCTGAAAAGAGTTGAAAAACTTTTGAAAATGTGAAAAACCTGGAAGAAGTTGAAAAATGCTGAAAAACTTTGAAAAAGCTTGAAAAAGTTTAAAGTTTGTAAAAGACTAAAAAAAAGTTGGAAAATATTAAAACTTCACTTAAAAAGTTCTTAAAACTTCAAAATGACTGAACATAGTTGAGAAAGATTGAAAAAGCTACAGAAAGCTGAAACATCGATTTTTAAGTTGAATGAAGTTGGAAAAGTTCACAAAAGTTGGTTACGTTACAGAAACCTGAAAAAAGTTGAATAAAGCTGAAAACAGTTCAAATCGGCTTAAAAAGTTGGAAAAAGCTGAAAAAGTTTTGAAAAAGCAGAAAAAAACATGAGATAAAGCTGTAAAAAGTTGTAGAACTTAAAAAAGTTGAAAATGATTAAAAAAGCTGAAAAAGTTCTCAAATACTGAATAAATTTGAGAAAGTGGAAAGAATTTGGAAAAGTTCGAAGAAAAAACTGAAAAGTTTAAAAACTGAAAAAGATGAAAAGCATCTAAAAAGCTGAAACACGTTGAAAAAATCTGAAGAAGGTTGAAAAGACTTTAAGAAGTTCAAAAATACTGAAAATAGTTGAGAAAGGTTGGAAAAGTTCAAAAAAGCTGATAAAAGTTAGAGAAACAAACATTCAATAAAACTGACAACAGTTGAAAAAAGTTGAAAAGGGTTACAAAAGCCAAAAAATCTTGAGAAAAGCTGAAAAAACTTGTAAAAATGTGAAAATGCTGAATAAAAGTTGTAAACCTTGAGAAAAGATTAAAAGGGTTAAACAGGCTGAAAAAAAACTTGAAAAAAGCTAAAAAAAAAAATTGTAAAAGGTTGAAAATGGTTAAAAAAAAAGGCTGAAAAAACTTGAAAAAGGTTGAAAGGGGCAATAAAAAGGCTTAGAAGTTGAAAGAGTAAAAGAGAGCAGTAAACAGCAGTAGAGTCAGTGTCAGAGTAACAGAGGATCAATAGATCTCCAGTCTTAATGGAAAAATCCAGACTAATCAAGCAGCAGCAGCACAACAGGTGTGTCTGTTGCAATGGAGACCAGCTGCACAGCAGCCATGACAGTGAATCAGCACTTTTTAATGGAGTGCGCATGGTTGAAGAAATGGCATTTCTCGGGGACCAAGATGTGAAATTGAAAAAGATTTTCACACAGTCAGATTCAGAAGCCTTTCATGAATTTAATGGTGCAGGAATCATGTCTGTAGGATCATCCATTCAGCCACGGCAATTGTGCGAACACGAGTGAAGTTTTGGATTCAGGCGTCTCAAAAATGCATTGGAGCGGATGGGAGAAAATTCTGCACTCTCCTCAAACAAATGCCTCTGGAGAGAGAACCGTTTGAGATTGAGACAAAGTGACTCAATTTTACGGGTCACAAGAAAAATTCCTACGTTTAGAGGGGTTATTGTGCAGATTGAGCCAGAAATGTGGCCGTATGGACGAGAAAATAATTTTTTTTTTGGTTAAAATTCAGAGCCTCCCGCACTCTAAATTTGATTCTCCCACTCTAGCTTTTCCAATACACACCCATTATAAACTTCAGAAATGGCTAAAATTCCCTCCATACTTGAAGCCTCACAGTTTAAATTTGGTAAAAGATCTTGAGATGATACTACATACCTGAATAGAGGACAAAAATGCCTACATTTTAAAAGTAAAATGACTTGTCTATGTGAAAGTATGACAAAGTAGTAAGGGTTCAAAGTTGAAGGAGTTGAAAGGTCAGTTGAAGGGTTTTCCCATCCACTTCAATGTTAAAAATAATTTTAAAAAGTTGAAATATTTCAAAAAGTTGAACAAAGTTGAAAAAGTTTAAAAAGGTTGAAGAAAGGGTTTAAAAAGTTGAATATTTTAAAAGTTGAATGGTTAAAATCGGTTAAGATTTGAAGGAGTTGAAGGGTTTCAAAGTTTGAAAAAATCTCCATCCGTTAACATGGGGCAAAAACTTGCACAAAAGTTGAAATATTTCAAAAAGTTTAAAAGGTTTTAAAAAGCTAGAACAAAGCAGGAATGTCCTTAAAAAGCTGAACATTTTGATATATGAATGGTTCAAATCGGACAAAAACTGTAAGAGTAGTTAAGCGTCAAAAAATGGGGGAAGAAGTCAGAAGAATAACTAGAAAAATTTGCAGTTCCTGAAGAAACTGCAAGTGTGAATGCTGAGCTGAAAATGCTAAACTGTAATGCAGAAGAAGTTCAAGAAGAAAGGTTGAAAAGGAAGTTGAAAAATTTTGACAAAGCTTGAAAACACTGCAAAGACTTGAAAAAGGTTGATAAAGGTTGAAAACCTTTGAAAACACTGCAAAAAGTTGAAAAACCTTGAAAAAGGTGAAAACGCTGCAAAAAGTTGAAAAAGGTTGAAAAGACTGCAAAAAGTTGAAAAAGGTTGAAAAAGTTTTAAAATACTGCAAAAAGTTGAAAAAGTTTTAAAAAAGGTTGGAAACACTCTAAAAAGTTGAAAAAGGTTGAAAACACTTCAAAAAGTTGAAAAACACTGTAAAAAGTTGAGAAAAGTTGAAAACGCTGCAAAAAGTTGAAAATCGTTGAAAAAGTTGAAAAACGCTGCAAAAACTTGAAAAAAGTTGAAAAAGTTTGAAAACGCTGCAAAAAGTTGAAAATCGTTGAAAAAGTTGAAAAACGCTGCAAAAACTTGTAAAAAGTTGAAAAAGTTTGAAAACGCTGCAAAAAGTTGAAAATTGTTGAAAAAGTTTGAAAACACTACAAAAAGTTGAAAATCGTTGAAAAAGTTCAAAAACGCTGCAAAAACTTGAAAAAAGTTGAAAAAGTTTGAAAACGCTGCAAAAAGTTGAAAATCGTTGAAAAAGTTGAAAAACGCTGCAAAAACTTGAAAAAAGTTGAAAAAGTTTGAAAACGCTGCAAAAAGTTGAAAATCGTTGAAAAAGTTGAAAAACGCTGCAAAAACTTGAAAAAAGTTGAAAAAGTTTGAAAACGCTGCAAAAAGTTGAAAAATGCTGCAAAAAGTTGAAAAAGGTTGAAAAAGTTTGAAAACGTTGCAAAAAGTTGGAAAAGGTTGAAAAAGTTTGAAAACGCTGCAAAAAGTTGAAAATCGTTGAAAAAGTTGAAAAACGCTGCAAAAACTTGAAAAAAGTTGAAAAAGTTTGAAAACGCTGCAAAAAGTTGAAAATCGTTGAAAAAGTTGAAAAACGCTGCAAAAACTTGAAAAAAGTTGAAAAAGTTTGAAAACGCTGCAAAAAGTTGAAAATCGTTGAAAAAGTTGAAAAACGCTGCAAAAACTTGAAAAAAGTTGAAAAAGTTTGAAAACGCTGCAAAAAGTTGAAAATCGTTGAAAAAGTTGAAAAACGCTGCAAAAACTTGAAAAAAGTTGAAAAAGTTTGAAAACGCTGCAAAAAGTTGAAAAATGCTGCAAAAAGTTGAAAAAGGTTGAAAAAGTTTGAAAACGTTGCAAAAAGTTGGAAAAGGTTGAAAAAGTTTGAAAACGTTGCAAAAAGTTGGAAAAACTTTAAGAATGTTGAAGAAACAACAGAGTCAGTGTCAGAGTAACAGAGGATCAATAGAGCTCCAGTCTTAATGGAAAAATCCAGACTAATCAAGCTGCAGCAGCACAACAGGTGTGTCTGTTGCAATGGAGACCAGCTGCACAGCAGCCATGACAGTGAATCAGCACTTTTTAATGGAGTGCGCATGGTTGAAGAAATGGCATTTCTCGGGGCCCGAAAGGCAAAATTGAAAAAGATTTTCACACAGTCAGATTCAGAAGCCTTTCATGAATTTAATGGTGCAGGAATCATGTCTGTAGGATCATCCATTCAGCCACGGGGATCGTGCGAACATGAGTGAAGTTTTGGATTCAGGCGTCTCGAAAATGCATTGGAGCGGATGGGAGAAAATTCTGCACTCTCCTCAAACAAATGCCTCTGGAGAGAGAACCGTTTGAGATAGAGACAAAGTGACTCAATTTTACGGGTCACAAGAAAAATTCCTACGTTTTGAGGGGTTATTGTGCAGATTGAGCCAGAAATGTGGCCGTACGGACGAGAAAAGAATTTTTTTGGGGGTTAAAATTCAGAGCCTCCCGCACTCTAAATTCCTTTCTCCCACTCTAGCTTTTCCAATACACACCCATTGTAAACTCCAAAAACGGCTGAAATTCTCTCCGTACTTGAAGGTTCACAGTTTAAATTTGGTAGAAGATCTTGAAATGATACTACATACCTGAATAAAGGACAAAAATGCCTACATTTTAAGCGTTAAATGACTTGTCTATGTGAAAGTATGACAAAGTTTTAAGGGTTCAAAGTTGAAGGAATTGAAAGGTCAGTTGAAGGGGTTTTCCATCCACTTCAATGTTAAAAATAATTTTAAAAAGTTGAAATATTTCAAAAAGTTTAAAAAAGTTTAAAAAGTTTAAAAAGGTTTAAGAAAGGGTTTAAAAAGTTGAATATTTTAAAAGTTGAATGGTTAAAATCGGTTAAGATTTGAAGGAGTTAAAGGGTTATAAAGTTTAAAAATTTCTCCATCCGTTAACATGGGGCAAAAAGTTGCACAAAAGTTGAAATACTTCAAAAAGTTTAAAAGGTTTTAAAAAGCTAGAACATAGCAGGAATGTCCTTAAAAAGCTGAACATTTTGATACTTGAATGGTTCAAATCGGACAAAAACTGTAAGAGGAGTTAAGTGTCAAAAAACGGCGGAAGAATACAGAATAATAATAAAGAAACAGGAAAACAAAGGTGTGAATGCCTTCAGCATTCACACAACTAGAAAAAATTTGCAGTTCCTGAAGAAACTGCAAGTGTGAATGCTGAGCTGAAAATGTTAAACTGTAATACAGAAAAACTGAATAAGAAAAGGTGAAAAACCCTGAAATAAAGTTGAAAAAGGTTGAAAAACTTTGAAAACACGGCAAAAAGTTGAAAAAGGTTGGAAACGGTTGAAAAACACTGCAAAAAGTTGAAAAAGGTTGAAAACACTGCAAAAAGTTGAAAAAGGTTCAAAACACTACAAAAAGTTGAAAAAGGTTCAAAACACTACAAAAAGTTGAAAAGGGTTGAAAAAAGTTGAAAAAGGTTGAAAAAGTTTGAAAACACTGCAAAAAGTTGAAAAAGTTTGAAAACACTGCAAAAAGTTGAAAAAGTTTGAAAAAGGTTGAAAACACTGCAAAATGTTGAAAAAGGTTGAATGAGGTTGAAAAATGTTGAAAACACTGCAAAAAGTTGAAAAAGTTTTAAAAAAGTTGAAAAAGTTTTAAAACACTGCAAAAAGTTGAAAAAGGTTGAAAAATTTTGAAAAAGGTTGAAAACACTGCAAAAAGTTGAAAAATGTTGGAAAAGATTGAAAGCGCTGCAAAAAGTTGAAAAATGTTGAAAAAAGCTGAAAACACTGCAAAAAGTTGAAAAAGGTTGAATGAGGTTGAAAAATGTTGAAAACACTGCAAAAAGTTGAAAAAGTTTAAAAAAAGTTGAAAAAGTTTGAAAAAGTTTGAAAACACTGCAAAAAGTTGAAAAAGGTTAAAAAAAAGTTGAAAAGGTTGAAAAAGTTTGAAAACACTGCAAAAAGTTGAAAAGGGTTGAAAAAAGTTGAAAAACGTTGAAAACACTGCAAAAAGTTGAAAAGGGTTAAAAAAGTTTGGAAACACTGCAAAAACTTAAAAAAGTTGATAAAGGTAGAAGAAGCAGTAGAGTCAGTGTCAGAGTAACAGAGGATCAATAGAGCTCCAGGCTTAATGGAAAAATCCAGACTAATCAAGCAGCAGTCAGCACAACAGGTGTGTCTGTTGCTATGGAGACCAGCTGCACAGCAGCCATGACAGTGAATCAGCACTTTTTAATGGAGTGCGCATGGTTGAAGAAATGCCGTTTCTCGGGGACCGAGATGTGAAATTGAAAAAGATTTTCACACAGTCAGATTCAGAAGCCTTTCATGAATGTAATGGTGCAGGAATCATGTCTGTAGGATCATCCATTCAGCCACGGCGATTGTGCGAACACGAGTGAAGTTTTGGATTCAGGCATCTCAAAAATGCATTGGAGCGGATGGGAGAAAATTTTGCACTCTCCTCAAACAAATGCCTCTGGAGAGAGAACGGTTTGAGATAGAGACAAAGTCAGTCAATTGTACGGGTCACAAGAAAAATTCCTACGTTTTGAGGGGTTATTGTGCAGATTGAGCCAGAAATGTGGCCGTACGGACGAGAAAAGCATTTTTTTTTTGGTTAAAATTCAGAGCCTCCCACACTCTAAATTTGATTCTCCCACTCTAGCTTTTCCAATACACACCCATTATAAACTTCAAAAATGGCTGAAATTCTCTCCATACTTGAAGGCTCACAGTTTAAATTTGGTAAAAGATCTTGAAATGATATTACATACCTGAATAGAGGACAAAAATGCCTACGTTTTAAAGGTTAAATGACATCTCTGCGTCAAAGTATGACAAAGTTTTAAGGGTTCAAAGTTGAAGGAGTTGAAAGGTCAGTTGAAGGGTTTTCCCATCCACTTCAATGTTAAAAATAATTTTAAAAAGTTGAAATATTTCAAAAAGTTTAAAAAAGTTTAAAAAGTTTTGAAAGGTTTAAGAAAGGGTTTAAAAAGCTGAATATTTTAAAAGTTGAATGGTTAAAATCGGTTAAGATTTGAAAGAGTTAAAGGGTTATAAAGTTTAAAAATTTCTCCATCCGTTAACATGGGGCAAAAAGTTGCACAAAAGTTGAAATATTTCAAAAAGTTTAAAAGGTTTTAAAAAGCTAGAACATAGCAGGAATGTCCTTAAAAAGCTGAACATTTTGATATATTAATCGTTGAAATCGGACAAAAACTGTAGGAGGAGTTAAGCGTCAAAAAACGGCGGAAGAATACAGAAGAAGAATAATAAAGAGAAACAGGAAAATAAAGGTGTGAATGCCTTCAGCATTCACACAACTAGAAAAAATTTGCAGTTCCTGAAGAAACTGCAAGTGTGAATGCTGAGCTGAAAATGTTAAACTGTAATGCAGAAAAACTGAATAAGAAAAGGTGAAAAACCCTGAAATAAAGTTGAAAAAGGTTGAAAAAATGTTAAAACACGGCAAAAAGTCGAAAAAGGTTGAAAAAGGTTGAAAAACACTGCAAAAAGTTGAAAAAGGCTTAAAACACTGCAAAAAGTTAAAAAATGTTGAAAACGTTTGAAAACACTGCAAAAAGTTGAAAAAGTTTAAAAAAAGGTTGAAAAAACTGCAAAAAGTTGAAAAACGTTGAAAAAGGCTGAAAACACTGTAAAAAGTTGAAAAAGGTTGAATGAGGTTGAAAAATGTTGAAAACACTGCAAAAAGTTAAAAAAGGTTAAAAAAAGTTGAAAAGGTTGAAAAAGTTTGAAAACACTGCAAAAAGTTGAAAAGCATTGAAAAAAGTTGAAAAAGTTTGATAAAGTTTGAAAACACTGCAAAAAGTTGAAAAGGGGTAAAAAAAAGTTGAGCAAGGTTGGAAAATTTTGAAAAATGTTGAAAACACTGCAAAAAGTTGAAAAATGTTGAAAAAGGTTGAAAGCGCTGCAAAAAGTTGAAAAATGTTGAAAAAACTTGAAAAAGTTTGAAAACACTGCAAAAAGTTGAAAAGTGTTGAAAAAAGTTGAGAAAGGTTGAAAAATTTTTAAAAAGGTTGAAAACACTGCAAAAAGTTGAAAAATGTTGAAAAAGGTTGAAAAATGTTGAAAAAGGCTGAAAACACTGCAAAAAGTTGAAAAAGGTTGAAAAAGGCTGAAAACACTGCAAAAACTTGAAAAAGGTTGAAAAATGTTGAAAACACTGCAAAAAGTTGAAAAAGTTTGAAAAAGATTGAAAACACTGCAAAAAGTTGAAAAATGTTGAGAAAAGTTGAAAAAGTTTGAAAAAGTTTGAAAACACTGCAAGAAGTTGAAAAGGGTTGAAAAAAGTTGAAAATAATGCAAAAAGTTGAAAAAGTTGAAAAAAAGTTGAAAAAGTTTGAAAAAGTTTGAAAACACTGCAAAAAGTTGAAAAATGTTGAAAAAAGTTGAAACAGGTTGAAAACACTGCAAAAAGTTGAAAAGGGTTGAAAAAAGTTGAAAAAGGTTGAAAACACTGCAAAACATTTAAAAATGTTGAAATACCTTGAAGAAGCAGTGGAGTCAGTGTCAGAGTAACAGAGGATCAATAGAGCTCCAGTCTTAATGGAAAAATCCAGACTAATCAAGCAGCAGCAGCACAACAGGTGTGTCTGCTGCAATGGAGACCAGCTGCACAGCAGCCATGACAGTGAATCAGCACTTTTTAATGGAGTGCGCATGGTTGAAGAAATGGCATTTCTCGGGGACCGAAAGGTGAAATTGAAAAAGATTTTCACACAGTCAGATTCAGAAGCCTTTCATGAATTTAATGGTGCAGGAATCATGTCTGTAGGATCATCCATTCAGCCACACCGAGGGTGCGAACACGAGTGAAGTTTTGGATTCAGGCGTCTCAAAAATGCATTGGAGCGGATGGGAGAAAATTCTGCGCTCTCCTCAAACAAATGCCTCTGGAGAGAGAACCGTTTGAGATAGAGACAAAGTGACTCAATTTTACGGGTCACAAGAAAAATTCCTACGTTTTGAGGGGTTATTGTGCAGATTGAGCCAGAAATGTGGCCGTACGGACAAGAAAAGAATGTTTTTTTTGGTTAAAATTCAGAGCCTCCCGCACTCTAAATTCCTTTCTCCCACTCTAGCTTTTCCAATACACACCCATTATAAACTCCAAAAACGGCTGAAATTCTCTCCATACTTGAAGGCTCACAGTTTAAATTTGGTACAAGATCTTGCAATGATATTACATACCTGAAAAGAGGACAAAAATGCCTACGTTTTAAAAGTTAAATGACTTTTCAATGTGAAAGTACGACAAAGTTTTAAGGGTTCAAAGTTGAAGGAGTTGAAAGGTCAGTTGAAGGGGTTTTCCATCCACTTCAATGTTAAAAATAATTTTAAAAAGTTGAAATATTTCAAAAAGTTTAAAAAAGTTTAAAAAGTTTAAAAAGGTTGAAGAAAGGGTTTAAAAAGTTGAATATTTTAAAAGTTGAATGGTTAAAATCGGTTAAGATTTGAAGGAGTTGAGGGGTTTCAAAGTTTGAAAAAATCTCCATCCGTTAACATGGGGCAAAAAGTTGCACAAAAGTTGAAATATTTCAAAAAGTTTAAAAGGTTTTAAAAAGCTAGAACATAGCAGGAATGTCCTTAAAAAGCTGAACATTTTGATACTTGAATGGTTCAAATCGGACAAAAACTGCAGGAGGAGTTAAGTGCCAAAAAATGGGGGAAGAAGTCAGAATAAAAACTAGAAAAAATTTGCAGTTCCTGAAGAAACTGCAAGTGTGAATGCTGAGCTGAAAATGTTAAACTGTAATGCAGAAAAAGCTCAATAAGAAAAGGTGAAAAACCCTGAAATAAAGTTGAAAAAGGTTGAAAAAGGTAGAAAAACACTGCAAAAAGTTGAAAAAGTTTGAAAACACTGCAAAAAGTTGAAAAGGGTTGAAAAAGTTGATAAAGGTTGAAAAATGTTGAAAACACTGCAAAAAGTTGAAAAGGTTGAAAAAATTTGAAAACACTGCAAAAAAAGTTGAAAAATGTTGAAAAAGGTTGAAAGCACAGCAAAAAGTTGAAAAAGGTTGAAAAATGTTGAAAACACTGCAAAAAGTTGAAAAAATGTTGAAAAAGGTTGAAAACACTGCAAAAATTTGAAAAAGTTTGAAAAAGTTTGAAAACACTGCAAAAAATTGAAAAAGGTTGAAAAAATTTGAAAAGGTTGAAAAAGTTTGAAAACACTGCAAAAAGTTGAAAATGGTTGAAAAAAGTTGAAAAAGGTTGAAAACACTGCAAAAAGTTGAAAAGGTTTAAAAAAGTTTGAAAACACTGCAAAAAGTTGAAAAAGTTTAAAAAAGGTTGAAAACACTGCAAAAAAACTTTACAAGGTTGAAAAAGGTTGAAAACACTGCAAAAAGTTGAAAAAGGTTGAAAACACTGCAAAAAGTTGAAAAAGGTTGAAAAAGGTTGAAAAATGTTGAAAACACTGCAAAAAGTTGAAAAAAGGTTGAAAAAGGTTGAAAACACTGCAAAAATTTGAAAAAGTTTTTAAAAAGTTGAAAAAGTTTGAAAAAGTTTGAAAACACTGCAAAAAGTTGAAAAAGGTTAAAAATTTTGAAAAGGTTGAAAAAGTTTGAAAACACTGCAAAAAGTTGAAAAGAGTTGAAAAAAGTTGAAAAACTTTGAAAAAGTTCGAAAACTCTGCAAAAAGTTGAAAATGGTTGAAAAAAGTTGAAAAAGGTTGAAAACACTGCAAAAAGTTGAAAAAGTTTGAAAAAGGGTTAAAAACACTGCAAAAAGTTGAAAAAGTTTGAAAAAGGTTGAAAATACTGCAAAAACTTTAAAAAAGTTGATAGAGGTAGAAGGAGCAGTGGAGTCAGTGTCAGAGTAACAGAGGATCAATAGAGCTCCAGGCTTAATGGAAAAATCCAGACTAATCAAGCTGCAGCAGCACAACAGGTGTGTCTGTTGCAATGGAGACCAGCTGCACAGCAGCCATGACAGTGAATCAGCACTTTTTAATGGAGTGCGCATGGTTGAAGAAATGGCATTTCTCGGGGACCGAGATGTGAAATTGAAAAAGATTTTCACACAGTCAGATTCAGAAGCCTTTCATGAATTTAATGGTGCAGGAATCATGTCTGTAGTATCATCCATTCAGCCACGGTGATTGTGCGAACACGAGTGAAGTTTTGGATTCAGGCGTCTCCAAAATGCATTGGAGCGGATGGGAGAAAATTCTGCACTCTCCTCAAACAAATGCCTCTGGAGAGAGAACCGTTTGAGATAGAGACAAAGTGACTCAATTTTACGGGTCACAAGAAAAATTCCTACGTTTTGAGGGGTTATTGTGCAGATTGAGCCAGAAATGTGGCCGTACGGACGAGAAAAGAACGTTTTTTTTGGTTAAAATTCAGAGCCTCCCGCACTCTAAATTCCTTTCTCCCACTCTAGCTTTTCCAATACACACCCATTGTAAACTCCAAAAACGGCTGAAATTCTCTCCGTACTTGAAGGCTCACAGTTTAAATTTGGTACAAGATCTTGCAATGATATTAAATACCTGAATGGAGGACAAAAATGCCTACGTTTTAAACGTTCAATGACTTTTCTATGTGAAAGTATGACAAAGTTTTAAGGGTTCAAAGTTGAAGGAGTTGAAAGGTCAGTTGAAGGGGTTTTCCATCCACTTCAATGTTAAAAATAATTTTAAAAAGTTGAAATATTTCAAAAAGTTTAAAAAGGTTTAAAAAGTTTAAAAAGGTTTAAGAAAGGGTTTAAAAAGTTGAATATTTTAAAAGTTGAATGGTTAAAATCGGTTAAGATTTGAAGGAGTTGAAGGGTTTCAAAGTTTGAAAAAATCTCCATCCGTTAACATGGGGCAAAAAGTTGCACAAAAGTTGAAATATTTCAAAAAGTTTAAAAGGTTTTAAAAAGCTAGAACATAGCAGGAATGTCCTTAAAAAGCTGAACATTTTGATACTTGAATGGTTCAAATCGGACAAAAACTGTAAGAGGAGTTAAGCGTCAAAAAACGGCGGATGAAGTCAGAATAATATTAAAGAGAAACAGGAAAATAAAGGTGTGAATGCCTTCAGCATTCACACAACTAGAAAAAATTTGCAGTTCCTGAAGAAACTGCAAGTGTGAATGCTGAGCTGAAAATGCTAAACTGTAATGCAGAAAAAGCTCAAGAAGCAAAGTTGAAAAACCCTGAAATAAAGTTGAAAAATGTTGAAAAAGTTTGAAAACATTGATAAAAGTTGTAAAAAGGTTGACAATGTTTGAAAACACTGCAAAAGTTAAAAAAGCTTGAAAACACTGTAAAAAGTTGTAAGACGTTGAAAAAGGTTGAAAAGACTGCAAAAAGTTGAAAAAGGTTGAAAAAGTTTGAAAACACTGCAAAAAGTTGAAAAAGGTAGAAGAAGCAGGAGAGTCAGTGTCAGAGTAACAGAGGATCAATAGAGCTCCAGTCTTAATGAAAAAATCCAGACTAATCAAGCAGCAGCAGCACAACAGGTGTGTCTGTTGCAATGGAGACCAGCTGCACAGCAGCCATGACAGTGAATCAGCACTTTTTAATGGAGTGCACATGGTTGAAGAAATGGCATTTCTCAGGGCCCGAAAGGCAAAATTGAAAAAGATTTTCACACAGTCAGATTAAGAAGCCTTTCATGAATTTAATGGTGCAGGAATCATGTCTGTAGGATCATCCATTCAGCCACGGCGATTGTGTGAACATGAGAGAAGTTTTGGATTCAGGCGTCTCCAAAATGCATTGGAGCGGATGGGAGAAAATTCTGCACTCTCCTCAAACAAATGCCTCTGGAGAGAGAACCGTTTGAGATAGAGACAAAGTGACTCAATTGTACGGGTCACAAGAAAAATTCCTACCTTTTGAGGGGTTATTGTGCAGATTGAGCCAGAAATGTGGCCGTACGGACGAGAAAATAATTTTTTTTTGGTTAAAATTCAGAGCCTCCCGCACTCTAAATTTGATTCTCCCACTCAAGCTTTTCCAATACACACCCATTATAAACTCCAAAAACGGCTGAAATTCTCTCCATACTTAAAGGCTCACAGTTTAAATTTGGTAAAAGATCTTGAAATGATGTTACATACCTGAATAGAAGACAAAAATGCCTACATTTTAAAAGTAAAATGACCAGTCTATGTGAAAATATGACAAAGTAATAAGGGTTCAAAGTTGAAGGAGTTGAAAGGTCAGTTGAAGGGTTTTCCCATCCACTTCAATGTTAAAAATAATTTTAAAAAGTTGAAATATTTCAAAAAGTTGAACAAAGTTGAAAAAGTTTAAAAAGGTTGAAGAAAGGGTTTAAAAAGTTGAATAGTTTAAAAGTTGAATGACTAAAATCGGTTAAGATTTGAAGAAGTTATAAGGTTCCAAAGTTTGAAAAAATCTCCATCCGTTAACATGGGGCAAAAAGTTGCACAAAAGTTGAAATATTTCAAAAAGTTTAAAAGATTTTAAAAAGCTAGAACATAGCACCCATGTCCTTAAAAAGCTGCACAATTTGATATATGAATGGTTCAAATCGGACAAAATTTGTAGGAGGAGAAGCGTGCCAAAAAACGGCGGAAGAAGTCAGAGGAGGAATGTAATTGTGTGAATGCCTTCAGCATTCACACAACTAGAAAAATTTGCCGTTCCTGAAGAAACTGCAAGTGTGAATGCTGAGCTGAAAATGCTAAACTGTAATGCAGAAGAAGTTCAAGAAGAAAGGTTGAAAAGGAAGTTGACAAATTTTGACAAAGCTTGAAAACACTGCAAAGAGTTGAAAAAGGTTGATAAAGGTTGAAAACCATTGAAAAGACTGCAAACAGTTAAAAAAAAACCTTGAAAAAGGTGAAAACGCTGCAAAAAGTTGAAAAAGGTTGAAAAGACTGCAAAAAGTTGAAAAAGGTTGAAAAAGTTTTAAAATACTGCAAAAAGTTGAAAAAGTTTTAAAAAAGGTTGAAAACACTCTAAAAAGTTGAAAAAGGTTGAAAAAGGTTGAATACACTTCAAAAAGTTGAAAAAGTTTGAAAAAGTTGGAAAACACTGTAAAAAGTTGAGAAAAGTTGAGAAAGGTTGAAAACGCTGCAAAAAGTTGAAAATCGTTGAAAATGTTCGAAAACGCTGCAAAAACTTGAAAAAAGTTGAAAAAGTTTGAAAACGCTGCAAAAAGTTGAAAATCGTTGAAAAAGTTGAAAAACGCTGCAAAACCTTGAAAAAAGTTGAAAAAGTTTGAAAACGCTGCAAAAAGTTGAAAAAGTTTGAAAACGCTGCAGAAAGTTGAAAATCGTTGAAATAGTTGAGAAATGCTGCAAAAAGTTGAAAAAGGTTGAAAAAGTTTGAAAACGTTGTAAAAAGTTGAAAAAACTTTAAGAAAGTTGAAGAAACAGCAGAGTCAGTGTCAGAGTAACAGAGGATCAATGGAGCTCCAGTCTGAATGGAAAAGTCCAGACTCATCAAGCAGCAGCAGCACAACAGGTGTGTCTGTTGCTATGGAGACCAGCTGCACAGCAGCCATGACAGTGAACCAGCAGTTCTTATGGAGTGCGCATGGTTGAGAAAATGTCATTCCTCGAGGACCCAGAGGTGACATTGAAAAAGATTTGTTCACAATCAGATTCAGAAGTCTTTCATGAATGTAATGGTGCAGGAATAATGTCTGTAGGATCATCCATTCAGCCACTGTGATGGTACGAACATGAGCGAAGTTTTGGATTTGAGTGAGAAAATCTCTCTCCAAAATGCATTGGAGCGGATGGGAGAAAATCCTGCGCTCTCCTCACAGAAATGCAGCTGAAGAGAGAACCGTTTGAGATAGAGACAAAATGACTCAATTGTACGGTTCACAACAAAAATGGCTACGTTTAGAGAGGTAATTGTGTAGATTGAGCCAGAAATGTGGCCAGGGGGACGAGAAAAGAATTATTTTTTCGGTTTAAATTCAGAGCCTCCCGCACTCTAAATTCCTTTCTCCCACTCTAGCTTTTCCAATACACACCCATTGTAAACTCCAAAAACGGCTGAAATGCTCTCCGTACTTGAAGGCTCAGTTTAAATTTGGTAAAAGATCTGGACATGATATAACATCCCTGAATAGAGGATAAAAATGCCTACATTTTGCAAGTAAAATGACGTGTCTACGTCAAAGTATGACAAAGTTGTAAGGGGTCAAAGTTGAAGGAGTTGAAAGGTCAGTTGAAGGGTTTTCCCATTGACTTCAATGTTAAAAATAATTTTAAAAAGTTGAAATATTTCAAAAAGTTGAACAAAGTTGAAAAAGTTTAAAAAGGTTGAAGAAAGGGTTTAAAAAGTTGAATATTTTAAAAGTTGAATAGTTAAAATCGGTTAAGATTTGAAGAAGTTATAAGGTTCCAAAGTTTGAAAAAATCTCCATCCGTTAACATGGGGCATAAAGTTGCACAAAAGTTGAAATATTTCAAAAAGTTTAAGAGATATTAAAAAGTTAGAACATTGCCAGAATGTCCTTAAAAAGCTGCACAATTTGATATATGAATGGTTCAAATCGGACAAGATTTGAAGGAGTAGAAGCGTGTCAAAAAACGGCGGAAGAAGTCAGAATAATAATAATAATAATAAAGAAACAGGAAAATAAACGTGTGAATGCCTCAGGCATTCACACAATAATAAAGAAACAGGAAAATAAAGGTGTGAATGCCTTCAGCATTCACACAACTAGAAAAAATTTGCAGTTCCTGAAGAAACTGCAAGTGTGAATGCTGAGCTGAAAATGTTAAACTGTAATGCAGAAAAAGTTCAAGCAGAAAGGTTGAAAAAGTTTTGAAAATAATTGAAAAAGGTTGACAAAGTATGAAAACGCTGCAAAAAGTTGAAAAAGTTTGAAAACACTGCAAAAAGTTGAAAAGAGTTCAAAAAGGTTGGACAAGTTTGTAAACGCTGCTAAAAGTTGAAAAACTTTGATAAAGGTTGAAAAAAATTGAAAAAAACCTGAAAAAAGTTGAGGAAATCTTAAAAAACCTGATAAAGTTAAAAAACCTGAAGGTTGTAAAACTTGCAAAAGGCTGAAAAAGTTGACGAAGTTAGAAAGACCTGAAAAACAGTTTTAAAAAAAGTAAAAAAAAGAAACCTTAAAAAGGTTTAGAAATACTTAAGTTGGAAAAGATTAAAAAAGCTGAAAAAAAAGCTGAAACAAAGCTCAAAAAATTATAGTTATCAAATTTTGAAAAAGCTGAAAGTTAGAAAGACATGGACAACACTGAAAAAGGTTGAAAATTTTTCAAAAAACCTAAAAAAGTTTTAAAGTTGAAAAACTGAAAAAGTTTACAAAAGTATAAAAGTTTGACGCTGTAGAGGTTAAAGAAGCATCATAAAGTTATGTCTTAAAAGTTTGAATGTTAAATATTTAATCAAAGTTAAACTGATTTAAAAGTAATTTCATATAATGTCTTGTTAAAACAGAGTTAAAGCCTGAATAATTTTGGATACGCCTAAAAAAAAGGCAGCAATGTTGAAGTAAAATACACATTTTATTAAATGTTCAACAACATCAAAACTTAAATATTTACAACAGAAAATATAATATATTTAGTGTTAACCAGCGCTCAGTCTGACATTGCAATGAATAAAAGAACACAATTGTGTCCATTTGTCTTGTTTTAAGAGACAAAAAACAGAACTGAAACCCAACAGATCCACATGAGCAAGCATCAGCGACAGTGGAAAGGAAAAACTCCCTGTTAACAGGAAGAAACCTTTGCAGAACCAGGCTCAGAGGTGGCGGCTTTCTGCTATTCCGGTTGGGCTTCAGGGACAAAGAAGAACATGCAGTAGAGGCTCGTCGTACCTCCCAGATCAATCAGTCAGGACAGCTTTCCTCTTCTGAGTCCTTCAAGAGTCAGACTTTTTTCACACAATTTTACTGAGCAGACGCTTTGTCCAAAGCGACGTACAACAGTGGGGGCAATTCAGGGTTCAGTGTCTTCCCCAAGGACACTTCGACATGCAGACAGGAGGAGACAGGAATTGAACTCACAACCTCCAGACTGAGTTCTGAATGTCCAGCAGCTCAGACCAGCTGTTTCCTCCAGATGAAGCTTGTTCTGTCCTTGGCTGGACGGCTGCTGCTCTCACAGCTCTTGTCCATGTTGTGGGAGAGGCAGAGAGAACAGGAGACCCAACGAGACCCTGTTGTGTGGTTGAGTTGTTCATGATGGAGGAAACAGGAATCAGTCCTCCTCTTCATCAGCGCTGCAGAGTCCCGTCACTTTGATGAGGAGAGACTTGCAGCAGCAGCAGCTCCACAGTGAGGCCGTCAGCATGGAGGCTCCTCTGAGGTGAAGGTGGAGGGCAGAGGGAAACACTCCATCCTGCTGACAGAAGGTGGATGTTAGTGGGAGAACAAGACACATTCAGAGGTTCCACCTTCAACAAGTCCATGAAATACCTCGAGACGCTGCAGTGCAGGCCCACGTCAGGACTGGAGTTGAAGTTTGTTCCTCTTAGTTCAGTCAGAGTGTCTGCAGACAACAAGGCAGGACAGACAGAGGACAGATGAGCGAGGATTCATGAGACATGTGGGAACAATCTCACTGCATGTTTCAATATTGGTGAAGTACCTGCAGCTCCGCTGAGAGGACACATGGGGACTGACTGGAGAACCTCTGGTCTGGACACGATGCAGCTGAGATGATCCCAGCAGTGTCCTCAGAGCAGCAGGACGTCTTCTGCTCTCAATGCAGAATCAAGGCCGGCAGGCGCCGTCCCGTCTCACGTCTCTCTCATGTCCAGCACTGATGACTGCTTTATGGCTGATGGACATGCTGGGACTAAAGACACTGATGCTCTGCAGGACCTGACAGGTGAATCTGACAGGCACTCTTGGAGACGGCTCAGACAGGTGACTCAGAGGACCCCACAGTGGACAGTCTGGAGGTCGTCCAGCTCCAGTCCTCAAAGGGGACTGAAGAAGGATTCAAACTACTGGGCAGGTGTTAGTTACACCACAGAGCATGTGACTGAATGAAGCTCTGACCCAGAAGAGTGTTGTGGCCTGTGCATTCACCAACCCTGACCCAGACCCACCCACATGATGAATGCACAGGCCTACAGTCTTTTAGTCATTTGCATATTAGATATATCTATAATCAATTAGGGAGTGATATCAATGCAATAATCACTTTAACATGATTACAGGATTATTTTAGACATTTACAGATTAGATTTACATGATGTCATTTAGAAAGTGGGGATCTCAATTCATTAATCAATTTTAAAAAAATTATTATAGAACATTGTTGCCGCAATTATGGATGATCAAACATGACAGTGAAAAATCAGAAATCTGTTATTCACACTGCAGGAATTCAATTCAATGATCACTTCAAGAGGAGCATGATGGCTTTCACATACCTTACCTCATTCATATGCTGTCAAACATGATTGAAACAATAAAAAAGGTTATTCATGATTCAGTTCTGTTAACAAAGGCCTTACCTCATCAGGCACCTACAGTCTTAATGGAAAACAATAAATGATTAGAACACTGATCAGGTTATTGAATGAAATGAAGAAAAAGGACATCCGAAGTCTTTCTCTGCTTCACACGTTGCTGAAAGTCAGGACACAGTAAACAGGATCATGATAGCTGTGATACGTTCTCAGGACACCAGACTGGACACAGTGGTCGGGCTGTGAAATGAAAATCAGGTCCAGCAGTGTGTTCTTCTCTGTGGTGGAAGCAGTGATGAGTTGAACATAACCTCTGGTCTGAAACAGCTCTAGAATGGGCTTCTTGGCTGTAGATGAAAGGTTTTCATTAAAGTCTCCACAGACAATGATGGGCTGACAGTCGAGAATCTCCAGAGAGTCCAGAAGGCTGCTGAGATTAGCCAGGAAAGAAGTCACGTCATAGTTAGGAGGTCTGTACACTGCTGCGATGATAGCACTCACTGGAGCATCAAGCTTCAAGGCCACAAACTCAAGATCGGTGACATTCAGCAGATACTGCTTCTCTCGAGCTTGGATGTGGTTTCTCACATAGATGGCTACTCCTCCACCACCTCTGCTGGCAATCTGAGGGAAGTTGCTGTAGGACAGGTGTCTGTTACGTCTGAACAGGTTGTAGCCTGGTAACTGAAGACTGTCTGCAACAAAGGAGCCCTGCAAATGGGTTTCAGTGAGACACAAGATGTC
Source organism: Salarias fasciatus (assembly GCF_902148845.1). NCBI lineage: Eukaryota > Metazoa > Chordata > Actinopteri > Blenniiformes > Blenniidae > Salarias > Salarias fasciatus. The sequence goes on along the minus strand of NW_021941404.1, from coordinate 86,393 downwards.
AGCCAAACACATTTCATGGTGGCTCTTGATGTCATTGATGTGAGCCGGTAATCCCTCAGTGTTATGGTGGATGATGGTCAGGGTATCAGGTCTGCTCAGGGTTTCTCTCATCTGTAGAAGGGGCATCATCTCAGCTGGACTGGCTTGCCTCATGCTCTCCAGGGCTGCAGTGATCTGTTGACTGGCGTAGAACTTACTCTCATCCATGTCTACAATGAAGAGTCCACTGAGGGAAGTGACTCTGCTCACAGCAACATAAGCCATCCCAGGTTCAAAGATGTTCTTCAGTGACACCACAGCAGACTGCATACTCATTCCCTGGACCTTGTGGATGGTACATGCAAAAGCCAGCTTGATGGGGAACTGTCTGCGCACCACACCTTTCTGCTTCAGGTTGTCTTCCTCTCTCTGAATATAAACCACATCATCATTTTGTTCTGAAGACACATGGCTGTCCATTCGGAGACCCAGCTTAGTGACATGATCATTTTCTGAGATGCACCGCACCAGAGTGCCAAAACTTCCATTGACAAGACCACTTTGCACATCAATGTTTCTGGTCAGCATGACTCGAACACCCTCAGCAACCTGTAGAGAGTCTGGTAGCTCATTTCTGCCTCCTTTCACTGGTGTTTGTTTCCGTGTCATTCTGCCAGTCTGAGGATCTTTCTCGAAGTCATCTGCATCAACTGTGATTATGTTGTCAAACAGTTCAGCCAGCCTTGCAGAGTTGTGTGCATCCACCTGTTTGTTCGTAGCATAGATGTGCAGGACATCAGTTGGACAAAGAGCTGGTTCTGTTACAGTCTGATAAATCAAAGCTCTGTCAGCTTCAGACAACTCAGCAGACTTGTCTTTGACTCGGATCCTGTTCAGCATCTCTGCAAAGGCAACGTCATCTTTCTGCCGCATGATCTCAGTCAGAGTGATCATCTGGAAATGCTCGTGCCACAAGTCGATTTCAGAGGGGTCAAACACACACAGAGGAGTGGAATGCCTCACTGGAGGAAGTTGATAAAAATCTCCAACAGCAATGACAGAAACTCCTCCAAAAGGTCTCTGACTGCCTTTGATCTGCTTTAGTCGAGCATCAACGTAGACAAACAACGGCCTGGAAACCATGGACACCTCGTCAATGATCAGGATTTCAGTGTTGAGGAGCTCTGCTCTGACTTCATCCAGCTTGTTACCAAGACCTTGGATTGGAGGTTTGAGACTTCGGGGAAGCTTCAGCAGTGAATGGAGAGTTGAACCTGAAATGTTAAACGCTGCTGTTCCAGTGAAAGCCGTCAGCAGGACAGTAGGCTTACTGATGTCAACCTCATCACAATGTCGTGGAACATTTCTCAGGATCTTCGATGCTTCTGAGTGAATACATTTGATGAGATGGGACTTTCCTGTTCCAGCCCCTCCATTAATGTAATAGAAGAACTGCTCTGGACGAAGGCCACAGACTCTGCGAATGCACCATTCTCTCACAGTGTAAAAGAAACCAGCCTGCTTTAGGTTGAGACTCTGATACATGTGTCTTAACACAGCTGGATCGATCACAGGAGGCTCTCTGGTCACTCTGGCTTCACTGACTGCATCAGCTTGACGGCTGTACTCGGGGACATTCTCCTGCTCAGGATCATCAGGATGTGGTTGTTCTGCATCATCATCGTAGTCCAGTCTCACAACTTCAGACTGAGGAGCAAGGTTACACCACTCATCCATCACACCTTGATTCTCTTGAAACTCTTCAACAGCTTTCTCAATCTCTTCACTGTTTTTCTCATACTTTTCTCTGTTCTGTTTGACGATCACTTCCACCGACCGGCCGTGGTTCCAGCCTGGCAGCTGCACCCAGCCGGCTCTGTAAAAGCTCTGGTAGGTTGGAAAGCCTGGTCTCTTTAGATCCTCATCTGATCTGTGTGGAAGGTACAGCTTCAGTAATCTGCCATGGAAGTTCTCAGAATCTCTTTCCTCTGAGCAGCGGTAATATCTGATCACAGCTGGTTTATCATTCTTTCTCCTCTGTACAAAGCCCATGTCATTCAGCAGTGGAAACACATCTGCTCCTTTGCTCTCACGGACAAACCTGCAGGTGGCAGCAAAATCAGCCATGCACATTTCCTCAAACTCTGGTGTTTCTGGTCTGTTCTTATACTTATCAGCCAAAGATGTCATCCAGATGTTTGTACATTCATCAGTGGTGTTCTCAAGGAAAGACAGAGGGCGGCTCATTCTCAGAGGGTTCTCATCTGTTGGAATGAAAACTACAGCTCGGGAACACTTCTTCATCTTCAGTCCACACGCTCTGGCAACACACTCTTGTGCACTGATTTCTCGTTTCTTGGAGTAGGCCTGCATGACTGCTTTCATCTCCTCACTGTCATTCACGTTGCTGCTGTTGGAGTTATTGATCACTGTTTTCAGGTACTCTGAGAGTCCAGCTTCCTTCTTGGTGATGTACTTGGTCAGATAATGAATACAGCCATAAGCATTCAGGATGTAGGACACGTCAATGTTAGCATCCCAGGCTGTGAGCAGGTGTGGATTGTAGGCATTGATCCAGCAATCCTTTGGATCTCGCTTCAGCAGGACAGCACTGGATTTGTTCAGTTCATTCAGGTAAAACTCATATTCAGCCACGGTTAAATCACACTGAGCCAGAAGCTGATCTAAACTCATGGAAGCTGCTTCAGGTTCATTCAGGAGTCTGTTCAGAGGTCTCAGCTTAGTCTTTGCAGTTGCAGTGTGTTTACCACCATCAGGTCTCGTGATCATTACGTTTCTGCAGGGAGGTTTGGGAAACCCAAAACGGCACCCAGAGCCAACACTTTTGAAACACGTCTTGGTGTGTGTACGACTGTGTTTCTGGACTTCACTGACTTTCTTGTACAGGTCGGGTTGAGTGTGAGGGTCAGGCAGCTGAGCTGTGATGTATCTGGACACAAAATCACACACAGTCTGATCATCATCCTTTTCAAACACAGGGGCACCTTCAACCCAGAGCAGGCAGTGAATGTGAGGACTTCCTCTGTGCTGAAACTCCACTCGATAAAAGAAGTCCACAACTTTACCCAGTGGCTGAGCAGGCGAAAGCAGCAAATCTCTGAATAAGGCCTCCACTCGCTTATCAAACATGCGCATTGCTGTCACAGGATTACTTCTCAGGATGTCACATTTTTCTGACCAGTCAAGCTCTTCAAAATTCACCTCCTCACCTTGCTGTCTCTTGATTGCTTCAATCACTTCAGGCCATCGCATCTCAGCAGCTGAAAACGTGCAAAAGAAGGTGGGAGTGCCCAGCTGTCTTATCATGGCAAACAGTTCACTGGTTTTCTGGTGCCAGTAGGCCGGAGTACCACGTAATGCTCTCATGAAGCGAAAAGCCTCGCGGTTTCTCACAAGTTTCTCTACTTCACGTCTGTCTTGCAGCATCCCTGAGGTTATTTTTCGTCCATCTCTGGTCATGGGTTTGCCTTTTCTCAACTGGATGGTCATGCTGTTGGTAGCCAGGTGAACCTCAATCACAAACTGTGCAAAGAACAAATAATTAGAGTCTCTGGCAAATCTGTCATCAATAGAGAAAAGTCTGGATTTGAAGTAACTGCTGGGTGATAGTTTGACACGTCTGCTCTCATCCAGAGTGTTTTGACCTGTAGGAAACTGTACAGGGAAAGCCATGGCCTCAAGTTTAGGGGTCTTAAAAAAGCCGACTGGACTGTTTCTCTCAGCAGGAGCAACAGAGTAGATTCCTTCACTGAAAGACATGATTTCCTCTGCTACATTAGGAGGCTGAAGACAAGATTCCAGAGCAAAGCCACCATTGGGCATGTCACCTTCCTGCTGTTCTTCAGGTCTGTTCTCTGGTTCTTCACCATCACACGACAGAACATCTAAACCATCCTCAGCCTCATTTTCACACAGAGCATCTTTCTCAAACCTGTCAATCTCCATCAAGTCTGCTTCATCAAACTCCTCCTCCATCCCTTCATCATCATCATCATCAGGCAGGGTGGGGTCACACAGCTCAGCTTCATCTCTGATAGTGATTTCAGAATACTGTGGGTGAATCTGTTTGAGTTTATGCAGGGCCTGCATCAGTTTAGACCAGGTGACAGTCTGGAAGAGCTGATGTCCTCGGTAACACAGGCGTCTCTTCAGCTTCACTCTCATTATCTGGGCTTCACTTCTCAGTCTGGGCAAAGCTTCAACTGTTTCCTGGATCTCAGATGGGACACACACCACATTTCCACGGATTGCACTCTGTCTGCCTTTAGGAAGAGGAATGATCTTAGCAAAAGGAATGCACTTGCTGATCAGATGTCTCTCTAATATGTTCAAGTCTGACAGCTCTGCTGGGATGTCAACAAGCTCCAGGTTATTGTGTATAGCCAGGGAGGGCATGGCTCCACGTCTCAGGTGATCATGGCAGGTATGACAGATCCACTCTTTCTTCCTCTCATCAGGAACTTTGCACTGTTCTTCACTTCTGCAGCTCTCATTACAGTGATGAACAAACTTTCCAGTGAGACAAGCTGCCACCAAGTTAGGATTTTTCAAATACCTTGTTCTGGTACAAACTTTGACTTGATTTGGAAATGAAGCTTTATGACACACGGTGCATACAAATGTTGGTCCAGCCTTGATCTGAGACCTGAAAATGGATATGGCCTGTCCAATCAAACTGTTGTCTTGTTGCTGTGGTTGTCGGTGAATCTGACGGTATTTACGTCTTATCTTCAAAGCACATCTCATTCTGTGCATTGCTCTAAACGCCTCATTATTTCGATACCGCTCTTGCATGATCTTTCTCATTATCAACCTGTGTTTCCTTCTGAATGTTTGGTCCTGGAAATAACGTTGTATCATATAAGTTTTCTGCCGTTGTCTGAAGACCTCAGAGTCTTTATATTGTGACGTGATGTATTGTCTCTGTTTCTGCTGGAATACAGGATTATTTCTGTACTGGTCTCTGATGTACTGCCTTTTCTTCTGACGGACGACGTCACTGTTTCTGTAGAAATTTCTCATGAATTCTCTGTGTTTTTGTCTGACAGCAGCACTGTTTCTGTATGACTTTATCGATTGATTTCTCTTTTTCTCTTTCAGTGTTTCATTTTCATAAGTTCTTCTGGAATGACACTTTTTACTTTCTCTGTATGTTGGGTTTGAAGCATACTTCTCTCTATGTTTACGATTCCGATCATCTTTTCTGAGGGAATTCTTTCCTGAAGCCAACCTTCTCTGAATCTTTCTTCTTTCATGTTTACTATGTTTTGACAGTTTATCAGATGTTTCTTTCACCACAGCTGGTCTGTCATTTTCTGTTTGGACTGAAGGGACATCAACTTGTTCATTCAGGGACACTGACACTTGACTTGAACTGCTTTCTAAATAAACCTCAGATGCAGTTGTGTTCAGACTGTGTGAGTTTGATTCATCAACAACAGGTGTCTGTACAGAGTGTGAAGCAGCAGGTTGTGGACTTACAGGTCTGATGCTGACAAACGTCAGAGGTTTGAACTCATATTCAGTCGTGGATGAGGCGCCATGCTCTCTGTAGCAGCGCAGGAGTCGATTCACCATGTCTTGGAGATGTTTGAACGTCACCATCACAGCTGTTCCAGCCTCTTTCTTTGAACCATCATCTTTTCTGGAGTGAGGATCAAAGAAGCCATATCTGCCACTGGGAGTCCTGAACACTGCAATACACAACCTCGTCATGATCAACAGAGCATACTGCACATCATCAGTCAAACAGTTCAGCCTGGAAGACAGGGAAAGGTAGGTATCAATATATCCATCTGGTGGGTTTCCAAAGCTGCCATTGTAAGGAAGTAGGGAGAGATCAGCTGTGAGAGTCGAGCTGCGAGAAGGAACGAGGTTAGGGAGTTGATCAGAGGCCAAATGTCCAGAACCATCAGTGTGGATGTCCGGGGTGTTAATAACCTGTTGATATAAAACATTCCCTTTATCCAGAACCAGGTCCAGGTCTGCTTTTGAGATCATCTCGTTCTCATGGAGGAAAGCCAGAAATGTCAGAGAGTTACAAGTACACTGTTTGTTTCCATTGTCACCATACCTGGCAGAACTCTGGCTGCGGGAAGCACACAGTCGAATCTCAGAAGGCAGTTCTGTTATCACATTACCTTCATCACATGGGGTCATCATCACATCACTGCTCACATCTTTGACTTCTTCAGGATTCAGCACCACAGCCGCCATATTGTCACAGAGATCAGCAGAACCTTCTGCTGACTGAGGAGTTGCACCATGGGATCCAGTCTGCTGCTGGAACCGACGTTTCTGAGCTTCAGATCTCTTGTTACAGCGAGGCATTTTCACAGGCAAACCTAAAATATAATGAAGTGAAGCAGATGTAGAGAGACACTCCAAACAACGTTACCAGATTCACAACAGGAAACACTCAACAATTGACTGACAACGCTGAGGTGTCAACACACAAACAGGAATCACAGTATTGCTTTTCAGTATTTCTCAAATGAATGCGCAGGTGGGATTTCCTGCAGGTTTATCCCAATCATTCGTTGGAGGACCACCAGGTCTCTCGGGTGGGACTCAAAAAATTGAACGAGTCCCCAAATTTCACAACGGCCCCAATAAATTGAGAAGTCGACTGAGGCGTGTTCCCAATAAATTGAGTAGGTCGACACACAGGCTTGACTGGAAAAAATTTATGAGTCAAGTCACTTTTGACCAAAAATAAAACAAAAAACCAGGCAGAGTGGGACAGAGGAGAGGGACAGAGGAGATGGACAGCTAGACAGAGGAGATGGACAGAGGAGGAGAATGACAGGAAAGATAGGATTGGTTCAGACAGAGCAGGAGAATGATAGGAAAGACAGAGATTGGTTTGAGACAGAGGGGGACAGAGGAGAGGGACAGGGGAGATGGACAGCAAGACAGAAATGTAGAGGAGAAGAGGTCTTCAGTGAAGATGGGAGGGAGTAGATCCGGGTACCTGCAGGACAGATACAAAGAAGTGACTGTTTAAGGAAACAGCAGAACCAGCAGACAAAATGATCAGAACAATCTGTCACTGAAGGCAAAACCATGAAAACAACCCAGAATTCATGCTCTCACTGATCATTCTTTGACACGTTCCAAGATTTAAAATGTGATTTTTAGATGTAAGGGAGGATTTAGCTCATTTTAAAAGTTGTTGAATCATTTAAGGTCCCCGATTTTACAGTATAATGGAGCAAATGAAGCGATTTTAACAGATTGTTTGACCTTTGACAGAACTGTGGTTTGTCCATTTGTAACAGTAGTCTGATCCCCACTTTCAGGTGAGGACATGTACGTTGCAGTAGAGTCTTCTCTGGGGATGTACTCACACTGATACTGGCCTATTTTGCTGTACTTGTTAAATATTGGCTCATGACAGCAACCGATACCTGCAACACGTCAACCAGTGAGTTCTTAGTACCAGTGAACCAGTTGCCGCTGTAAAACACTTCTGTGTGGTCAGGAGAGCAGCAGTAAGAGCTGGAGCCAGAGGACGTGGTGTTTGTTCGAAGGATTAAATAATGCTGGGAGGCTTCCTAATGCGCCACTCCATGTTTGGCCTGTTGGCTGCATGTCGGGGTTCGTTTATTTTTTTTGTTTTTTTTTTTCTGTCTACCTGCTGCCACTCTGTTGCCACTCCCTGAAATTTTTTTAAGCTGTCTTTCAGGCCAGCAGCATGACAGGAGGACAAAAGATGATTGGTTTGTTTTTGTTTTTTTTGTTTGTTTTTTTCAAAGATATTTTTATTGTGGTTTTCACAAAATAATGGAAATATTTCCACTGAAGTGTAGAATGTCTCTAAGCCATGCTTCAAACTGTGGAGGCGATGGGGACTTCCAGCACAATAAGATTATCCTTCTTGCTAATAATGTAAGAAAAGCAGCGAGATCTGGTTTCAATTTAGACAAGTTCAGAGTTTCAGAGAGTGTTCCAAATAATGCTCATAGTGGATCTAGGTTAAGAAGTACTTGAAGAACAGTCGACAACACTGAAAAAAAATCTGAGTCCAGTAGGATTGAAGGCATGGACATGACCATGTATTGAATTTGCAGGTGACTGATGACAGCAGACACAGTCTGAAGTCACGGTAGGAAAAATACGAGAGAGTTTACGTTTGGTCCAGTGAGTGCGATGTAAAATCTTGCACTGAATTAAACCATGCCTGGCACATGATTGGTTTGTTTTTGATTAACACCCCAACAGTCCTGTCAGTCACACAGACAGCGTGTGTGTCGGAGGGGGTGTGCTGCATGTGTGTCTGCGTGGTACCTGCATGTGGCTCCTCTGAATGTGTGTGTGTGTGTGTGTGTGTGTGTGTGTGTGTGTGTGTGTGTGTGTGTGTGTGTGTGTGTGTGTGTGTGTGTCTGTGTCTGTGTCTGTGTGTCTGTGTGTGTGTGCACGTTTGTATGCTGTATATACTGTAAATACTGTACATATTGTGGGTGGGAGGGTTGGGTTTATGTTTTAATGTTGTCATTTTTTTTCTTCTTTTTCTTTTCTTCCCATCATGAGACCAATAAGTTTCATCTTATTTTTTGAAATGCTGTTGCTTTTGTTGTATGAAAGGTGCTTAATCAGTAAAGATTGATTGAACATAACTTTGTAGTCTCTGTTAGGCTGGGGATCTTATAACAGACTAAAAAACTGTTATTTCTCCTGTCTTTCAAACGTGTTTCAAGACTCAGTAACAAGACGAGTAGCTTGAAATAAGAATCATACAAAAGGAATTCATTCAAAATAGAACAACTGACTTAAAACATAAGCAACATCATAAAAGAGAAACCAGACAACTTTCCTCACAACTCATATGATCACACATGCTCAGTGTTGACACAGGATTCAAGTATTTATGAGGTTCTGGAACGATTTCATCTTCTATTTCTTATTTTTAGTTTTCAAACAAAAAATATATATGTAATTTACAGTTTTATTTCACAAATCCTCCTAGAGACATTGTAAAAACATCCAGACTTATTAAAGGGGCTGTATCATGCAAAATTCACTTTTTGTATGTTTTAACCTTGTTATATAGTTATGTACTCATCAAAAACACCCCAAAGCGTTTTTGTCCTTCGTGCCTGTGTGTTTGAGCTTTCCTTGCATTTGTGCTGCTCAGAGAGGCAGCCCCTCCCCCACCGTGAAAACTCTCTGCTGTCCCACATTGACATCACACGGACAAGATGGCTCCCCCGAGCACCCCCCCTCCCGCAGGCCCTCGGCAATCAGCGTTGCCGCTTTTTGTAACTCTGATTACAGAGATAAACTTTAACCATCGTCTGAAAGCGACAATCAAGCAAGAGCAAGAGTCTGAAGGGTCTGAAGGGTCTGAAGGATCTGCGCTTGGTGAGTTTCTAACAGGAAAAGACGTTTTCGTGTGTCTTTGCGTGTAGAGAAGCTAGAGCTAAAGAGCTAAAGCTAGCCAGCGTATTTGTTTTGAAGCGCTGATTGGTTGAAGTAGCTGTCAGTCAAAGTCCACAGGGGGGGAGGCGGGATTTCAGTGAAACAGAGCGTTTTCTCTTCCGGGTTTCACAATTAGCCCCAGAAAATCTTTTAGTTCACACAAAATTACTTTAACTTAGCACCAAAAATAAACTATTACCATGTTAATGCCATTTCTAGGGTTTGGACTTGCTAAAAAAGCAGGATACAGTCACTTTAATGGGCCACAGAGTAGCTTTATGAACCAGACATTCATAAGAAATCTTCCTTTACTGTTCGAAGAGAAACTTTTCTATTAAGTAAACATCACTAAAACCTTGGAAGAAGCTTCACTAATAACAACAGAGACAGATTACTGCTCAAAAATAGATTTCACACAAACTGGATCTCAGCCAAAATGCTGAGCAGTGATTTATAAAAAGAGTTATATTGTGAAGAAACAAATAATTCCTCAAAATCTTAGTTAAAGTTAAAATTAAAAGGTAGAGGTACAGTTTTTGTTTTTTAATTTTTTAAGCAAAATAAGAGGTCACCCAATCCTGTTTCAGCTGGGCGAATATAGAAATAAGAACATTTCTTTAAAAAAAACCAGAATCAATTGTTTATAGTTTACTATTTATTTATTTTTTTTAATCTAAAAATAAGCTTTATTTAAAAAAGTGCTTCAACTCTTTTGAATACTTGTCAGACAAATTTTTACATTTAAAAATCTTATTTCAACAATTCTTCTCCAATAAAATATATTTCTTGCATAGACATATGCTCATTAGATTTAAGTAATTTAATTAACATAATCTGTATTTCTATCTCATACTTGGGATTATTTTTTTGTTGCAGTACAGAAAGAGGATGAAATGTGCTCAGTGGTTCAATAGAAGACAATACTTTCTTGATCCCAGAGAGAAACTGTTTCTCTTCCTGGTCCACACCAGTGTTCCCTGGCCCTGTTCCTGCAGAGCCTCTATCCAGCAGCTTCCAGCTCAGTCTCTGCTTCAACACACCTGAGTCTAACGACTGTGTCCTCAGCAGCTCCCAGCAGAGCCACTAACAGCCTGTTGCTGCAGCAGGTGTGTTGAAGCAGGATGGACTCACTGAGCCACACAGAGCAGACACTGAAAATATGTCTCTATTTGAATAAAAATAACTTAAATACTATGAAACAGTCATGTGTGTGAAGTTTGACACTCACCAACAACCAGCAGACCAACACAGTTCTCTGTGTGAAGAGAGACATGAATTAAACCTCTGGTCAGCAGGAAACTGATGAAGAAAACTGCTGAGTCATGCTACATCTACTTCAAGCCTTACTGTTCACAGCTCATGTTAACAACAGCAGCTGGTGAGAAAAGCTCACAATGAAGCTAAGCTTTAGAGACAGCAATGAACACTTTAACACACCTCAAACATTAATTAACACCACCAAGCTGGCTTCATGTTAGCCACTTAGCTTCTGCTAGCAGCTAATGTTAGCTAGAGCGTTAGCCGTCATTGATATCATCAAACACACTTTTAAAGACAACATAACTCTCATTCATTCGACCCAAGAGAGACCCCAGAGACTGGAGAGGCTCTCTGAAGTCAGTGGAAGCGAGACACACGCTGTTTTATGAAGTTTAAACCGAGTTTTGATGGAGTTTTTCAGAGGAGCAGCGGACTTACCTCTCAGCTGTAGCAGCGGAGTGACAGGCTGACGGAGCGCGGTGCGTTCAGGGACGCTCCGGACAACAGAGCGTCAGCCGTGAAGTTCAACTTCTGAGCTTTTTTCAATCAAATAAAGTTTTTCTGGTTCAATAAAATATCGTGATGATACCGAAGATGGATAAAATTTAATAAAATAAAAAAAACATGTTCATCTTGCATCTACAAATATACAGTTTTTTATTTTTGACTCAGAAAATAGATGAATGTATGCTGTGCATTACTTTTTCTTTCACACAAAGCTAATGAGGAACACACATGCACACGCACACACATCTCAGAGACAGACTAAGACAGAGTGAGCGAGAGAGAGAGAGAGAGAGAGAGAGGTGTTGTGTTTGGAGTAGTTTGAGCGTTGATTGATATTTCTACATATTAAAGGTATACTGGAGGATCCTTAGACCAATCCGAATTGTATGGTTCCAACTTGTGATTGGGCAGTCATAATGCCAATCAATGTGGGAACGCATTTGCGTGATGACGTATCATGTCGAGTCGCCGCCTCTGTGCGTGCGCTTGTTTTGAGCCGCGCATTGTTTAGGAAGTGACATGCAGCAGGAGCAACCATAGCAGAAACAGAAGCCGCAGAAGCGGCTTGTTCCCCCCGTGAACACCTCCGAACAGGGCCACCGGGAGGTTCGGGAGGTTTTCCGAACGGCCGGTGTGTTCCGGGCCGGCAGTCACAAGCCCCCCCGCGCCTGCTCTCCCGGTATATTATATATTTGCTCCCAGTCTGCGCGTCGAAGTATGAGCAGTCCCCCCCCCCCCCCCCCCGCTCTTCATATTATTGGATAAAACAGGTCTCCAAATGAAAGGAAGCTCCCAGAGGATAGAAGAAAGGCCATAGAAAAGAAGGGCAAAACTTGTGTTTTACTGGGAGATTCCTTTACGAAGTGGCGGACATTCAAAGCACAAACGGGATTTAGGACTGATCACGACGTGGGGAAGTTTCTGCTGGACAGGTAACATGCTTATTATCCCATTCTAATGTGTTTCTGCTGCATAAACAGACACTGCTGTACGGATGGTATTCTTATGTATGATTGGAAGAAGAGTCCGACATGATTACAAATGCGTTTCAATCATATGCGGAAAGACGATGCTCCAGTGCGTGGATGTAAACAAACTGACATGCGGCTGACGTGCGCGCTCCCACAGTCCTCATGGGGAGGGAGCCGCGCATGCGCAGTGCTCCAAAAATGGCAAATATGCCATGTTGTACGAAATCTGTGGCAAATCCTCCAACATACCTTTAAAGTGTTTTTCCACTGTCTGGGTTCTTTGTGTAAAGTTAACAGGTGTTTTATTCATCACTTGTAGTTTTAAGGGAGCACAGTCACTTTTCTCATAGTTTCTGTTGGAGGACTCATGGTGTCCCTCCCTGCAGAGCGCTCACTGTCTCTGAGCATCAGACAGGTCTGGGGTGGAGGCTGAGCCCCGGTCCTCTGTGGACAGGTGCTCCTGGACATAGGAGCCAGATGGGACATATTAATGTTATGAGCTGCTTTCAGTGGAATCACTGGGCTGTAAACATCACGATGCTGCTCTGCCGACAGAGCTTGATGTTCCTGAGTGACCCAGATCGCACTCTGGAGGAAACTGGATAGACAGTCTGTCTGTCAGCTTTGATTGTGGACACGTGGGACATAAATGTCAACAACGTCCAAACAGAGAGCATCCTGCATTGGCTCCACGGGACGCGGCGCGTGAACGTTTAAAGCCGTAGAGCGCTCCGTCCCGGTGAGCCAGCAGCAGAGACATCCTCAGCGGCAGCAGCTCACCGGGACAGAGCGCTCCACTGTCATAAAAGCTGTATTAAAAATTTTGCCATATCTATGAAAGACTGAAACCATAAATAGAGTTGATAGAAGAAGTAAAAAGGTTAAAAAGTGTGGTTTTTAAACATAGTTTAAATAATCTGTAAACACTGACACACACGTACACACATCACACACACACAGACTGACAAACCACAGACAGACCGACTCGCATGCCACACACAGAGACAGACTGACACACACACACACACACACCACACAGAGACAGACACACACACATCACAGAGACACACACACAGCACACAGACAGACTGACACACACACACACACACACACACACACACACACACACACTTTTCCAATACACACTCATTGTAAACTCCAAATACGGCTGAAATTCTCTCCATACTTGAAAGCTCACAGTTTAAACTGGGTTAAACATCTTGAAATGATATTACATACCTAAATAGAGGACAAAAATGCCAACGTTTTGCAAGTAAAATTACATGTCAATGTGAAAGTATAACAAAGTTATTATGGTTCAAAGTTGAAGGAGTTGAACTGTCAGTTGAAGGGTTTTTCCATCCAATTCAATGTTAAAAATAATTTCAAAAAGCTGAAATTTTTCAGAAAGTTGAAAAAAGTTGAAAGAGTTTAAAAAGGTTGAAGAAAGGGTTTAAAAAAGTAAATAGTTCAAAAGTTGAATGGTTAAAATCAGTTAAGATTTGAAGGAGTTAAAGGGTTATAAAGTTTAAAAACACTGAAGAAAAACAGTTTGAAAACACTGCAAAAAGTTCTGAATATGTTGACAAAGGTTAACAAATCATGCTGCAAAAAGTTGAAAAAGGTTAAAAAAGTTTGAAAACACTGCAAAAAGTTGAAAAAGGTTGAGAAAGTTTAAAAACACTGCAGAAAGTTGAAAAAAGTTGATAAAGCTTGAAAACACTGCAAAAAGTTGGAAAAAGTTGGAAAACATAGCAACAAGTTGATAAAGATTTAAGAAGTTTGAAAACACTGTAAAAAGTTGAAAAAAGTTGAAAAAGGTAGAAAAAACTGCAAAAAGTCGAAAAGGTTGAGAAAGTTTAAAAACACTGCAAAAAGTTGAAAAAGGTTGTAAAAGTTTGAAAACACTGCAAAAAATTGAAAGAATTTAAAAAAAAGGTTGACAAAGTTTGAAAACACTGCAAAAAAGTTGAAAAGTGTTGGAAAAGTTTAAAAACACTGTAAAGAAGTTGAAAAGGGTTGAAAACACTGCAAAAAGGTTGTAAAAGTTTGAAAACACTGCAAAAACTTGAAATAGGGTTGAAAAAGGTTGAAAAAGTTTGAAACCACTGTAAAAAGTTAGAAAAAAGTTGAAAAGTGTTGAAAAAGTTTGAAAACACTGCAAAAAGTTGAAAAAAGGTTGATAAAGGTTGAAAACACTGCAAAATGTTGAAAAAAGTTGAAAAAGGTTGAAAAGTTCGAAAACACTGCAAAAAGTTGAATAAGGTTGAAAAATGTTGAAACCGATGCAAAAACTTGAAAAAAGTTGAAAAAGGTTGAAAGAGGTTGAGAACGCTGAAAAAATGTTGAAAAAGTGTGAAAAAACACTGCAAAAAGTTGAAAAAGGTTGAAAAAGTTTGAAGACACTGAAAAAGTTGAAATAGGTTGAAAACATTTGAAAACACTACAGAAGTTGAAAAAGGTTGAAAAAGTTTGAAAACACTGTCATAAAGTTGAAAAGGGTTGAAAAAGTTTGAAAGCACTATAAAAAAAGTTTAAAAAGGTTGAAAAACTTTGAAAACACTGCAAAAACTTAAAAAAGTTGATAGAGGTAGAAGGAGCAGTGGAGTCAGTGTCAGAGTAACAGAGGATCAATAGAGCTCCAGTCTTAATGGAAAAATCCAGACTAATCAAGCAGCAGCAGCACAACAGGTGTGTCTGTTGTTATGGAGACCAGCTGCACAGCAGCCATGACAGTGAATCAGCACTTTTTAATGGAGTGCGCATGGTTGAAGAAATGGCATTTCTCGGGGACCGAAAGGTGAAATTGAAAAAGATTTTCACACAGTCAGAATCAGAAGCCTTTCATGAATTTAATGGTGCAGGAATCATGTCTGTAGGATCATCCATTCAGCCACGGCGATTGTGCGAACACGAGTGAAGTTTTGGATTCAGGCGTCTCGAAAATGCATTGGAGCGGATGGGAGAAAATTCTGCACTCTCCTCAAACAAATGCCTCTGGAGAGGGAACCGTTTGAGATAGAGACAAAGTGACTCAATTGTACGGGTCACAAGAAAAATTCCTACGTTTTGAGGGGTTATTGTGCAGATTGAGCCAGAAATGTGGCCGTACGGACGAGAAAATAATTTTTTTTTGGTTAAAATTCAGAGCCTCCCCCACTCTAAATTCGAATCTCCCACTCTAGCTTTTCCAATACACACCCATTGTGAACTCCAAAAACGGCTGAAATTCTCTCCGTACTTGAAGGCTCACAGTTTAAATTTGGTAAAAGATCTTGCAATGATATAACATACCTGAAGAGAGGATAAGAATGCCTACATTTTAAAAGTTAAATGACTTTTCTATGTGAAAGTATGACAAAGTTTTAAGGGTTCAAAATTGAAGGAGTTGAAAGGTCAGTTGAAGGGTTTTTCCATCCACTTCAATGTTAAAAATAATTTTAAAAAGTTAAAATATTTTTAAAAGTTTAAAAAGCTTTAAAAAGTTGAAAAAGGTTTAAGAAAGGGTTTAAAAAGTTGAATATTTTAAAAGTTGAATGGTTAAAATCGGTTAAGATTTGAAGGAGTTGAAGGGTTTCAAAGTTTGAAAAAATCTCCATCCGTTAACATGGGGCAAAAAGTTGCACAAAAGTTGAAATATTTCAAAAAGTTTAAAAGGTTTTAAAAAGCTAGAACATAGCAGGAATGTCCTTAAAAAGCTGAACATTTTGATACTTGAATGGTTCAAATCGGACAAAAAATGTAAAAGGAGTTAAGTGTCAAAAAACGGCGGAAGAATACAGAATAATAATAAAGAAACAGGAAAACAAAGGTGTGAATGCCTTCAGCATTCACACAACTAGAAAAAATTTGCAGTTCCTGAAGAAACTGCAAGTGTGAATGCTGAGCTGAAAATGTTAAACTGTAATGCAGAAAAACTGAATAAGAAAAGGTGAAAAACCCTGAAACAAAGTTGAAAAAGGTTGAAAAACTTTGTAAACATGGCAAAAAGTCGAAAAGGGTTAATAAAGGTTGAAAAGACTCCAAAAAGTTGAAAAAGGTTGAAAACATTGCAAAAAGTTGAAAAAAGCTGAAAAAGCTTCAAAACACTGCAAAAAGTTGAAAAAGGTTGAAAACACTGCAAAAAGTTAAAAAATGTTGAAAAAGGTTGAAAGCGCTGCAAAAAGTTCAAAAATGTTGAAAAAGGCTAAAAACACTGCAAAAAGTTGAAAAATGTTGAAAAAGGCTGAAAACACTGCAAAAAGTTCAAAAAGGTTGAATGAGGTTGAAAAATGTTGAAAACACTGCAAAAAGTTGAAAAAGTTTAAAAAAAAGGTTGAAAACACTCAAAAAAACTTGAAAATGTTGAAAAAGGTTGAAAACACTGCAAAAAGTTGAAAAATGTTGAAAAAGGTAGAAAACACTGCAAAAAGTTAAAAAATGTTGAAAAAGGTTGAAAGCGCTGCAAAAAGTTCAAAAATGTTGAAAAAGGCTGAAAACACTGCAAAAAGTTGAAAAATGTTGAAAAAGGCTGAAAACACTGCAAAAAGTTGAAAAAGGTTGAATGAGGTTGAAAAATGTTGAAAACACTGCAAAAAGTTGAAAAAGTTTAACAAAAGTTGAAAAAGTTTGAAAACACTGCAAAAAGTTGAAAAAGCTTAAAAAAAAGTTGAAAAGGTTGAAAAAGGTTGAAAACGCTGCAAAAAGTTGAAAAAGGTTGAAAAAGTTTGAAAATGCTGTAAAAAGCTGAAAAAGGTTGAAAAAGTTTGAAAACACTGCAAAAAGTTGAAAATGATTGAAAAGACTGCAAAAAGTTGAAAAAAGTTGAAAAAGGTTGAATGAGGTTGAAAAATGTTGAAAACACTGTGTAACAGATATTTCGGTTACGTTATGATAATTTATCACCACTGAGGTGAGTATATTAAGCGGGCTAGTCAAAAGATTCTGGGTTCGACTACTGGAGGGCGGAGGACAGTAAAACACAACACCAGGTAAGTTTAAGTGCAAGCATAATATATTAAATGTGACAACAAAACAGAACTATTAAACAAACAACCCAAAATATTTACAGTGAACGAGCAAACAAACTAAGTAACTCAAAATAAAGAAAATAAATTCAGAGTCCAGCAGGTATCGGGTTTCTTCTCACTCGGGGTCCATTTTTCACCACCAATTGTCCATATATGAATTATTGCAGTGGTGGGGTTTGGCGAAAGCGCAAATGTCCAGAGTGAATGTGAATATTGGGGAAAGTGGTGTAATGGAGGAGTGAGTAGGTGGGGGCAAGAGAGCAGGCTGCACCAGCCTCCTACCCGACAATTTATTTGGGAACTGAGGGGGTCTCTTCAGGCTCCTGGCCGCTGAACCACTGGCTCGCCATCCACTACTCAATTCAGAGTAGGACACCTGGCCTGGATAAATAAACAAGGCCAAACAAAAAAGAATCATCCATCCATAAATAAAAATTCATTCATCCAACTCACACCGAGTCAAATCATAATCTTGTGCACACATTTGCAATCACCATGGTTTATCATCATTTCACATTGTTCAGCAGTCCATAAACCCCAAACATGAAAAGCTAATTGCCAATGCTAAGATAACAGTTAGCATTCCGTAGCAATACAGCAAACAATACAATGAGGCTTCACATGAGGCCTAGAGAACACAAGTGCTAGCTTGTTAGCATGTTAGCATATTAGCGTTAGCCGCCATAGCATTAGCCGCTAATGCCACCACATGGTTCAAACAAATCCACACTCACCAATTCCCTTCACACAGGCACATGTCCTGACAAAGTCCCCCAATCCAAAGCTCCAGGCAGGCAGAGATCTAAAAGTGTGCATTTGGATTAGCTATAAGTGAAGGGATTGTCATCAAGGTGTAGATGTGGGAACTAACCTGTGCACTGCTGCTCCCTCAGCTCCTCTCCCCACACAACTGACTGGAGAGGAAGTGAGGTCGCAGGTAACTTTCCCTCCAATACCTTGGATTGGTCATGGGAAACATGTGACCTGTGAGGTGTGTGTGTGGTGCATTCAAGGGACTTGCAGAAAGTGGGAATTTTGAGATTTTCACCCAGGGTTACACCCTCCCCCCTTTAGTCTATGCACGTCCCGTTGCATAATTCAATGAGATGATGTACCCAAGGCATCCGACAGACTGTTTATCCAAGTTTGAACAACTGAGATCAGTGGATTGCCCAGGGAAACATAACGTAATCTGTCAGGTAGTTGTCGGAGACGATTTGAGCGTCTGAGACCGGCTTCAGCAGCTTGATCATCTACGCTGTCATTGTCAGTAGCAGGCAAGGTGTTTATGCCATCCAAGTTTGTTGGATCAATGAGACTGGATCGAGGATTGTTTTTTTCTTCAGGTTCTTCTACCACAGGTGCATTGGCAGAGACTGGACTCTCAGAACCGGATAACTGCTCAGGCAGATGTATCTCTATAGGCTCAGTTTCTGCACCAGCTTCTGCCGAAGTTGAAATTTCAGGTAAGTGAGCTTCCATAGGTATCTCTAGTGGTTGAGCTCCGGGTTCCAAGGAAGGTAAGTGATCTGCAGGCAAGTGTGGTTCAGGAAAAGTTCCACGATCCTGAACAGATATGTTCTCTGGAGCTTGAAACGTCTCCACCGAAAATCTTACTGCATCAGGAACAAAACAGCTAGACATGTCCTCAAACCGTTCATCTTCCTCCGCAGAGTCTTCAGACTGAAGCTGAGCTCGTTTTTGCTGACGAGTCAGTCTGGATTCTTCAACAGGAAGGACCTCTGAAGTTGCACCCATGTCCACTTCAGGAAGAAACCCACACGGCAACAGCAAATCACGGTGTAAAGTCCGTGTTGGACCGTCTTTCCCTTCTGGTCTCACGGTGTAAACAGGTAAGTCTCCAGCTCTCTTCACAACAATGTAGACATCTGCTTCCCACCTGTCAGTCAACTTCTGTTTGCCTCTAATTCGCACATTGCGAACCAGCACTCTGTCACCAACTTCAAGCTGAGATGGTCGAACATATCTATCAAAACGAATTTTATTCCGGTCGTTGCTCTTTACGGTGTTCTTTGAGGCAATTTGATAGCTCTCCTGAAGTCTTGATTTCAGGTCTCGCACATACTGAGTATGCGATTGGTGTCTCTCTTCACGTACTGGTAACTTGAAGGCCAGATCCACAGGAAGGCGAGGGGACCTCCCAAACATTAGCTCGTAGGGGGTGAATCCGGTGACTTCATTTTTTGTGCAGTTGTAGGCATGCACCAACGGCTTGACAAATTCACGCCACTTTAATTTTTGTTTTGTCTCCAGAGTCCCCAACATGTTTAACAAAGTCCGATTAAATCTTTCAACAGGGTTTCCTCTGGGGTGGTAAGGTGTTGTTCTACCCTTCTGAATTCCAACAAAAGAACAAAGTTCACGAATCAGCTTAGACTCAAAGTCAGGGCCTTGATCAGTGTGTAACCTTTCTGGGATACCATAATAGACAATGAAGTTGTCCATAAGGCATTTTGCCACAGTCTTGGCCTTCTGATTGGGAGTTGGAATTGCCACAGCAAACTTTGTAAAGTGGTCAGTAAGTACCAGAACATCCTTTGTATTGCTTGTGTCTGGTTCTATACTGAGGAAATCCATGCAAAGGAGTTCTAATGGACGAGATGTTTGAATGCTGACTAAAGGGGCAGCTTTTTCTGGTTGCGCCTTTCGCCTCACACAGCGTCCACAGGTCTTGACTTTTTGTTCGACATCAGCAGCCATTCTAGGCCAGTAGAACCGGGTGCGAGCTAGATCAAGAGTACGCTCTTTTCCCATGTGGCCCATATGGTCATGCAGGTTCTGGAGAACGGTGGGACGGAGTTCTTCAGGCAGAACAAGTTGATAAGATAGTCGTTCATTGTCATGACGCCTGCGATACAAGATGCCATCGACAATTTCTAACTTGTTCAGTTCTCTCAGGAGGAGTGGGAGCTCCGGCAACTCTTCTCTGGCTGTCAGAGGAACACTCTCACCAAACTCCAACTGATGAATTACCTCCCGGATACTTGGATCAGCCCTTTGTTTGTCTTGAAGATCGAGGTGAGACAAAGGGGGAACAACTGGAAGTCCGTACGAATCTTCCGCAAAGGCGTCAGGAACCGAGTCAGCCGTGATGGAAAGAGATTCAACCAGCGTGGTTTCAGCCTGACAACGGGAAAGAGTACTTTGGCATACTGCTTCCACTACCTCAGGCGGAATCTTCTCATCACAATCCAGGAGATGTTCAGCAAACTGATGAATGAGCTCATGATCTTTTTGCGCCATATCACAACTGGGACCGTCATGTGGCCGTCGGGAAAGCGCATCTGCATCCAAATTCTGCTTCCCCGCTCTGTACTGGATATGGAATGAAAAGGTTGACAGGGCAGCCAGCCAACGATGGCTGGTAGCATCTAACTTGGCAGATGTTAAGAGGTAAGTGAGAGGATTACTGTCAGTAACTACTGTGAAGTTTGCCCCATACAGGTAATCTTGGAACTTTTCTGTCACACTCCATTTAAGCGCCAGAAATTCCAGTTTATGTGCTGGGTAACGGCTCTCGCTCTGTGATAACCCTCGGCTAGCAAAGGCAATTACCCTCAGGACTCCCTCCTGTTCCTGGTAAAGGGCCGCTCCAAGCCCAGTCGTGCTGGCGTCTGTATGGAGGATGTACGGCAGGGAAGGATTAGCGAATCCCAACACAGGAGCGGTGGTGAGCTTGTCGATGAGAGTGGAAAATGCCTGCTCACATTGGGGAGTCCATCGAGCACCGAAGGATTGCTTTGGATCAAAGAGTGGTGTGGGATCTTTACCCTTTGAGGTTTTCCGAGTAGGCGGGTAACCACGAGTCAGGTCGTTGAGTGGCTTCACAATGGCAGCATAATCTTTTATAAAGCGCCGATAATAACCCGCGAAGCCCAGGAATGAACGCAAGGTCTTGAGATTATGCGGAATTGGCCAGGATTTCAAGACAGCGACCTTGGCAGGATCTGTGTCAACGCCCTTTTCGGAAACCACATGCCCTAAATACCGGACAGACGTTTGCAAGAACATGCACTTGTCCGGTGAAAGTTTCAGCCCATACTCTTTGAGTTTATCCAGTACTCGCAGTAGGCGTCGTTCATGCTCCTCGAGGGTATCAGCAAAGATGATAAGATCATCGATAAACACAAGCACCTCTTTCAGATGCAGACTTCCCATGCACTTCTCCATCAGGCGTTGAAATGTTGAGGGTGCATTTGTAACACCTTGGGGCATCCGATTGAATTCCCAGAACCCCAAGGGAGTGACAAAGGCTGTTTTGGCCTTATCTGCTTCATGCATCTCAATCTGATAATAGCCTGATTTGAGGTCAAGAACAGAGAACCACTTGGCACCATTGAGCGCAGAAAAACACTCTTCCAGATTGGGTAATGGGTAAGCATCTTTAATCGTCTGTAAATTCAGTTTTCGGTAATCAATGCACAACCGGACATCTCCATTCTTCTTTTTCACAACCACAATAGGAGATGAAAATGAGGATTCAGACTCTCGTATCACCCCCGCATCAAGAAGCTCTTGAAGATGTTTCCGAACTGCTTCGATGTCATGAGGATGGATGGGTCGTGCACGATGCTTGAAAGGAGTATTGTCACTAAGATTAATGTGATGTTTAACATGACTGGTGCATCCAAAGTCAAGAGCATGGTGTGCAAACACTTCTGGTATAGCTTTCAATTTGGCAGTGAGTCGCTCTCGCCACTCTGATGGAGCTGGACTGTCACCAAAATTGAAAGCCAATGGAATCTGCGATGATTCACTCACAACATGGTGATCTGAGACTGTACATTCGTATGTGCCAAGTTCTGCAATCACCAAGAATGGAGAAATGCAGACGTCCTGCTCCGACTCATTTGTCACCACAACAGGAACTATGTGGGGTGAGTGGGATGGCATTGCAACCAAACAGCTGCTCACACACAAGCCACCCGGCAGGCCTGAATCCGGGTGCTGAATGATTGCAGACTGACTGGTTGTGGGAGCGGACACCTTGGCTGAGCCTTTGACCACAATAGTGCAACCTGCTGGAACAAGTACAGGTGTCTTGCTGCACAATGTGACAAGCCCAATATGATCCTCAGCCTTGCTCTGGTGTCTCAGCTGGAGAGTTTGCAGGACGACTCTGTAGCTATGTGAACTCGGCTGGAAAGCATGAGAACCACTGCTGCAGAACTGCTCATAGGCAACCTCAAGAGTGTTCATGCCAACTAACATTGAAGTAGGCAAACTGGGTCTGACATCTGGAACTACAAGTGCCAGAGTGTCAATTACAATAGTAGACCCAAGAAAATCTTCTGGGAATGTTACTGTAGTCTCAACATATCCAAGGTAAGGAACACTTTGACCTGCGGCACCTTCGATATGGAGTAGCTCACTCAGTGAATGAATGGGTCGATCTGATAGGTGTTCATTGTAGAATGACACAGGGATGGTGGTTACCTGTGATCCGGTATCAAGAAGACACAGGCAAGTATGACCGGCAACATCAATTTCCGCCATACACCGGGAACCAACTAATCCCTTAGGCAACCTCTTCTTCACTTTCAGGTCGGACTTCATCTCTGCACACTGGACAGGTTTTCTTGGTGTGGGACAGGTTTTGTCCAACACAGCTCCTGATTGTCCCTCAGCAGGAGCTGAAACTAGTTTAAATGTCCAGAAGTGCGTGGGTGTTGCCACTTTTGTTTATCACTAAACTGTTTCCTTTTGACACTCACTAGGGATGAATTTGGAGGATTTTCACATTGTGGCTTAATGTGTCCATCTTCTCCACAGCGGAAACAGAAACCTGGCTTTGATGGAGTAGACTTCGGATTGCTGGCCCTTGGTCCCTTAAAGGTCTTCATAGCAGTGTGTGGCACCATTCTGGCCTGACTTGCAGTAAGGCCTGCGAGTTGTTTCTGAATGGCAGCCATCTGTTCAGTTAACTGCTTTGTAAAGGACATGATGGTAGAACACAGGTTGGGTTCCTCTTCAGCTCGTACAACTTGTGAGTGACTGGTAACTTTTTGCCTTGTTGCACCCAAATGCTGCTTCATTCTCATGTTCTTCGTGGCGTCTTGATCTTCCTCTGTACGAAGGAGTAGTAAAAGTTCGGCGAATGGAGGTGGATTACTCTTTTTCTGCTTCAGCTGCAATTCAACAAGAAGGTTGTTATCCCAACATCCTCGGCAAAATTGGGTCAGCAACCGCTTGTCAACATCTCTTTCAGAAACTCCTCCTCTTCTCACCGCATGCTGCAAGGCCACTTGGAGTCGCTGCAGGTAAGTAGATGGTTTTTCACCTGCATCCTGGTAAGTATCAAGGAACTTTGCATACAGTTCATCTCCATCTTGCACAGTTCCATATGCAGATTCCAGTTGTTGTAGGTACACCCATGGCAAAGTGTCGGGACTAAGATGTTTCACAATATCCGCAGCAGGGGGCAGCAGACTATCCCGGATCAATCTGGTGCGTTGCAGATCTGAAATGGCTGGATCTCTCAGGACTAACTCAACACCAGCTCTCCAGGTATCATAGTCAGTCTCATGCGCTGGCCTTGGCACTTTCCCAGAGAATGTTCGGAACCGATGGGATGAATGCGCGCCGTCTCCACTCCTCACAACATGTTCCACCACGTAGCGCTGCACTTCCGGAGGGGTGAGATCGCTGGCAGTCACGTTTGTTGTAGATCGCCTTTCTTCCCTCTGGGTACTCTCAGCATGAGGAACAAAGCTGGGCCTGGAAGCAGAGGTAGCATGCACCGCAGTAGATTGTGAGGGGTTTACTGATACCGAGGGGGTTGACTGTTCTGCACCACCAGCATCGACATCTGCAGCAGGACGGTCGAGATCAGCGATTGACTTCTGAATCTGCGATAACATTTCCTGGAGAATTTCTCCATATTCCTTCCCAGACAGTTTAGCCATATTCTTCGCATCCCTCATAAAGGTTTCAGTTTTTGTGGCACAACCCTCTGAAGCATAAATGTCAGACAGACTCTCAATAAAGAATTTATTGCCTTTACCCGGTTTGTAAGTATATGGTAAGGATGGAAAACTCGCAAAAGCTGAACCGGACTCATATTCAACTACTAGTCGGCCAAAATAATCTGAATCTCGATCATTTATTATGAGGTGTTGTTTTATCGCACCATATGACTCAAGGAATGTAAGAATACTGTCACATGAATCAGACTCTGTGATGCCATCAACCAAAATTGCATTTGGGATTTTTACACCAAGGGATTCAAATGTTTCCATGTTGTGACACAAGAATTGGTGAGTAGGAATAAACAGTTGAACAGATTACTGTACCTTTCACCCTCCTGGCTGGCTCGCCAAAAATGTAACAGATATTTCGGTTACGTTATGATAATTTATCACCACTGAGGTGAGTATATTAAGCGGGCTAGTCAAAAGATTCTGGGTTCGACTACTGGAGGGCGGAGGACAGTAAAACACAACACCAGGTAAGTTTAAGTGCAAGCATAATATATTAAATGTGACAACAAAACAGAACTATTAAACAAACAACCCAAAATATTTACAGTGAACGAGCAAACAAACTAAGTAACTCAAAATAAAGAAAATAAATTCAGAGTCCAGCAGGTATCGGGTTTCTTCTCACTCGGGGTCCATTTTTCACCACCAATTGTCCATATATGAATTATTGCAGTGGTGGGGTTTGGCGAAAGCGCAAATGTCCAGAGTGAATGTGAATATTGGGGAAAGTGGTGTAATGGAGGAGTGAGTAGGTGGGGGCAAGAGAGCAGGCTGCACCAGCCTCCTACCCGACAATTTATTTGGGAACTGAGGGGGTCTCTTCAGGCTCCTGGCCGCTGAACCACTGGCTCGCCATCCACTACTCAATTCAGAGTAGGACACCTGGCCTGGATAAATAAACAAGGCCAAACAAAAAGAATCATCCATCCATAAATAAAAATTCATTCATCCAACTCACACCGAGTCAAATCATAATCTTGTGCACACATTTGCAATCACCATGGTTTATCATCATTTCACATTGTTCAGCAGTCCATAAACCCCAAACATGAAAAGCTAATTGCCAATGCTAAGATAACAGTTAGCATTCCGTAGCAATACAGCAAACAATACAATGAGGCTTCACATGAGGCCTAGAGAACACAAGTGCTAGCTTGTTAGCATGTTAGCATATTAGCGTTAGCCGCCATAGCATTAGCCGCTAATGCCACCACATGGTTCAAACAAATCCACACTCACCAATTCCCTTCACACAGGCACATGTCCTGACAAAGTCCCCCAATCCAAAGCTCCAGGCAGGCAGAGATCTAAAAGTGTGCATTTGGATTAGCTATAAGTGAAGGGATTGTCATCAAGGTGTAGATGTGGGAACTAACCTGTGCACTGCTGCTCCCTCAGCTCCTCTCCCCACACAACTGACTGGAGAGGAAGTGAGGTCGCAGGTAACTTTCCCTCCAATACCTTGGATTGGTCATGGGAAACATGTGACCTGTGAGGTGTGTGTGTGGTGCATTCAAGGGACTTGCAGAAAGTGGGAATTTTGAGATTTTCACCCAGGGTTACACCTGCAAAAAGTTGAAAAAGTTTAACAAAAGTTGAAAAAGTTTGAAAACACTGCAAAAAGTTGAAAAAGCTTAAAAAAAAGTTGAAAAGGTTGAAAAAGGTTGAAAACGCTGCAAAAAGTTGAAAAAGGTTGAAAAAGTTTGAAAATGCTGTAAAAAGCTGAAAAAGGTTGAAAAAGTTTGAAAACACTGCAAAAAGTTGAAAATGATTGAAAAGACTGCAAAAAGTTGAAAAAAGTTGAAAAATGGTGAAAAATGTTGAAAAAGGTTGAAAAAGTTTGAAAACACTACAAAAAGTCGAAAAAAAGCTGAAAACACTGCCAAGAGTTGAAAAAATTAAACACAGTTGACGAAACTGACACATTTTCAAAAACTTAAAAGTTGACAAAGGAGGAGAGAGCAGTAAACAGCAGTGGAGTCAGTGTCAGAGTAACAGAGGATCAATAGAGCTCCAGTCTTAATGGAAAAATCCAGACTAATCAAGCAGCAGCAGCACAACAGGTGTGTCTGTTGCAATGGAGACCAGCTGCACAGCAGCCATGATAGTGAATCAGCACTTTTTAATGGAGTGCGCATGGTTGAAGAAATGGCATTTCTCGGGGACCAAGATGTGAAATTGAAAAAGATTTTCACACAGTCAGATTCAGAAGCCTTTCATGAATTTAATGGTGCAGGAATCATGTCTGTAGGATCATCCATTCAGCCATACCAATTGTGCGAACACGAGTGAAGTTTTGGATTCAGGCGTCTCGAAAATGCATTGGAGCGGATGGGAGAAAATTCTGCACTCTCCTCAAACAAATGCCTCTGGAGAGAGAACCGTTTGAGATAGAGACAAAGTGACTCAATTGTACGGGTCACAAGAGAAATTCCTACGTTTAGAGGTGTTATTGTGCAGATTGAGCCAGAAATGTGGCCGTACGGACGAGAAAATAATTTTTTTTTTGGTTAAAATTCAGAGCCTCCCGCACTCTAAATTTGATTCTCCCACTCTAGCTTTTCCAATACACACCCATTATAAACTTCAGAAACGGCTAAAATTCCCTCCATACTTGAAGCCTCACAGTTTAAATTTGGTAAAAGATCTTGAGATGATACTACATACCTGAATAGAGGACAAAAATGCCTACATTTTAAAAGTAAAATGACTTGTCTATGTGAAAGTATGACAAAGTAGTAAGGGTTCAAAGTTAAAGGAGTTGAAAGGTCAGTTGAAGGGTTTTCCCATTGAATTCAATGTTAAAAATAATTTTAAAAAGTTGAAATATTTCAAAAAGTTGAACAAAGTTGAAAAAGTTTAAAAAGGTTGAAGAAAGGGTTGAAAAAGTTGAACATTTTAAAAGTTGAATGGTTAAAATTGGTTAAGATTTGAAGAAGTTATAAGGTTCCAAAGTTTGAAAAAATCTCCATCCGTTAACATGGGGCAAAAAGTTGCACAAAAGTTGAAATATTTCAAAAAGTTTAAAAGATATTTAAAAGTTAGAACATAGCAGGAATGTCCTTAAAAAGCCGCACAATTTGATATATGAATGGTTCAAATCGGACAAAATTTGAAGGAGGAGAAGCGTGCCAAAAAATGGGGGAAGAAGTCAGAATAATAAAAATAAAGATACGGAATGTAATAGTGTGAATGCCTTCAGCATTCACACAACTAGAAAAAATTTGCAGTTCCTGAAGAAACTGCAAGTGTGAATGCTGAGCTGAAAATGTTAAACTGTAATGCAGAAAAACTGAATAAGAAAAGGTGAAAAACCCTGAAACAAAGTTGAAAAAGGTTGAAAAACTTTGTAAACATGGCAAAAAGTCGAAAAGGGTTAATAAAGGTTGAAAAGACTCCAAAAAGTTGAAAAAGGTTGAAAACATTGCAAAAAGTTGAAAAAAGCTGAAAAAGCTTCAAAACACTGCAAAAAGTTGAAAAAGGTTGAAAACACTGCAAAAAGTTAAAAAATGTTGAAAAAGGTTGAAAGCGCTGCAAAAAGTTCAAAAATGTTGAAAAAGGCTAAAAACACTGCAAAAAGTTGAAAAATGTTGAAAAAGGCTGAAAACACTGCAAAAAGTTCAAAAAGGTTGAATGAGGTTGAAAAATGTTGAAAACACTGCAAAAAGTTGAAAAAGTTTAAAAAAAAGGTTGAAAACACTCAAAAAAACTTGAAAATGTTGAAAAAGGTTGAAAACACTGCAAAAAGTTGAAAAATGTTGAAAAAGGTAGAAAACACTGCAAAAAGTTAAAAAATGTTGAAAAAGGTTGAAAGCGCTGCAAAAAGTTCAAAAATGTTGAAAAAGGCTGAAAACACTGCAAAAAGTTGAAAAATGTTGAAAAAGGCTGAAAACACTGCAAAAAGTTGAAAAAGGTTGAATGAGGTTGAAAAATGTTGAAAACACTGCAAAAAGTTGAAAAAGTTTAACAAAAGTTGAAAAAGTTTGAAAACACTGCAAAAAGTTGAAAAAGCTTAAAAAAAAGTTGAAAAGGTTGAAAAAGGTTGAAAACGCTGCAAAAAGTTGAAAAAGGTTGAAAAAGTTTGAAAATGCTGTAAAAAGCTGAAAAAGGTTGAAAAAGTTTGAAAACACTGCAAAAAGTTGAAAATGATTGAAAAGACTGCAAAAAGTTGAAAAAAGTTGAAAAAGGTTGAATGAGGTTGAAAAATGTTGAAAACACTGCAAAAAGTTGAAAAAGTTTAACAAAAGTTGAAAAAGTTTGAAAACACTGCAAAAAGTTGAAAAAGCTTAAAAAAAAGTTGAAAAGGTTGAAAAAGGTTGAAAACGCTGCAAAAAGTTGAAAAAGGTTGAAAAAGTTTGAAAATGCTGTAAAAAGCTGAAAAAGGTTGAAAAAGTTTGAAAACACTGCAAAAAGTTGAAAATGATTGAAAAGACTGCAAAAAGTTGAAAAAAGTTGAAAAATGGTGAAAAATGTTGAAAAAGGTTGAAAAAGTTTGAAAACACTACAAAAAGTCGAAAAAAGCTGAAAACACTGCCAAGAGTTGAAAAAATTAAACACAGTTGACGAAACTGACACATTTTCAAAAACTTAAAAGTTGACAAAGGAGGAGAGAGCAGTAAACAGCAGTGGAGTCAGTGTCAGAGTAACAGAGGATCAATAGAGCTCCAGTCTTAATGGAAAAATCCAGACTAATCAAGCAGCAGCAGCACAACAGGTGTGTCTGTTGCAATGGAGACCAGCTGCACAGCAGCCATGATAGTGAATCAGCACTTTTTAATGGAGTGCGCATGGTTGAAGAAATGGCATTTCTCGGGGACCAAGATGTGAAATTGAAAAAGATTTTCACACAGTCAGATTCAGAAGCCTTTCATGAATTTAATGGTGCAGGAATCATGTCTGTAGGATCATCCATTCAGCCATACCAATTGTGCGAACACGAGTGAAGTTTTGGATTCAGGCGTCTCGAAAATGCATTGGAGCGGATGGGAGAAAATTCTGCACTCTCCTCAAACAAATGCCTCTGGAGAGAGAACCGTTTGAGATAGAGACAAAGTGACTCAATTGTACGGGTCACAAGAGAAATTCCTACGTTTAGAGGTGTTATTGTGCAGATTGAGCCAGAAATGTGGCCGTACGGACGAGAAAATAATTTTTTTTTTGGTTAAAATTCAGAGCCTCCCGCACTCTAAATTTGATTCTCCCACTCTAGCTTTTCCAATACACACCCATTATAAACTTCAGAAACGGCTAAAATTCCCTCCATACTTGAAGCCTCACAGTTTAAATTTGGTAAAAGATCTTGAGATGATACTACATACCTGAATAGAGGACAAAAATGCCTACATTTTAAAAGTAAAATGACTTGTCTATGTGAAAGTATGACAAAGTAGTAAGGGTTCAAAGTTAAAGGAGTTGAAAGGTCAGTTGAAGGGTTTTCCCATTGAATTCAATGTTAAAAATAATTTTAAAAAGTTGAAATATTTCAAAAAGTTGAACAAAGTTGAAAAAGTTTAAAAAGGTTGAAGAAAGGGTTGAAAAAGTTGAACATTTTAAAAGTTGAATGGTTAAAATTGGTTAAGATTTGAAGAAGTTATAAGGTTCCAAAGTTTGAAAAAATCTCCATCCGTTAACATGGGGCAAAAAGTTGCACAAAAGTTGAAATATTTCAAAAAGTTTAAAAGATATTTAAAAGTTAGAACATAGCAGGAATGTCCTTAAAAAGCCGCACAATTTGATATATGAATGGTTCAAATCGGACAAAATTTGAAGGAGGAGAAGCGTGCCAAAAAATGGGGGAAGAAGTCAGAATAATAAAAATAAAGATACGGAATGTAATAGTGTGAATGCCTTCAGCATTCACACAACTAGAAAAAATTTGCAGTTCCTGAAGAAACTGCAAGTGTGAATGCTGAGCTGAAAATGTTAAACTGTAATGCAGAAAAACTGAATAAGAAAAGGTGAAAAACCCTGAAATAAAGTTGAAAAAGGTTGAAAAAGGTAGAAAAACACTGCAAAAAGTTGAAAAATGTTGAAAAAGGTTCAAAACACTGCAAAAAGTTGAAAAAGGTTGAAAAACTTTGAAAACACTGCAAAAAGTTGAAAAAAGTTGAAAAAGGTTGAAAACACAGCAAAAAGATGAAAAAGTTAAAAAAAAAGTTTGAAAACACTGCCAAAAGTTGAAAAAGGTTGAAAATACTACAAAAAGTTGAAAAAGGTTGAAAAGACTGCAAAAAGTTGAAAAAAATTGAAAAAGGTTGAAAATACTACAAAAAGTCGAAAAAGGTTGAAAAAGGTTGAAAACACTGCAAAAAGTTGAAAATTGTTGAAAACACTGCAAAAAGTTGAAAAGGGTTGAAAAAAGTTGAAAAAGGTTGAAAAAGTTTGAAAACACTGCAAAAAGTTGAAAAAGTTTGAAAAAGGTTGAAAACACTGCAAAAAGTTGAAAAATGTTGAAAATTGTTGAAAACACTGCAAAAAGTTGAAAAGGTTGAAAAATGTTGAAAACACTGCAAAAAGTTGAAAAGGGTTGAAAAAAGTTGAAAAAGGTTGAAAAAGGTTGAAAGCGCTGCAAAAAGTTGAAAAAGTTGAAAAAAAGTTGAAAAAGTTTGAAAAGCTTTGAAAACACTACAAAAAGTTGAAAAAGGTTAAAATAAAGTTGAAAAGGTTGAAAAAGTTTGAAAACACTGCAAAAGTTGAAAAGGGTTGAAAAACGTTGAAAAAGTTTGAAAAAGTGTGAAAACACTGCAAAAAGTTGAAAAGGGTCGACAAAAGTTGAAAAAGGTTGAAAACACTGCAAAAAGTTAAAGGGTTGAAAAAAGATGAAAAAGGTTGAAAACACTGCAAAAAGTTGAAAAAGTTTGAAAAAGGTTGAAAACACTGCGAAAACTTAAAACAGTTGATAGAGGTAGAAGGAGCAGTGGAGTCAGTGTCAGAGTAACAGAGGATCAATAGAGCTCCAGTCTTAATGGAAAAATCCAGACTCATCAAGCAGCAGTCAGCACAACAGGTGTGTCTGTTGCAATGGAGACCAGCTGCACAGCAGCCATGACAGTGAATCAGCACTTTTTAATGGAGTGCGCATGGTTGAAGAAATGACATTTCTCAGGGACCGAAAGGTGAAATTGAAAAAGATTTTCACACAGTCAGATTCAGAAGCCTTTCAGGAATTTAATGGTGTAGGAATCATGTCTGTAGGATCATCCATTCAGCCACGGCGATTGTGCAAACATGAGAGAAGTTTTGGATTCAGGCGTCTCAAAAATGCATTGGAGCGGATGGGAGAAAATTCTGCACTCTCCTCAAACAAATGCCTCTGGACAGAGAACTGTTTGAGATAGAGACAAAGTGACTCAATTGTACGGGTCACAAGGGAAATTCCTACGTTTTGAGGGGTTATTGTGCAGATTGAGCCAGAAATGTGGCCGTACGGACGAGAAAATCATTTTTTTTTTGGTTAAAATTCAGAGCCTCCCGCACTCTAAATTTGATTCTCCCACTCTAGCTTTTCCAATACACACCCATTATAAACTTCAAAAATGGCTGAAATTCTCTCCATACTTAAAGGCTCACAGTTTAAATTTGGTAAAAGATCTTGAAATGATGTTACATACCTGAATAGAGGACAAAAATGCCTACGTTTTAAATGTAAAATGACTTGTCTATGTGAAAGTATGACAAAGTAGTAAGGGTTCAAAGTTGAAGGAGTTGAAAGGTCAGTTGAAGGGGTTTTCCATCCACTTCAATGTTAAAAATAATTTTAAAAAGTTGAAATATTTCAAAAAGTTGAACAAAGTTGAAAAAGTTTAAAAAAGTGGAAGAAAGGGTTTAAAAAGTTGAATATTTTAAAAGTTGAATGGTTAAAATCGGTTAAGATTTGAAGAAGTTATAAGATTCCAAAGTTTGAAAAAATCTCCATCCGTTAACATGGGGCAAAAAGTTGCACAAAAGTTGAAATATTTCAAAAAGTTTAAAAGATATTAAAAAGCTAGAACATAGCACCCATGTCCTTAAAAAGCTGCACAATTTGATATCTGAATGGTTCAAATCGGACAAAATTTGGAGGAGTAGTTAAGCGTCAAAAAATGGGGGAAGAAGTCAGAAGTCGGAAGAAGAATAATAAAGATTTGGAATGTAATAGTGTGAATGCCTTCAGCATTCACACAATAAAGATTTGAAAAACAAAGGTGTGAATGCCTTCAGCATTCACACAATAAAGAAACAGGAAAACAAAGGTGTGAATGCCTTCAGCATTCACACAATTATAATAAAGATACGGAATGTAATAGTGTGAATGCCTTCAGCATTCACACAACTAGAAAAAATTTGCAGTTCCTGAAGAAACTGCAAGTGTGAATGCTGAGCTGAAAATGTTAAACTGTAATGCAGAAAAACTGAATAAGAAAAGGTGAAAAACCCTGAAATAAAGTTGAAAAAGGTTGAAAAAGGTAGAAAAACACTGCAAAAAGTTGAAAAGGGTTAAAAAAAGTTGAAAAAGGTTGAAAAAGTTTGAAAACACTGCAAAAAATTGAAAAAGGTTGAAAAAGGTTGAAAACACTGCAAAAAGTTGAAAAAGTTTAAAAAAGGTTGAAAACACTGGAAAAAAACTGGAAAATGTTGAAAAAGGTTGAAAACACTGCAAAAAGTTGAAAAAGGTTGAACAATGTTGAAAACACTGCAAAAAGTTGAAAAGGGTTGAAAAAAGTTGAAAAAGGTTGAAAAATTTGAAAAAGGTTGAAAACACTGCAAAAAGTTGAAAAATGTTGAAAAGGTTGAAAACACTGCAAAAAGTTGAAAAAGTTTAAAAAACGTTGAAAAAGTTTGAAAAAGTTTGAAAACACTGCAAAAAGCTGAAAAAGTTTAAAAAAAGTTGAAAAAGTTTGAAAAAGTTTGAAAACACTGCAAAAAGTTGAAAAAGATTTAAAAAAAAGTTGAAAAGGTTGAAAAAGTTTGAAAACACTGCAAAAAGTTGAAAAGGGTTGAAAAAAGTTGAAAAAGTTTGAAAAAGTTTCAAACACTGCAAAAAGTTGAAAAGGGTTGAAAAAAGTTGAAAAAGGTTGAAAAAGTTTGAAAACACTGCAAAAAGTTGAAAAGGGTTGAAAAAAGTTGAAAAAGTTTGAAAAAGTTTCAAACACTGCAAAAAGTTGAAAAGGGTTGAAAAAAGTTGAAAAAGGTTGAAAACACTGCAAAAAGTTGAAAAAGTTTGAAAAAGGTTCAAAACACTGCAAAAAGTTGAAAAAGTTTGAAAAAGGTTAAAACACTGCAAAAAGTTGAAAAAGTTTGAAAAAGGTTCAAAACACTGCAAAAACTTAAAAAAGTTGATAGAGGTAGAAGGAGCAGTGGAGTCAGTGTCAGAGTAACAGAGGATCAATAGAGCTCCAGTCTTAATGGAGAAATCCAGACTCATCAAGCAGCAGCAGCACAACAGGTGTGTCTGTTGCAATGGAGAACAGCTGCACAGCAGCCATGACAGTGAATCAGCACTTTTTAAGGGAGTGCGCATGGTTGAAGAAATGGCATTTCTCGGGGACCAAGATGTGAAATTGAAAAAGATTTTCACACAGTCAGATTCAGAAGCTTTTCATGAATTTAATGGTGCAGGAATCATGTCTGTAGGATGATCCAGGCAGCCACGGCGATTGTGCGAACACGAGTGAAGTTTTGGATTCAGGCGTCTCCAAAATGCATTGGAGCGGATGGGAGAAAATCCTGCACTCTCCTCAAACAAATGCCTCTGGAGAGAGAACCGTTTGAGATAGAGACAAAGTGACTCAATTTTACGGGTCACAAGAAAAATTCCTACGTTTTGAGGGGTTATTGTGCAGATTGAGCCAGAAATGTGGCCGTACAGACCAGAAAATAATTTTTTTTTTGTTTAAAATTCAGAGCCTCCCGCACTCTAACTGCCACTCTCCCACTCTAGCTTTTCCAATACACACCCATTATAAACTCCAAAAACGGCTGAAATTCTGTCCGTACTTGAAGGCTCACAGTTTAAATTTGGTAAAAGATCTTGAAATGATATTACAAACCTTATTAGAGGACAAAAACGCCTACGTTTTAAGAGTAAAATGGCATATCAATGTGAAAGTATGACAAAGTTATTATGGTTCAAAGTTGAAGGGTCAGTTGAAGGGTTTTCCCATTGACTTCAATGTTAAAAATAATTTTAAAAAGTTGAAATATTTCAAAAAGTTGAACAAAGTTGAAAAAGTTTAAAAAGGTTGAAGAAAGAGTTTAAAAAGTAGAATATTTTAAAAGTTGAATAGTTAAAATCGGTTAAGATTTGAAGAAGTTATAAGGTTCCAAAGTTTGAAAAAATCTCCATCCGTTAACATGGGGCAAAAAGTTGCACAAAAGTTGAAATATTTCAAAAAGTTTAAAAGATATTAAAAAGCTAGAACATAGCAGGAATGTCCTTAAAAAGCTGCACATTTTGATATATGAATGGTTCAAATCGGACAAAATTTGTAGGAGGAGAAGCGTGCCAAAAAACGGCGGAAGAAGTCAGAAGAGGAATGTAATCGTGTGAATGCCTCAGCATTCACACAATAATAAAGAAAACAGGAAAACAAAGGTGTGAATGCCTTCAGCATTCACACAATAATACAGAAGAAGAATAATAAAGATACGGAATGTAATAGTGTGAATGCCTTCAGCATTCACACAATAATAATACCATTTTTAAAAAAATAAAAGTAATTTCTAATGTAATTTCTATCATTTCTAATATCCATAATTTTTTGTTGTTATAGGAGTGCGGCGGGGCTTAAAGGGCCAAGGGGTATCCCAATTCATAGTGCTGCAAAGATAGCCCTCGCCCTCAGCCCTATTCTAAAAGGGGTAGGAGAGTGATAGGGGTAGGGCTAAGGGCTAAGGGGTAGAATTGGGATTGGCCCTTAATTTGAACATGCACTGGGACAGAAAAGCCATGCCTCGACTTCTGAACAGCAGAAATGCCATTTATTGAGTCCACACAAATACTTTTTAAATGATCCTCGATTGTAACATCTTTACATTTTTTGGCATGTTTTCTTTGTATGTGTTTGGAGATATTCTTTTTATAAAGAAGAAGATTACAGTGGGGACACTTTGTTTTTTTCTTTTGAAGCAGCAGACTATTATCTACCTGAGAAGCAGTGTCAACAGACGATATGGGATTGGTGTGTTGATGTTGAGGGCTGACCACTGGTGAAACAGAGACTTCAGTCTTTGGAAACGTGGGGGGTGGTGAAGTATTTGGGCTCTGTTGGATTGAAAAAGAGGCCTGTTCAGTTGATAAATCCAATGGGGCAGGGGTAGATGGTGGTACATTGGGATCTGAGGTACTCTCTGTTGCCGGAGAAGGCGTTTGCACAACTTTCCCTCGGCAACCGTTTAAGTGTCCTTCCATATCACTTCTTTTGAGCACTGTTTTGTGGCACACAGGGCAATGAAAATGTGCTGCAGTCCTACAGTTAAGACTGCACTTGCATATCTTTTTATCTGAGGAAAAAAAAAAACAAAGAAAAATGATGTCTTTCAATAAATAGTGCAGCATGTCGGTGTGGTGCTACAGACACAACAATAGGCTTCACTGTTCATGCACACTTACCTTCAAACGAAATGGCATTGCTGATGTGGACTTTAAGGTGACTCTGGATCCTGTTCAGTTTTGCTGGTTTAAATCCAGGGCACAGGGGACAGTGATACAGTTTGCAGCATGATGTGCAGCGGTTAGCTGCTATTTGTGTGCCACTCAATACGATCGAATGATGCATCTACGTAAGGACAGAAAAAAAAATTGTAAGGCAATGTTCAAATGACAGACCAACTTAAGACTGAACATAATTTAAACATGATACTCTGAAATTTAGGCTGATTTAATGCTAAAACAGATATTTCTAGTGAACTCTTAGTCCGAACACCCTAAATAACAGGACAAACTTTTCCAGCCATCTAACAAATTTAACACTTCCCTTTGGTCAGATAGCTACCCAGACCCAAAGCCAACCTACTCAGTATGCTTCCGAAACACACTCGTCCTTGGTCAAACGTGTACGTTAGGTTGAAGACGGTCGTGAAAACACCATAGCAGCGAACGAACAAAGGCGCTAGCAGCTGCTAACGCTATTGTTCGCTGCTAACACAAGTCTATGCTCTCGTGGATGCAAAACTTTAAAGAAGTTATGCAAAAGACAGAGGTACCATCTGGTCGTTTTACTAAAAACTGACAATATTTATATCAAGGTTAAAAACACTACATTCACCTGATTGTTTAAAGTTTTTCACGGACTAGTCACTTACCGTCTTTTCGCTCGGCTCCGGTCCAAATGTACAGGAAGTTACGTCATTTCTGGGCTGGACTGACGCCACAGGGGCTTGAGAAATGCGGTAGAGGTCTGCAGGACAGGGGCTTGAGAAGTGCGGTGGAGGGGCCTGTAATGGAAATTTTATGTATTTGATGCAAGTGATGGTTATCAACTTTAAGTAGACTCCTTAGCAGACGGCCCCCCTGGACTCCTGACACCAAGAAACCCAAATGGGGGTTCTCTCCTGTTTGCCCTGTTGCATTTTAAGCAGATGTGTCTCCCCCTGACCGGGTGTAATCTCCAAATGGTATCTGTGGTGTATGCTGTTCTTCTCTGATGCATCAGCAGCCACAGGGGGTTGAAGTAGGTTGGGTGGTTGGAGTTTGTTCCTTTGTCACTTCATATGTTAAATATGTGTCCCTTCCTATCTGAGGGCAGCCTCTAAGACATGTTAATGACATTAACATGTCTGCCCCTGGCCCCAGGGGTTCAGGCCGGGGTATAAATATCAGTCTGTTTCACAGAACTTTAGAACTCACACTGACTGAGCAGTGGTGACTTCTCTCCTGTTGCAACTGGAAATAAAGGAACCAATAAGGAACTCATCGTTGGTGCATTTATTAATAGAATTTCCACAACAGTTTGGCGTTGTCGGCAGGATCCTACGAGTGAACCCCGGCGGCGGACGACGACCCGGTGACTGATCATCCTGCAGACAAATTACTGCAGCCCCCACTGCATTTGCTGGACCAGAAGGGGACTGGATCCAAGCCCACCGTCTGGGACACCGATAGGATCCACGAACAGATTTTTTTTTTTCTCCTCAGAGGAAATTCATCAGGCACCCGGTGAGTTCCTTTCATATTGGGTTGTTTGGGGGACTGAGATAGGAAGGGTGGCTGGACCACCTAGAGCATTTCCTATCTAAGTGGCTGGGCCACAGTGACCAGGTATCTAAGTGGCAGGACCACAGTGACTGGGTCACACTTATTTATTTTCCTATAAGAGATTGCAAGGTCAGGGATCTGGTCTCTAGGTAGATGAGGTATTTTTGTACTTTTTGCACCTGTGACTGGGTCACGAAGGCAGAAAAGGCCGGTGGAAGACGTTCCACATGAAAATGGGTAACAGATCTGTTAAAGTAGAAAGTCCTCCAGACAGTCCAATATGTAATGACATGTCTAAGAAATATGGGCCCGAGTGTGTGGAGTGTGTGAGAGAATGGTGTGAGAAGTTTGGCCTCCCCAAAAAGGGGGAAGTTTGAGTGTGAACCAGAAACTTTAAGAAAAAAAAAAGAGAAAATAAGAAAGCAACTAAGTGTATAATGGCAGGAGGTTTGGATGTGAGTTTAGATGTAGGAAACAGAAAGGAAACAGCTTTAAAGCCATCTGACACGGCCCCCGCCGTACACTAATTCAAACAGTGGTGCTTCACCTTCCTGGCCTATGCTCCTGCTATACAGGGACTGACTGCGCTGAAAGTGGACCCTGACCTGGACTCGCATTCCCCTCGCCACCACCAGCAGACACCATCAGCAGCAGCAGACGATCAAGCCAGAGGAAACGCTGATTCAGATTCTGCTACGAACAGATGCCGAGATCACAGTCCTGTGAGAGCTCCGCCACACACTCGCCAACGTCAGCGTTCTGCGTCCACCAGATCCCAGGGTGCAGATTCCACCATTACCGAAAATGGACAGGCATTTGGACATGAGTTTTAAGTATTCTGAAAAGAATTCAGACCCACTGGAGCAGAGATGAGAAAAGCCCTCGCCACCAGCAGCAACACCAGGCACCCTCACCCTCAGCAGGCGACCCAGCAGGAGATGGAGCCACATGAGAGACCTGGACTGGGACCACGCAGACAATGCCTCACATCGCATGGCCTTGACAGCCCTGAGAACCTTGAAGCAGGGCCCTCAGAAAATGGTGGAGGATTTCATGCATCGTGCAGAAGACATCGTCAATCTTCACTCTGGTCTGCAGCGTCCTACAACACTGGGGAATGACACAGGTTCCTGGGAAAGACTTCTGTGTGCTACAATCATGGATGGACTGTCTTCCAACACAGCAGCTCATGTGAGCCACCTCTACATGAGCCTGAGACCTGAGATCCGTCTCTGCTGAGGAGGCTTTGCAGCCATGCCCAAACACAGGCTCAGGAAACAGGCCGCTGCACAAACTGCCAAGTGAGATGCTGCACTTCATAAGGCGGCTCTGACCATGTGCTCCGGATCTGCACCTGTCCAAGGAAGTCAGAGAAGATGTGGCCACAAAAGAGGAGGTTGTGGAAGAGGAGGTCAACACAGAAGGGATTTTGGTTGCTGTTTCATGTGTTGACAGCATGGACGTTGGACAACCAAGAGCCGCAGACTGATGGTGTGAGAGGGGGGAGGCGACTCCAGGAAGGTGGATTCCATTGATGAGATTTCAACAGCGACAGAAAAGGGAAGTGAGACATGACACACACACAAGCATATGCGAGACATCACACACGTGCATATATAGACACTTAGCGATACAAGAAGTCACATTGTAGTATTTATGGTGGACACAGGAGCCACCCATTCAGTCATACAGCATGGCTTCCTCACTCCAGGTCTAAGACTGAGTGAGGATTCCATAAACTCCAGCCACATCTGAGCATCAGCAGAGAGAGTGGTTTACAGCGCCAGCAGCCTGTTCACCCTCTACAGGACCACAGTTCACTCACAAATTTCTTCTATCAAAATTATGCCCGATCAATCTACTGGGTAGAGGTCTAATAGTAAACTCAGGCTCGCGGTTGTGTCAGGACCTGAGGGGCTGGGCCCCAGTTGTTCCTGTGGAGGACAATATGAGCAAATTCACAATGGTGAAAGATTGTCCACTGACACCCAGCTGTGTGTATCAGTGGAGACTTGGTCAACAACCAACTAGTTTGCAATTGGCTGAAAAGATTTATGATCGAGTGGTGTCTTCCTTAGTTGTTATGGAAGCAGCAGATTTGCACTGTACGTCCTATTCCTGCTATGATGGTCTAGATGAAAGTTATGAAAAACAGCTGTTCAGAGAGACACAGGACAAAATGACAAACTTGATGTTTCACACTTGGTGTGGGACTGTGGTCTCCTTCACTCCTTCACAGTTCACTCTGTGAGGGGGGGTGAAGGATCTTTGCTTCAAATGTCTTTCCTGCCCAGCGCACTGTGCAGCTGACGTGTTAGTATATTTTCAAGCTCTAAAGAAAATAAAAACAAAATCAATAAACTTAACAAGAGAGAGAGAGAAAAAAAAGAAGAGTAAACTGCAAATAGACAATAAGAATGGAAGCGAAATAGGATTTTAAGAAAGAGGAGGGACAGTTTCACAATCCCTGCCCACAGCTGCTGCAGAGGCTGTGGGGAGAGTAGGGAAAGTCAGACTGACTCTGAACTGTAATAAATTGACTTCAGAATATACCAAAATGAAAAATTAGAAACTTTTAAATCATCTAAATTAGTTGTTTTTACGGGAAACCCAAATGTACCTGTGCGAGTGTGAATGTATTCAGTGGAAAAAACATCGATGTTTTGAGTATGAATGTGGAAGTTTGAGTGATCTGAAGGCCTGGAATACATGGTGTTGATCTTTTTGGTGTGTTAGAGCTCTGGCTTTGTACTCAGTGGACACCTACTGCACCAGTTTCAATCTGTGGGGTGTAGTTTGGGTTTTGGAAGAAAGGTGTGATTTTCCACATCCAGGAAGTGTCTTGGATGTGAGTGAGTGCATGGTGAGGTCTGAAATATGTGTATGGTTTATGTTTTATGTTTTGGGCAAATAATTATTCAGTGGCTAATTTGTAAGTCCGGCACTGTCGGCAAATCGTCATGAGATCATGGTTGATGTGATACTGCAAGTGAGAGAAGAGCATGATGGGTTCATGTAGACTAGAAGGATTACTGAATGTGTGGCTGCTTTGCAGCAAAGTGGAAGGTTCCAGTTAAATGAAGTGCCTTTTTCCCAAAAGAGTTTGGAAAAATGTAAAGTTTAAATGGGAAAAAGAAATCAGGTAAAAGACAGATTTGTAGTCAGAGAAAAGCAGGTTAAGAGGAGGAGATGATGAAAGTGATAAGATGGTGAAGGGAAAGTGTAAAGAACGAGAAGAGTAAGTGATACGAAGAGAATGCAGTAGAATGGTATTTTCATGGTGAAAAATCATTCTGTTACAAGTCTGTTTTTAAATGCCACCATTGATCACAGATATATTTTAAACTGGTGCTTGCATGATGAGGAAACACCAGTTTAAAGGGGGAGAATTAACATTTTCTGGTCAACTTTTTTGTGATGTGTAAAAGTTTTTTTGTGATCAATAATCTTAAGACCTTAATTTTTGACCAGTGCTGAGATTTTATGTAGACAGTGGTTGCACAGCACATTCAGTAATTTTAAATTAATTTGGAGTTTAAGTCTGCAGAGATGTGTTTTTCACACTGCAGGAGGTCAGGACACAGAGCAAGAGAACCAACAGCAGCGTTCTTCTCTGTGGTGGACCTTTTCAAATGCATTCTTCTCTGCCCCAGCTCACCCAGATGTGCTGGTTTGCATTTGAATTCCAAGGGAAACCAACACCTTCACATGGCTGTGGC
The DNA here is from genome assembly GCF_902148845.1 of Salarias fasciatus. Taxonomy (NCBI): domain Eukaryota; kingdom Metazoa; phylum Chordata; class Actinopteri; order Blenniiformes; family Blenniidae; genus Salarias; species Salarias fasciatus. The sequence goes on along the minus strand of NW_021941404.1, from coordinate 45,332 downwards.
AAGGTTATTTACAATTCAGTACTGCGTGTCCTCCTCTCTTATCTTTTGCTCTTCCTCTTGTAGTATGTAGATGATCTTCTGGTCTGCTCACCTACAGAGGCCTAGTGTCAAGTTGACACCCTGACATTGTTTGCAGCATCTCTTTGGGTAAGGTCACAAGTGTTCTCTAAACAGAGGCATCTATGGGTCGCATTTTCGCAGCTGGGGAACCGGTTCCATGGACCCTCAAGGCAGAGGAAGAACCGGGTTGGGTTCACTGTCTGTTCAGATTATGAAACTTTGACCTCTGGTTCCCTCTGGTTCCCTGCTCACTACTCTGCTCAAACTGCAGAGTTGCACCTGGTTCTGACCATGTGTCAAAAAGGGGGAACGGTTCAACAGATTACATCACTGCCGTCCACTAAAGGATTCTCAGTAGTCGTGGAACAGCGTTGTAAAAAATGTTTGGGGCGTGCTGCTCACAATGCAGGCCGGGTCGAGCCTGTGGAGAGAGCTGCTCATCCTCACCAGACTTTCCTGTGATCATCTGATGAACTGACCCCTGTGGATGGGAAGAACTATCATATGGTGGGGGTTGACACACTCACCAAATGGGTGGATGTGCTGCTGTGATGCGCTCCGCTCAGCATCCAGCTTTATGGAGGGATGTTTCATCAGCTCCTGATAGGATGTTAAATGTTTTGTTTGTTTGTTGTTTGTTTGCTTGTTTCTAACTGAACTGGCATGTCTCAAGCATGATATGACTAACACTTAAACTAACAGAAATAATTCACTAACTCTAAACCAGACTCACAGTTTTTCCAACAGGTGACAAAGATCCTGGAACCCAACACCTCCATCAATACCATCATATGATGAATATGGATGATGGAATTATTGTCTAACTTTGTTTTCTATCATTTCAGCAGTTCCAGCATGTCAGAGGGAAGAAATTGGCTGATCAATTCTAACATTTTATCTGGGATATAATGTTGAATTTGACACTAAATTCTTGGATTATGCTTAAGGACTTCTTTAGGTTATACAAGGTCAAGGGTTAATTTGGTAATGTGCAATGATGATTTAGTATCAATGAAGGTTCAGGTTGAAACTAATGAGTCAAAGTTTTTACAATGAAGCAGTAACTGACTTCTAGGTTTTCATAGGATTCTTAATGGTCATGTTACGATAGGGAACATTAGATTAAACGAATATTTATGTTATGTGTTTAAAGATTTGGCTTAGTTCAAAGTTAGGGTAGGGAGGTCTGTCTCTGTTTCTCTTCTTCTTTTTCAGATGCCATGACTGCAGTTCAACAACGCTTCAACTCCAATGGGGACAGACAGTCACAGGATGTACATGGAAAGAGTTCCAGGTCATCCTTTGAAGTCACAAAACAAGAGGTCAACCCAGGAGGAGGCAGCAGCCACTCCACAGACGCTGGAGGATGCAACTCCGAGAAGACAGAGTCTCCATGACCGACAGACCATGAAAGAAGCTCTCCCTCGCCCTGCTGAAGGACTTCGTCATCAGCTGAAACCAGGAGATCGGGTCCGGGTAAAGGGCTGCTGAAGAAAACATTGGAAGACAAGACCCTGGCAAGACCCCTTCCAACAACCCTGCTGTTAAGTTGATCTCCCAGCCACAGGGCAGAATAATCCCTGAGATCAACTCCCGTGTGAGGTAGTCCACCCTCCACGAGGCAACGATGAAGATGTTCTGATTCCTGATGAAGCTGTTGCCTCAGACGACAACAGCACCTTCGCCTCAGCACAGACACATCGCAGACCTCATGGGACCTCAAGACAATCTATTGTGGAAAACAGTCCACACAGGAGCACGAGGACTTCGTAATTCCAGCTGTATCGTTTTGACTCTCACAGACGAACAGAAAACCATGCGTGTCATGAGCCTGCAGAACAGAGTGGCCTTGAATTTCCTTCTTGTCGAGAAAGGAGGGGTTTTGCGCTCTTATTGGGAAACTGTGCTAGAACCCTGACTATGCTGCTGCTTGAAGATTTAAAGTTGCATACTGTATGTTTGAGTAAAATTTTCCATTCAATAATGATGATTGAAATGTATTTGATTTAATCAAAAGGGGGAAACTGTAATGGAAATTTTATGTATTTGATGCAAGTGATGGTTATCAACTTTAAGTAGACTCCTTAGCAGACGGCCCCCCTGGACTCCTGACACCAAGAAACCCAAATGGGGGTTCTCTCCTGTTTGCCCTGTTGCATTTTAAGCAGATGTGTCTCCCCCTGACCGGGTGTAATCTCCAAATGGTATCTGTGGTGTATGCTGTTCTTCTCTGATGCATCAGCAGCCACAGGGGGTTGAAGTAGGTTGGGTGGTTGGAGTTTGTTCCTTTGTCACTTCATATGTTAAATATGTGTCCCTTCCTATCTGAGGGCAGCCTCTAAGACATGTTAATGACATTAACATGTCTGCCCCTGGCCCCAGGGGTTCAGGCCGGGGTATAAATATCAGTCTGTTTCACAGAACTTTAGAACTCACACTGACTGAGCAGTGGTGACTTCTCTCCTGTTGCAACTGGAAATAAAGGAACCAATAAGGAACTCATCGTTGGTGCATTTATTAATAGAATTTCCACAACAGGCCTGAGAGGTGCGGTCTGCAGCCAGACCCTTCTCAATTCAGGAGCCAAGTGGTGCTGGATAAGATCACTGGATGTTTCAGGTGGACAAAGGTATGATATGGGGCATCCATGTGGGACAGGGCCACACTTAGATGGAAACTGCTCTATTTCAGACAAGCCATCCAACACAGGAGCACTGAGGGGCTGGGGTTGTTCCTCACGCAGTCTGGGTCCAGCCGCCATCAAGTCAGGGTCAGGAAACGGTCCTAAAAAAAGATACATAAAGCCTCTACTTATTTGTGCTTCTATTTTGGGAAAATGTAGTTACAGTAGTTACATTTGGCCATTATTACACAAAGGCATTAGCATTTAGCGGTTGCAAAAGTGAAATGTTGAATATTATTACCTGCATATGCCTGGTACAGTGTGGACTGAAGACCACTCTCACCAGCTGTTGTTGGCTTTCACACCACCACATCACTCAGGTTCTGGATGAATTCCCTGAAATCATCGGTGAAATATGTTCATTTTTGCAGAGAATTGTAGTAATACACAGTCTGTGTGTGTTTTTTTTAATTAATTTCATGACACAAAAAAGACAACATAAACACAAGCACTTAATGAAAACAGAGTAAATAAACTACCTTATTAAACACCCACCTGAGTTCTCGCTCTATGCCATTGTAGATTGCTTGTGCAGGCCAGAGATGGAGGGACAGTCTGCAGGCCATACTGTGTATAATGCGCAGATGCAGTAGGGCCACAATGTGGTTGCAAAACCCTTTTCCTGCTGCACAGCTACAGGAAAACACCATCAGACGTCCACTGTAAACAGCAAGTGTCATCTGTACAAACATTTATAAGAATGATGAACATGACATCATGGAAATACGTCATTGTCAGAGGTAATAGATGGTAACAGCTTTGTCCAAAATAAATAACCTTTACAATATGACATTTTTACACACACACACACACACACACACACACACACACACACACAATTTTATTTAGTACAATAGAAATACACCACAAAAAGCTGGTTTGGTTGACTGGTGGAAGAGGAGATCTACTTGTCTGGCCACAGATCTACTTCTGCAGAAACAGATAACATAGCAGTAATAATAATACATTTTATTTCAAAGCGCCTTTCAGGGAACTCAAGGACACTTTACAAAGTTAAAACAACGAGAGGAACAATAATAATAATAAATAAAATCATAGGTAACAACACAGCAAATAATGTCATTAGGAACTGAGAATAGTAGGAGAAAACTAAGTGGAGTATGCAGATCTGAACAGATGGGTTTTAAGTCTGGACTTGAAGAGGGGCAGAGAGTTCAGATTACGGAGGTCCGGGGGGAGAGAGCTGGGGAGCAGAGCGGCTGAAGGCCCTGCTCCCCATGGTGCTGAGGCGGGCAGGGGGCACAGTGAGGTGGATGGAGGAGGAGGATCTGAGGGAGCGAGCTGGAGTGGAGATGTGGAGGAGGTCACACAGATATGGGGGTGCGAGGTTATTGATGACCTTAAAAGTGAACAGTAGAATTTTGAAATGAATCCTATGCTTGACCGGGAGCCAGTGCAGGTGCTGGAGAATGGGGGTGATGTGGTGGTGAGAAGGGGTCTTTGAGATGATTCGAGCAGCTGAATTCTGGACCAGTTGAAGTTTATGGAGTGATTTCTGTGAGAGGCCGAAAAGGAGAGCATTACAATAATCGATACGGGAGGTTACAAGGCTGTGGACAAGGATGGAGGCAGCGTGAGGAGTGAGGGAGGGACGGAAGTGATTGATATTGCGGAGGTGAAAGTAAGCAGACCGAGTAATGCAATTTATGTGAGACTGGAAGGAGAGAGTGCTGTTGAGGACGACACCCAGACTCTTGACCTGAGGGGAAGGGGAGACCGAGGAGCTGTCAATGGGGAGAGAAAAACTGTCAACTTTAGCAAGTGTGGATTTAGTGCCAACTAGGAGGATTTCAGTTTTATTGCTGTTTAATTGGAGGAAATTTGCAGTGAACCAAGACTTAATGTCAGAAAGGCAGGAAATGAGGGAGGGGGGTGGGAGCGTGGAATTGGGCTTGCAAGAGAGGTAGAGCTGGGTGTCGTCCGCAAAGCAGTGGAACTGAATGTTAAATTTGCGAAAAATACTGCCAAGGGGGAGGAGGTAAATGATGAAGAGAGTAGAGACTTATAACCTATGGAATGAGGTGAAATAAAAGGACTAAGAAAAAGGGCGCAGTCGAGGCTCCTGTACAAGATAAGGCTAGGATGGACAGCACGTCAGAGAGAGCTGCAGCAGCAGTGAGGAGAAATCCTGCAATGGCAGGGAATTTATGCTCTCTATGGTCAAACCTCTAGTTTATGAGGCTCCTCGCTTTTCCTCTGTGACCGGTGGCACCTTGCCCTCACTGTCACCTGGCCATCTAATAAATTTGATACTATGGTGACGAGAAGACATGCAAAAAACACGTTAGCTGAGAAAGCTGTTGGGCTGATCAATGATAGCATTCGTCTAATATAATATCTAAAAGACGTTCACTTAAACAGCCATAAAGAGAACAAACTGTTGTCGTCATGCTGCAAATGAAACTTAAATGTTTGAGTACGGTTATCAGGATCTACACATGAAAAAGTATGCCTAAATACAGTCGCTAGGGTTCAGTAGCACTTAGGCTAACATGCTAACTCTCTACTTACCTTCGTGCTTTTCTATGAAGTTTTTTGTGAAAAAACACGTATCCTTTCTTCATCTGTGACTTTTTCGTCACTGACTTCTCTTCCACCATCCTTTCCACATCAGCGAAGGAAATGCTGGGGAAATGTTGGAGACATGTACTGAAAACGCTGAGCTGAGCTGAGCTTCTTCTTCTTCTTCTTCTTCTTTAGCTGTTATACGGCAGACGCGGCATAATCAGCGCATTACCGCCACCCTCCTGATGAATGAGTGAATGAACTCTCACAGTTATGGCTCACAAAACTAACAGTGAAAAACTGTAGCATGCAAGCTACAGGGGGAAATAAATAAATAAATAAATAAATAAAACCTAGATTCTATTCATTAACCCCGTCCTCCTAAGATATTCAAATAAATACTTAACAACTGCATGGTCAGATGACTTGTCTAAAATTTCCTTCACTCTGAAGATCACCTTCTCGTCCTCAACCTTACTTTTAAAAACTCTTCTCTCTCTTTCATAGGTTCTGCATCTAATCAGAACATGCTCTATGGTTTCTGCTTCATGACACTCATCACATTCTCCAGAGTTGTGTTTCCCCATTAACTGCACTGTTTTGTTCAGACCAGTGTGTCCTATTCTCAATCTTGTGAATATTACTTCTTCTTTCCTCAACCTTATTCTCTGACGTCCCAAACCAACCTTTGGATTCAAATTATAATAAGCCCTCCCCTTGGACTCTTCATCCCATCTGTCCTGCCACAAATTCCTCATGTGTTTTTTAATTATCGACTTCACCTCCGATTTAGACAGTTTACAATGGATGGAGACAGTACTTCCTCTTAAAGCCCATTTTGCACACTTACCCGCCAGCTCATTCCTATCCAGGCCCACATGAGCTGGAACCCAAACAAATCTGATGTGAGTTCCTAAATTTTGAATAGACTGGAGAAGAACCAATACTTCACCAACAAGTTCACTTCGTTCACTGACATTACCTGATTTAAAGTTTTCTAATGCTGACAACGAATCTGTGCAGATTATTGCTCTGAGTGGTTTAACCTGCTCCACCCATTGTAGTGCCATAATAACAGTGGCGATTGCTCTAAGACTGAAAGGGAAGCTCAACTTCCCCTAAAATGTCAAAAAATAAGTGGTCCAATATTTACTGTTGTGTGAACATTTCATTGACTAAATATGCGCTACAACACGTTCATCTTTTGTTCAGAATCGGCTACTTATCTCAAGTAATTGACTCGGCTTTCTTCTCACTCCTCCTCGCAGCGGCACGGCGCTTTAAACAGCCGGACGCTTAGCGTCCATGCGGAAGCTAGAGTGGGTTGTTCTGCTGCAGTGAAACTGGACGCTCATTGGATAAAATGCTGGGCTGGTCCCACCCACGGACGCTCAGCGTCTCTGGGGGTCTATGGGGCAGTGGGCTGGCCTGGACGCTGAGCTTCTGCATGGTGATTGGATGATCTGTGTCAAGCTTGATTGACAGCGAAATGAGCAAATCAGCGATCTTGAAGTAAAAAAATGCACGAAAGTGCTTCTGAAGTTTTTCATTCTGTTGTTCTGAGTTGATTCGGAGGCTTTGCTGATCCCTGGAGACTTTAGGCTCTAATTTGACAGCGCAACTTGGCGATGATCAGCGGCGGAGGCAGCGCATTCCTATTTTCGACAGGCGCAGAAGAGGGTGTCTGGCCGGTCTGCTGCACTTGCGCCGAGATGGGCGTGGCGGCGCACCAGGGGGGAGGGCTCGACAGAATCAGCTGGTGCAGTGAGAGTTTATTGCGGAAGGTGTGAGCAGGCTGGGGAGGAGGATCTGATGATAATTTGTCTGAGAAAACCTCAGAGGCAGGGTTTCAGCTTGTCAGTGTCATGAAAGATACACAAAATCACTCATGAACCACATAATTGTTTTTATTATCTTCTTTAGCACTAGAACATCCAAGACGATCTGACAGACCATTTGGGTTTTTAGAATTCAAATAAATCTGTTAAAAATAATTCCCCTGCCCTCTAGTTCTTTGACTTTTCCTAAATATGTGTCTTGTATGTTTTTCTGAAGCAAATAAGGTCCTAACAATAACACAGATAATATTACAAAGCATTTATACCTCCAAAGGCCAACAGTGGTCTGTGAGACTTATTATTTATTTATTTATTATTATTATTATTATTATTATTATTATTATTATTATTATTATTAGACTGATTAAAAAGATGCACTTCACGGGGCTTTTTTTTTCTTCTGTGATTGATTTGTTTTGGTTCATGCGCGCATCTGAACAGGGGGCTAGCTCTGACAGCAGACAATCAGACAGATGGCCAAAAATATCAAGCAAATCCCAAAAGAAAGACAATAAAAACAGGCATAAATAAGATATAAGGTGGAAGAAGCTTTAGCAAGGATACAGGAGGTCAGTGAGGGAGAATCGGATGGCGGAGACGTGTCGGACATCAGCGATCTTGACTGGAGTAAAGAGGAGGAATGTTCTGAATCAGAGTCAGAATAGTCGCGGGCCAAACAGCGAAACAAATATAATGCTGCTGCCCCAAAAATACCCGACCGACCTCCAGCTGCTGTACAGTCCAGCGTAGAACCTGCAGTGGCGCATGAAGTGCTCACGCGTCACCTCCAGGTAGAGAATTACTGTAAGCTGCTGTCAGTTTACAACTAAATAATAATAACATAAAATGGTGTAAAATTATTATTATTATTATTATTATTATTATTATTATTATTATTATTATTATTTAAACTAATGTAATAAATCTGAGCACAACAGTGAGCACGGTATTGACAGCAGGGGCACTGCAGCGTCTCCAGATGTGCCAGTTACAGATTCAGGTAAAATATTATATCCTCCATTAAAGTACAGCAAACCATGTATTTTTCGTTTCCAAAAATTAATTTTAGAACGAACATATTTTCTGAATAAATACCTTTGTCCTGTTGAGCCTGCAGTCCCAGAATAAAATGAGCAGGGTGAGGACGGGTCGGTGTGGGAAGGTGTCCGTCCTGGTGCGCAACCGGGGAGACTTATTTTACTAATTTTAATATGTTCTTGATTATTATTGACAGTTAATAATACAACTATTTTGTGTGTGTTGGCGTGTGTGTGTGTGTGTGTATCAGGCAAACGAGTGCGCGGAGTGTGAGTGAGAGGTACACTGCGCAAATGCGCACTGTAAAAAGTTCAATACATTTTAAAACCTGATTTGAGGCATTAATAAAGCAGATATGAGGCAGAAGTTTTGCTGATCCACTTGATTTAATATTTTGTTTCTTTACCTTAATTTCTAATGCATTAGATTACAGAAAAGCAACCTGTTGATGTGCTCCTGCGCAAAAACACTGCATATGACAGTCTGGCTGACCATAGCGGCCTTTGGAGGGGGGTAAGAATGCTGGCAACACGTGAAGCAGAGCGGAGGACGGAGCAGATAGCAGATGTCGCCACCATTCTCTCATAAATGATTATCCTTCGTCTGGGATGGCCGGAATGCCATGTGTGTGATAGGAATTACAGGGAATCATTTCAGAGGACATCGATCTGATGACAACTGAACCAGCAGTCCTAAGTAGACTCACCCAGCTCCGCTGTGCAGCTGCGCTGAGTGATTGGTACCTGTAATTCTTTGTGCTTTCCCAAATGTATCTTTAAGAGTTATGATGCACACAAATAAAAACAGATTTTCCCTTTCCCTACAAAGTCTTTATGTAGCCTCTAAATGCAGGGTGTCTGCATTTTTATTTCATTTGTCTGGCTCCCCAAGCTCTTCAAGAGATTATTTATTTCAAAATGCAGTCATATACATTGTTGCTTCACTATGGTTTAGTATTGAGGTCAGGAAATAAAATGTATTTCATCATGTTAATGTAGCAGTGTCCTTCTTTGAAAAAAAGGAGAGGTGTTCATTTGATTGGTCAAATTGCGCTCAGCTGGGTTAAACCCACTTTCTCTCCTCTCTCTTGCGCCACCTGCGCCGGTGGGCGGGATGGAGGCGTGACTGCGCCTGGTTCACGAAATTAGGACAATTTTCTGGACACGCCCCGTTGACTTTATCCGCCGACGGCGCACTTTGCGCTCCGCTGACAGCCGGCGGATTCGGCGTAGTCTACCAAGTTAGGGCCCTTTGTGTTTGTGAAAAACGACTAGTGTTGTGTTTGGAGACTCGTTTCGGTCACTCTGTGGTTTCTGTCCTCGACGAGCAGCTGTGGAGCTTCTCCCCTTCTCTCACACAGCGCTCCAGCCTCCAGCAGCTCCAGCTGCTCGCCAGCTGCACACAACGGCAGACAATGTGAATGTTGTGGACCGGATTTTGGTGAAGCCATTTGATAGTCTTCCTTACGAAGAGAAAATTGGTGTTAAACTGCATAACAGATCAACTCCTAAGACTGAGCTGGTGCCGAAAGGTGGGGAAAAGTAACAGGTCCTTTCAGCTGTCCTGGTCTGACCAGGTGAGCTGCTGACTGGAAGCGCTGTCACCAATAAAATGTACTGCTGGCCATGCCTCTGGATGAAACTATCTCAGGGAGGTGTTGTCTGGTCACAAGTGGGCTTTGAGGATCTGTCTAACTTTGACAGGGCATACAAAAGGCATGAAAGCTAATAGAATTTACATACAAAAAACAGATTACACATACTGTATTACAATGTATGCTGAAAATGAGCTTCCCCTCTTTGGAAGACCAGCAGCCGCCACTGCATAATAATTGCTACCAGCTCAGACGTATATACAGATACAAAGTCAGACACTCTTGCAGACACCCTAACATCAAACTCTGGTATTACACATGCCGCAGCAACAGCCCCTGACTCTGGATCTTTTGATCCATCAGTGAATATCTGTAAATATCCATAATAATTATTTATATATCTCATTGCCAATTGGCCACTGTCTCCCTTAAAACTCTTACCTTTCTTGTGCAATGAAGTATGAACATCTGGAGCTGGTAACAACCATGGTGGGTGCGGCTGACACATGATCGATGGACTTAACTCTAGATTTGCAATACCAGCTTTTACTGCTTTTCCTAGCACCCCTATACCAAAAGTCTCTCTCTTAATTTTCGAGTTCTCCCATGTTGGTACAAGTACACTCTTAGTTGGATGATCATCCTTATGTCCTTTTAAATTCACATAATATGCCAATGTCAGCTGCAGACGCCTCAACTCAAACGGCATTTCCCCAACTTCCACCTGAAGCGCACACACTGGAGATGATCTCAGTGCTCCAGAACAAAGTCTAAGTGCTGTACTTTGAATCACATCTAGCTTCTGTAGTTCAGATTTTGCTGCAGACCCATAAGCTATACAGCCATAATCAATGACAGATCTAATTAATCCAGCATATAACCTTTTCATTGAAATCATATCTGCCCCCCATTCCTTACTACTTAAACACCTAATGATGTTTATAGCCTTCTTGCATTTATTAATCAGCTTCCCAATATGGTTTTGCCAAGTCAACTTGGAGTCAAATTGCATACCTAGAAACCGCACACAATTAACTCTTTCTAGATCTTTACCATACAGTTGAAATTTGACACTTTCCTGAATTTTCCTAAATGAGAAAAACATAACTTTAGTTTTTTCCACAGAAAACCTGAATCCCCATTTACCCGCCCACACCTCAACAGCATCAACAGCTTTTTGCAAATCATTCACAATAGATGAGCCATTCTTTCCTCTTTTCCAGATGGCCCCATCATCTGCAAATAATGATTTTCCAATAGAATAATCCAGTCCTTCAAATATGTCATTTATCATTATTGAAAAAAGGATAGGAGATATAACACTGCCTTGAGGCACTCCATTTTCTACTGTCAGACATTCTGAGAAGCTACTATTAATTCTAATTTGAATCTCTCTATCACTGAGAAAGTTTTTAATCCATTTATACATCTTTCCATCTATTCCAATCCTTCGAATTTTTATTAGCACACCTTCTTTCCAAAGCATATCATAAGCTTTTTCTACATCGAAAAAAACCGCTGCAACTACTTCCTTACATCCTTGTGCCTTCCTTATGTCACTCTCTAATTTTACAATGGGATCCATTGTTGACCTGCCCTTCCTGAACCTACTCTGAAACGGGGAAACTAGATTGTGTGATTCAACATAAAAACTCATTCTTTCCACAACCATCCTCTCCATTATCTTACCAAGGTGTGACGTTAATGCGATTGGCCTGTAATTTGATGCTATCGTTGGGTCTTTTCCTGGCTTTCTAACTGGAATAACCACAGCCATTTTCCAACATTTTGGAACTCTACCACACTCCCACACTTTATTAAATAATATCAATAATATACGAGGGGGTACCCAAAAAAAACCGGAATTTGGTCAGAAAACAATAATAATAATGAGTTCCGACTTCTGGCCGTGAGATGTGCTGCAGGTAAGCCTCATGCACATCTGTGAGATATTTGAGCTCTGAGAGTTACACTGACGCCTGCCAGGAGCTATTTAAAGCAACAGAGTGCAGAGACGGTCTGCGATTTTTTCCAAAATGGCGACATTGACTGGGAAGCCAGAGCAGCGCGCAAACATTAAATTCTGCTTTTTGCTGGGAAAAAACAGCAGCAGAAACACTCACCTTGTTGCAGCAAGCCTACAAGGATGATGCTCTGGGGAAGAATCAGGTTCATGAGTGGTTCGGGTGGTTTAAAAAGGACCAGATGTCCGCGCGTCAGGTCCGCTCAGCAGTGAAAACAATGCTGAGCTGCTTCTTGGCTGTCCAGGGTGTCGTCCACAGCGAGTTTGTCCCTCCAGGTCAGACTGTAAATCAGGACTACTACATGGAAGTCCTCAGACGGCTCCGTGAGGATGTGAGGAGGAAGCGGCCCGCGGAGTGGCGGAGTGGAGTCCGGTTGATCCACCACCACAGAGCGCCAGCGGACACGGCGCTGCGCGTCACGCAGTTTCTGGCGAAGAATGAGATGAATCTCCTCTCCAATCCACCTTATTCGCCAGATGTAGCCTCGAGTGACTTTTTCTTGTTCCCCAAGTTGAAGAAGGAGCTGAAGGGACAGCGGTTTGCAGATGTGGAGGAGGTGATAGAAAAATCGCAGCCAGCAAAAAACGGCACTTTTACGCGCGGGTCTGACGACGCATTGGTGAAGTGGGAGACACGGCTGGAGCGCTGCATTAATGCAGATGGGGATTATTTTGAAGGCGACGGTGGTGTTTTATTTTGAAATGTCATAAATAAAAAGTTATAATCAAATTCCGTTTTTTTTTGGGTACACCCTCGTATTAAGCGCATTGTCGCTAAGATGTTTCAACATTGCATAACTTATTCTATCTTTCCCTGGGGCTGTAATTTTTTCTTTTGTGGCATGGTGGGGAGTTGCACTCCCCTCCACTTGAGGCAGTGTGGCTTCTAATTACTGGGCGTCTATAAATATCCCTGCTCCGCCCTTCCTCTTCCTCCTTCATGGGACTGACAGACATGTGGCTGTTGTCCTGACAGCGTGTCTGTGCAGGATAGTGTTTGGCCTCCCCCAAAGGTACGCATGTCCTGTTTCTCTTTAGTCCGCTTAGCGGCCTCAGCAGTGTATTTACCCCAGCCCTGCGTTTCACAGCTGTGAATTGACAGGGAGCTGGACTGCCCTGGAGTCTGTGTGGGAGCGGGGTGTTTCCTGCAGCCGCCGCCGCTGCTGTATCGGGCTGTGTATGCTCTCCTTCATGCTGCCAGGTGTGCCAATCCCTCCTCAGTAGGGAACAGTGATTTATTGTTTAGATTAATTTCATTATTTTGGTGTGATTTCATGGTTTGTTTTACAGTGGTGCAGTCATCAGCTGCAGTTGACCCCGGGCTTTACTGCTGTTTTGGCTCTCCTTCTTTGGATGTGCTTGACACCTGCTCGTCGCACACGGCCTCCTCAGTACACCCTGCTGCCCTATGGGCCTGATGGACCACCCAGGCTCCTTGAGAAGTGTGGCTCTCCTGCGTTGAGCCTAGGAGCTTGAGCCTGCGCCGTGCTCGGGCAATTTTAGAAATGCAGACGCACTTTTTCTTCTGATTTTCTTCTGTTTTTCCTTCTTCTGTTCGATTGCGTTTAATAGTGAATACGTTGCTTTATTGTTTTCTGTTCTATCCCTTTGGTTCTTGTTATTTTGTAATGATTTGTTTCTTTCATTTCGTATAAATTATTTTGTTCCTCTTTCGTTTGAATATTTAGGTATTGGGTTTTTGTTTTCAGGGTATGAGGGCTGCCATCATTTTGTGAGTTTAATTGTTGATTTTCTTTTCTTTTGAAAGGTGCTGGGGGTCCCAGAGCGGCAGCGGTTCCCTGGTGGTGGTTCCGTTTTCACTTTTTGGTTTGCTGTGTCACGGGTGCTGTGTGTTTTTGGATCCTCCCCCCTTTCTGTTACCGCTGTCGTGGTAAGCCCCAGCCCTGTCCAGTTTGGTTTTGTTTGGCAGGCCTCAAACCCCATTTATTTTGAGTTAGTCTGTTGATTTTAACATTAGGAATTTAATAAAGTTTGTTTTAATTTGAACTCACGTCTCCCGTCCCAGTGAATCCTTTGAACCTGCGGGCCCTTGTTTTTTTGGTTTAATTTGGTTTAGCATTTGAGATCCTGGGGTGCAAGCCCCCAGGTGGCGTTGTCTTTGATTTGGTTGAATTTTGGTTATCCCTCCCATTCATTCTGCCACATTCTGGCGTTGTCGGCAGGATTCACAATTAAAGGACGGAGACGTGATTTCAACTTTAAAATATATGTATTTATGTTTAAAAGTCTTAATTCTGTTTTAATCATTGTCTGATTTGTGTTGGAGCCAAAACAGCAGCACTGCCTTGGAGGATCACCCATTCATTTAACCATTGTCATTTTTTTTGGTTATTGTTCTGTTAGAGGCACCTAATTGAGGTGGGGTTGTCTGTCGGTATGGAAGAGGAAGTGCAGCAGCTCCGAGAGCTTGTGCAGCAGCTGAAGGCGGACAACGAGCGTCTGCGTGGGGAGCGTGCTGCGTCTCACTCGGACCCCAATGGGGCAGCGTCAGCCTCAGCAAATCCAGCTGGTAGTTCACCTGCTGTTGTGGCGGAGCGGCTGGTGGTTACCAAGGGATCGCAGGTGTCCCATGTTTAACGGTAGATCAGGTATGGGTGTAGCTGAGTGGATTGAAGAGATACAGGCATGCGTGCGAACTCGCCACCTTTCTGTTGCTGATCAGGCCCTTTTCATTGTTGACCATTTGGAGGGGGAGGCATGGGAGGAGATAAGGTTTCGACCGAGGGTGGAGCGTGACGACCCGGCCCGCATTTTTTCCATCTTGCGGGAGTTGTACGGCCACACGCACTCTTATGTCACTCTACAGCAGGCTTTCTTTGCAAGGCAACAACAGGAAGGTGAGACCTTGCAGGAGTTTTCATTAGCCTTGCTGGCCTTAATGCAGAACATTAAGCAGTGTGCACCTGATGGGATGCCAAACTCTGAAGTTTTACTTCGAGACCAGTTTGTGGAACATGTCCTCGACAGTTCCTTGCGCCGGGAACTGAAGCAGATGGTCCGGCATCAGCCCACCGCTTCGTTGCTGGAGGTGCGTAGGGAGGCTATTAGATGGGAGCGAGAGGGTCTTCCTGGCGGTTCGCGTGGCCGTAGTTACTCTCTACCATCTACACATGGTCTTCAGTTCAGAGTTCAGGGTGGTCCCGTTTCACCTCCTGTAGCTGCTTCCCAGGGTCCTAGCTTAACTGAGCTGATGGATGTTCTGAAGAAACAAGAGCAGCTTAACACCCTTACCCGCACAGTAGCTGCCTTGCAGGCCCCTCGACCCCAAGGTCGGATGACACGTAATAACCCTGTGATTTGTCGCCGGTGTCAGCAACCGGGACATTTTGCTCGTGAGTGTGATGGTGAACGCGTCTCTTCCCACGCTCGTGCCCACTCTGTTACAGGACTAGTCTCCAGCCCCTCCAGACCTGCCTCGTCCACTCAGCAGCCGGAAAACTGAAACCCGCTGAGTCACTGAGCCATGGCCCAGTGGGGGAATTTGCAGGCTCCATAGATGGTAAGGCTGTTGATCTGATGTCTTCCTGTCCAAAGATTGATGTCTCGATAGGGGGAGTTTCCGTTTCTTGTCTGGTGGACACTGGGTCCATGGTTTCCACCATAACTGAGCAGTTCTTTATGGAGCAGTTTGCCCCTTGGGGCCATGACCGCCTCCAGTGTTGTCACTGGCTGCAGCTGCGAGCGGCTAATGGGCTCGCTATACCCTACATGGGTTACCTGGAGCTAGATGTGGAACTGTGTGGCAAGGTTATCCCCCGTTGTGGTATTTTGGTGGTTAGGGACCCCCCAGCCCCAGTGTCTTCATCCCCAGGGATCCTTGGGATGAATATCATCCGCCGTTGTTACAAAGAGCTCTTTGGCGAGTATGGTGATTCTCTGTTTGATGCCCCACTGTTATTAGATGTCCCCCGCCCAGTCCGTGAGGCCCTCCAACAGTGTCACGAGGTTGCAGGCCAGGCTCAGATAACCCTTAGTGGTACCGTCAAGGTCCAGGGAAGACGTGTGGTGCGCATACCTGGTGGGTTCATGAGACTGGTGACTTGTACGTGCCCGGAGCAGTTTGCTGGTCGGGATGCCCTGTTTGAACCCGCTGAGTCAGGCCTACCAGCAGGGTTATTGGCATCTCCGAGCCTGATTCAGGTGGTCAGGGGTACCGCTTATGTCCCTGTGGTCAATGTGGGAACTACGGAGGTCCTTCTCTACCCATGCACCAGTCTCGGCACTTTAAGTAGTGCACAGGTCATTAGTCTCCTGGCGGGGGTCACTGAGTTGACGTCGTCCACTGCCATGGTATCCTCCCAGGTGGTGTCTGATCCTGTCCTGGACATGGTGGAGGCATTGGATTTGTCGGCATTAAGTGAGGGACAGCAGTCTGAGGTGAGAACCCTTTTTCAAAAATATAGTTCAGTCTTCTCTGCTCATGAGGGCGATTTAGGCTGTACTAACCTCATCTCTCACGACATCCCTCTTCTTGATGATATCCCCCTCAGACAGCGATACCGAAGAATTCCTCCATCCGAGTATGAGGAAGTGAGGGCCCATATCAGTCAGCTCCTTGAGTCCCAGGTGATCAGGGAAAGCAGCAGTCCATATGCCTCCCCTATTGTCCTGGTTCGAAAGAAAGATGGAACCCTGCGGTTGTGTGTTGACTACAGGCTCCTCAATCAGAAGACCAGGAAGGATGCATTTCCCCTTCCCCGTATTGAGGAGAGTTTAGATGCACTCTCCGGGGCCCGCTGGTTTTCTACGATCGATTTGGCTAGTGGGTACAACCAGGTCCCAGTCACCGAACAGGACAAGCCCAAGACTGCATTCTGCACACCCTTCGGCTTGTTCGAGTGGAACAGGATGCCGTTTGGGTTATGCAATGCACCAAGCGCCTTCCAGCGCCTGATGCAGAGGATGTTTGGGGATCAACAATGCCAGTCCCTCCTTTTGTATCTGGATGACATTGTTGTGTTTTCTTCCTCTGTCTCACAGCATCTGCAGAGGCTCGAAGTTGTTCTGGGTCGTCTTCAGAAAGAGGGACTGAAGGCAAAGCTTGAGAAGTGCTCTTTCTTTCAGAAAGAAGTGAAATACTTGGGCCATGTGATCTCTAGCCAGGGAGTGGCCACCGATCCGGACAAGATCAAGGCTGTGGCCCAGTGGCAGCGCCCCCAGAATGTTTCAGAGCTACGCTCCTTTCTGGGCTTTGCCAGCTACTATCGGCGTTTTGTGGAGGGATTTGCCCACCTGGCTGGCCCCCTCCATAAGCTGGTTGCTGAGCTGGTGGGTACGAAATCCAAAAAGGGCTCAGGGAAGCACCTGGGTGCCTCCTGGACCTCTCAGTGTGAGGAGAGTTTTGAGGCCATTAAAGCGCGACTGGTCTCAGCCCCGGTTTTAGCCTATGCCGACTTCTCCCGTCCCTTTATATTGGAGGTTGACGCTAGCTACAGCGGCCTTGGAGCAGTCCTTTCCCAGGACTTGGAGGATGGGGTACGCCCAGTGCCATATGCTAGCCGGGGCCTCCGACCCACCGAGCGCAACATGGAGAATTACAGCTCCATGAAACTTGAATTCCTGGCTCTTAAGTGGGCCATGACGGAGAAGTTCAGGGAGTATTTACTGGGACACAAGTGCATTGTCTTTACAGATAATAACCCGTTGAGCTACCTCCACACCGCTAAGCTCGGGGCCACAGAACATCGGTGGGCTGCTCAGCTTGCAGCATTTGATTTTGAAGTCAAGTACCGGTCAGGCCGAAGTAACAGGAATGCTGATGCCCTTTCCCGGCAGTACACCTCTGGTGCGACTTCAGTTGAACACGCTGTGCCTGGAACATCTGTCCCTGTGGCCCTCCAACAGACTTTGCAACTTGCCCCTCCCACTGGGGTAACCCAGTCCCTGGTATCCGTCCTCCCAGGGCATTCTCCCTCTGACCTTTGCTCTTTGCAGGAAACTGACCCCCTTCTGGCGGCGGTCCTGGTGTTTTGGAGGAGACGTGCCCAGCCCTCCCGAGCTGAACGCCAGCAGCTTTCAAGACCAGCGGTAGCACTGTTGCGTCAGTGGGACCACTTGGTGGAGAAGGAGGGGGTTCTCTACCGTCGATTCTTCCACCCAGATGGGGGTGAAGAAGGTCTTCAGCTGCTCCTACCTGCTGTCCTTAAGGAGGAAACCCTGAGGCAGCTCCATGATGAACATGGCCATCAAGGCATCGAGAGGACCTCTGAGTTGGTTCGGGAACGCTGCTACTGGCCCAACATGACCACTGATATAAAACAGTGGGTCCAGGGGTGTGAGCGTTGCCAAGTTGCAAAAGACTCGGACCTGGTGCCTCACAGCTTTATGGGTCATTTACTGGCGTCCAGGCCCAATGAAATTGTGGCCATGGACTTTACAGTCTTGGAACCATCTCGAAATGGCTTGGAAAACGTCCTGGTGTTGACCGACGTCTTCAGCAAGTACACTGTGGCCGTCCCCACTCGAGACCAACGGGCTTCCACTGTAGCCCAGGTATTGGTCAAGGAGTGGTTCTTTAGACTGGGGGTTCCTAGTCGTATTCACTCAGACCAGGGGAAGAGCTTTGAGAATTCCATTATTCAGCATCTCTGTAGCCTGTACGAGGTTTCAAAATCCCGCACCACACCCTATCATCCTGCAGGCAATGGGCAATGTGAAAGGTTTAACAGAACGCTCCACAACCTCCTGCGCACACTCCCGACTTCACGGAAGCGTGACTGGGCTTCTTGTCTTCCACAGGTTCTGTTCTGTTACAACTCCACCCCGCATCAGGGCACTGGGGAGTCCCCCTTTTTCCTGATGTTTGGACGTGAGCCGCGGCTCCCTGTAGACTTTCTCCTAGGTCGCGTTCGTGATCCAGTTCCAGGAGAGATCCAAGACTGGGTGGCTGAGCATCAGGCCAGGTTAAGGTTAGCCTTTGAGGGTGCTCGCGAACGCTTGTCTGCTGCTGCTAGTCGCCGGAAGGAGCGACATGACCAACGCGTTTGTGATGCCCCACTGAGTGTTGGCCAGCTGGTCTACCTGCGGGATCATGGTGTCAGAGGTCGTCATAAGATCCAGGATGTCTGGAACTCTGCGGTCTACCAAATTGTGTGGGCACCTGTGGAAGGGCCTGTTTATTCTGTTGCCCCAGTGGATGACCTCCAGAGAGTGCGCCAGGTCCACCGAGACATGATCAAGCCCCAGGTCAGGTCAGGACCCCCGGCTGACCCTTCCCGGGTCCTGCCTCCACCTGCACCAGTCCAGTCGGACAGTGAGTCCGCTGAGGAAGATCTATGGCTCCTGGTGCGAGAAAACCCCCTGTCACCTACCAGAGCCGCTCCTAGTGTTGCGCCCGCTTCTGCCACTTCACCTGTTGTCGCCTTGGAGCCTCAGGCTGTGGACTGTGCATCTGGCGCACAGGCAGACACAGCCCAGTGGGCTCAGCCTCCTCTGCTGGATGCTCAACCTGGGCCCAGTCGGCAGACCTTGCGCCGGACTGGTCGCTCTACTGCTGGTCGACATCCCAATGTGCACCATCTTCCCCGGTCTGTAGGGCAGGCAGATCGTGTACCAGATGGCCCTCAGCCATCTGCGTCCAACGCACAGACAGCTGTGTTCAGACCCTGGTGTTAGCCCCTTTCCCTTGGTCAGTCGTCGGGACGACGACACAAACTCCGGGGGTAGATGTGGCATGGTGGGGAGTTGCACTCCCCTCCACTTGAGGCAGTGTGGCTTCTAATTACTGGGCGTCTATAAATATCCCTGCTCCGCCCTTCCTCTTCCTCCTTCATGGGACTGACAGACATGTGGCTGTTGTCCTGACAGCGTGTCTGTGCAGGATAGTGTTTGGCCTCCCCCAAAGGTACGCATGTCCTGTTTCTCTTTAGTCCGCTTAGCGGCCTCAGCAGTGTATTTACCCCAGCCCTGCGTTTCACAGCTGTGAATTGACAGGGAGCTGGACTGCCCTGGAGTCTGTGTGGGAGCGGGGTGTTTCCTGCAGCCGCCGCCGCTGCTGTATCGGGCTGTGTATGCTCTCCTTCATGCTGCCAGGTGTGCCAATCCCTCCTCAGTAGGGAACAGTGATTTATTGTTTAGATTAATTTCATTATTTTGGTGTGATTTCATGGTTTGTTTTACAGTGGTGCAGTCATCAGCTGCAGTTGACCCCGGGCTTTACTGCTGTTTTGGCTCTCCTTCTTTGGATGTGCTTGACACCTGCTCGTCGCACACGGCCTCCTCAGTACACCCTGCTGCCCTATGGGCCTGATGGACCACCCAGGCTCCTTGAGAAGTGTGGCTCTCCTGCGTTGAGCCTAGGAGCTTGAGCCTGCGCCGTGCTCGGGCAATTTTAGAAATGCAGACGCACTTTTTCTTCTGATTTTCTTCTTTTTTTCCTTCTTCTGTTCGATTGCGTTTAATAGTGAATACGTTGCTTTATTGTTTTCTGTTCTATCCCTTTGGTTCTTGTTATTTTGTAATGATTTGTTTCTTTCATTTCGTATAAATTATTTTGTTCCTCTTTCGTTTGAATATTTAGGTATTGGGTTTTTGTTTTCAGGGTATGAGGGCTGCCATCATTTTGTGAGTTTAATTGTTGATTTTCTTTTCTTTTGACAGGTGCTGGGGGTCCCAGAGCGGCAGCGGTTCCCTGGTGGTGGTTCCGTTTTCACTTTTTGGTTTGCTGTGTCACGGGTGCTGTGTGTTTTTGGATCCTCCCCCCTTTCTGTTACCGCTGTCGTGGTAAGCCCCAGCCCTGTCCAGTTTGGTTTTGTTTGGCAGGCCTCAAACCCCATTTATTTTGAGTTAGTCTGTTGATTTTAACATTAGGAATTTAATAAAGTTTGTTTTAATTTGAACTCACGTCTCCCGTCCCAGTGAATCCTTTGAACCTGCGGGCCCTTGTTTTTTTGGTTTAATTTGGTTTAGCATTTGAGATCCTGGGGTGCAAGCCCCCAGGTGGCGTTGTCTTTGATTTGGTTGAATTTTGGTTATCCCTCCCATTCATTCTGCCACACTTTGTTTATGGCCTTTTTAAGCTCCCTCAAAGAAAACATGTTCAGGCTACTATTTGAATCTTCTACATTTCCCAAGAGATGCTGATATTGTTTCTTCGTCTCCTCTCTTTTTGTTCTCTCATCATTTGTCAGGTTAAAACTACTGTGTACTTTAGCAAAAGTCCTCGCCATTAGTGCTGCCTTCTCTGCATCTTTCACGGCAACATTCCCATCATTCTCAAGAACTGGGTAACTCCAAGACTTCTGCACCCCACTCATTCTTTTCACAACTCCCCAAACTTCATTTATACGTTTGTCTCCCTATCGTGTTACAATAATTTTGCCAATAGCTCTTTTTAGTCTTTCTCACCACTTTCCTCACTTTTGCCTGTTCTCTTTTATACTCAATAAACTCAGACATATTAAAACACTCTCTAAACTTTTTGAAGGCCTTATTTCTTGACTTTACAGCTTGAGAACATTCTTCTGTCCACCAAGGAACCAGCTTCCGCTTCTTACCTCCTGTCTTACTCTGCCCTACAGAGGATTTTGCAGCTTCTGCTATAGCAACAGTTACCTTTTCACTAAGCACATCTACATCATCTACGATATCAATCTGGCTCATGTGTCTCTCACTTAAAAATCTAAACAATGTCCAGTCTGCTTTATTAAAATTCCACCGTTCATAAAAGACCCTAGATGCATCACAGCTCCAGTTACCAAGTCTGCAAACAATAGGATAATGATCACTTCCAATTGTTGTATCACTTAAAACTTCCCAACTCACTTGATCAGCCAGAGCTTGAGAAACCAAGGTCAAATCCAATACCGGTTGCCCTGTAACCCCTATACGCATAGGTGACCCATCATTTAACCACACCAATCCTTTTTTTTATCAATAAACTCTTCTACAACTGTTCCATTGTGATCAATTTTACTTCCTCCCCAAAGAAAACTGTGTGCATTAAAATCACCCAACCAGATTATTTTCCTATCATCTTGTCCTTCTATCCTTTCTAACGCAGCCGTCTCCAGCCTATGACAAGGGTTGTAAAAATTCACAACAACTAAACTACCATTAACACCCCATACTTCAGTAACAACATATTCCAGTTCATCACCCTTCCCCAAAACTCTATAGGGAATTCCTTCTTTAATGAATGTTGCACACCCACCACCACCCCCACCAGGTCTATCTCTTCTTTCACAAACATAACCATTTAGAACAAAGTTTAAATGTGGTAGCAACCAAGTCTCAACTATACATATAATATCAGGTTTAACTTCTCTTTCAAAAACAAATCTTTTAAACTCCTGGCCATTAGCCAACAGGCTCCTCGCATTCCACTGTAAGAAATAAATGATTTAGGTCCTTGCTTGAGAAGATAACGCCGATCGCTGCGATGACTGCGATGACTGTGCCGACTGTGCTGACGATTTCTCTGTCATTTCTCTGAACTGAAGTTCCTCATACACTGTCTCCCATGTAATATCTCTAATTCCCAGGTATCTTGCAGCACTCTTAACAACAATAGCAGTTTTCTCTGATCTATGCTTTGCTTGGAAAGTACAGTTAATAATTTCAACCATGAAGTATAAAAAATCCTTTTTCTTGACAATCAGTGAGTCTGCATCTATTGCCAGACTCTGCACAACTCCTGGCCCATGATTCAGCTTAGGCTCAACTCTCACTTGCTTTGCTGCCTCAGCATAAGATAACTTCCTTTCTGCTCTGATCTGCTGAATTTCAGCTGCCCTCTTTCTAGCCTCACAATCTCTGTGGCCCACACTGTGTGCACCTCCACAATTCACACACTTCTCCCGCACTCCTGTTCCACATGTGCCGTAGTCAAGTTCTCCTCCACAGCGCCCACACGTTAGATTTCCTTTACAGTAGGCAGCAATGTGTCCATACTTCTGGCATTTAAAGCAGCGTAAAGGTGGCGGCACATACAGTCTCACACTATAGTTTAAATAACCCACAGTGACAAACTTAGGGAGCACCTCTTCTTGAAATTCTACCAACACTGATAAACTATCCACCTTTTCCCCTTGTCTCCAAGTTTTAAGACGTTTCAATCCAAGCACCCGTCCACCACGCATGTTCCCCTTCATCTTTTCCAAATCCTCATTCAAAGGGATTCCATAAATCACCCCCTTACAGACTTCTCCTACTCTCATTCTTTTACTGACAGCCAAAACTTCTTTCTTACACACACTGCTCAGCCTTAATGCTTTTCCTTGCTGGATCTCATCCTTACACACAATCATCAAGTCACCATCCGTGTGGACTCTCGCTTTCACCACCTCTCCAACTTTATCGCACAAAAACTTTGTTAACACCACTGGCCCTACAGTCCTAATATCATGCCCTTCCTTAAACTTGATAAGCACCTTAAGACCTTCCTGATCCGTTCTCCTCCGCACAACTCTCTCCCTCCCTTGCCTGTCATCTGAATCACTTCCTTGACTCAACACTCGCTTCCTTTGTGATTTAACACCCTCACTATCGCTCTCATCCATACTATCCTCACCCCAAGTCCCCCCCGATCCTGCCATAAGGTGATTGTTCACTCCCTCTTTCAGGATTACCGGTGGCTTTCACAAAACAGAAACAGCGTTAAGGAAATCGCTCGTCTCGATGACAGCTCAGCTGTCAGTCCATTCGCTCTTCCGTGGAAAGAAGTTCAGCGATCACAAGTCGCTGAGCTGAGCTGCTGAGCTGTCGCAAAGAAAAGCTAGTAGCGCAAGTGACGCACTTTCCGCACATGCGCAGTACAAATCAGGTTTCCGGTGTCGTGCCTAAAAGTGATTCCCTGCCATAAAGTGATTTCCGGTCCGCAGGCAGCTGAAAAGCGCAGCTTCTGTGGCTCTGCAGCAGTCTTAATCGGGCTCAAACAAGTTTGTTTCTGATCATCCAATGATATTTATTTGTGTTTGTGTTTGATAGCCTCCTGTACGTCCAGTTGCCTTATATCGCTGTTAAATACCGGTAAGCTAGTTGATGATTTTAACCTGGCTTGTTGTTATGCTAATAAAGATATGTCACGGAGGTGACACGTTTTCTTTTCTTTTTTTTTTGCACCAAAATTGCTAGATTGCTCGACAGAGTAATTTCATCCCAAGCAGTGCATTGTACGGTTTGAAAATTGAGAAAAGGGACATTACAATATCAAAATCAGCTTATTTTGCTTGCCAAAAGCTGATTCATGCCTCCGGTATTGCATATGGATCGATGTTTTGCCTCAAAATGATTTAATATAACACAGCAGAGTCACATTTACAACATTTGAGTAAAACCAATACTTTATACCACTTAAAAAATGAGTAAAGGGACATTACAATGTCAAAATCAGCTTATGCTTGCTAAAAGCTGATTCCGCGGACTGGAATCAGCCAAAACTTGATTTCTGCCAGAAAGTGATTTCCGTACGACGCACTGCTTGGGATGAAATTACTCTGTCGAGCAATCTAGCAGTTTTAGTGCAAAAAAAAAAAAGAAAAGAAAACGTGTCAGCTCCGTACACATCTTTATTAGCATAACAACAAGCCAGGTTAAAATCGTCAACTAGCTTACTCTCAAAACACACAACGATGACAAGTCGAGCGCACAGCGCTCGACCATATTCATCATACAACATGTCCAGACACACACACCCCGACATGCACTCACACATACGCGTGCACAAACACAAAAACGCACACACACACAGGATTTCTCGAGCGCGTAGCGCTCGACTAAGGCCTTTCACAAACTCAAACGTACAAAAATGACAAGTCGAGCGCACAGCGCTCGACCTCAGACATAGGCCAACATGTCCAGACACACACACCCCGACATGCACTCATACACACGTGTACAAATAGAAAAAACACACACACACTCTCACACACAAACATGACTTGTCGAATGCGTAGTGCTCGACCACAGGCGTTCACACTCTCAATCACCTCACAGACGCGTCGGGCTTGTCGAGACCTTTCCGAAAATATACAACATGTGGGCGAAATAATGGCAGAAAAAAAAAAATTGCATATTGTTTTTGCAAAAAATATTATTCGGCCCGAGCCCCTGGCCTGCCAAGGGCGAAGGGCCTATTGTTTCTGCAACACAGACAACGACTAGTCAAGCGCGCAGCGCTCGACCTCAGGCCTTTCACACTGTCAAAACACACAACGATGACAAGTCGAGCGCACAGCGCTCGACCACAGACATCATACAACATGTCCAGACACACACACACCGACACGCACTCACACATACGTGTGTACAAACACAAAAACGCACACACACACACGATTTGTCGAGCGCTACGCGCTCGACTAAGGCCTTTCACACACTCAAACGTACAAAAATGACAAGTCGAGCGCACAGCGCTCGACCTCAGACATAGGTCAACGTGTCCAGACATACACACCCTGACATGCACTCATACACACGTGCACAAATACAAAAAACGCACACACACTCTCACACACAAACATGAATTGTCGAGCGCGTAGCGCTCGACCACAGACATTCACACTCTCAAACACCTCACAGACACGTCGGGCTTGTCGAGACCTTTCTGAAAATATATAACATGTGGGCGAAATAACGGCAGGAAAAAAAAAAGCATATTGTTTTTGCAAAAAATATTATTAGGCCCGAGCCCCTGGCCTGCCAAGGGCGAAGGGCCTATTGTTTCTGCAACACAGACAACGACTAGTCGAGCGCGCAGCGCTCGACCTCAGGCCTTTCACACGCTCAAGACACACAACGATGACAAGTCGAGCGCGCAGCGCTCGACCACAGACATCATTCAACATGTCCAGACACACACACACCGACACGCACTCACACATACGCGTGTACAAACACAAAAACGCACACACACACACGAATTTTCGAGCGCGCAGCGCTCGACCAAGGCCTTTCACACACTCAAACGTACAAAAATGACAAGTCGAGCGCGCAGCGCTCGACCACAGACACAGGCCAACATGTCCAGACACACACACACCGACATCTACTCACACACACATGTACAAACACAAAAACACACACACACACTCTAACACACAAACATGACTTGTCGAGCGCATAGCGCTCGACCACAGACATTCACACTCTCAAACACCTCACAGACGCGTCGGGCTTGTTGAGACCTTTCCGAAAATATATAACATGTGGGCGAAATAATGGCAGAAAAAAAAAAAGCATATTGTTTTTGCAAAAAATATTATTAGGCCCGAGCCCCTGGCCTGCCAAGGGCGAAGGGCCTATTGTTTCTGCAACACAGAGAACGACTCGTCGAGCGCGCAGCGCTCGACCTCAGGCCTTTCACACTCTCAAAACACACAACGATGACAAGTCGAGCGCGCAGCGCTCGACCACAGACATCATTCAACATGTCCAGACACACACACACCGACACGCACTCACACATACGCGTGTACAAACACTAAAACGCACACACACACGAATTTTCGAGCGCGCAGCGCTCGACCACAGGCCTTTCACACACTCAAACGTACAAAAATGACAAGTCGAGCGCGCAGCGCTCGACCTCAGACATAGGCCAACATGTCCAGACACACACACGCCGACATGCACTCATACACACGTGTACAAATACAAAAAACGCACACACACTCTCACACACAAACATGACTTGTCGAGCGCGTAGCGCTCGACCACAGACATTCACACTCTCAAACACCTCACAGACGCGTCGGGCTTGTCAAGACCTTTCTGAAAATATATAACATGTGGGCGAAATAATGGCAGAAAAAAAAAAAAGCATATTGTTTTTGCAAAAAATATTATTAGGCCCGAGCCCCTGGCCTGCCAAGGGCGAAGGGCCTATTGTTTCTGCAACACAGACAACGACTAGTCGAGCGCGCAGCGCTCGACCTCAGGCCTTTCACACTCTCAAAACACACAACGATGACAAGTCGAGCGCGCAGCGCTCGACCACAGACATCATACAACATGTCCAGACACACACACCCCGACATGCACTCACACATTCACGTGTACAAACACAAAAACGCACACACACACACAACTTTTCGAGCGCGCAGCGCTCGACCAAGGCCTTTCACACGCTCAAACGTACAAAAATGACAAGTCGAGCGCGCAGCGCTCGACCTCAGACATAGGCCAACATGTCCAGACACACACACCCCAACATGCACTCATACACACGTGTACAAATACAAAAAACGCACACACACTCTCACACACAAACATGACTTGTCAAGCGCATAGCGCTCGACCACAGGCATTCACACTCTCAAACACCTCACAGACGCGTCGGGCTTGTCGAGACCTTTCCGAAAATATATAACATGTGGGCGAAATAATGGCAGAAAAAAAAAAAGCATATTGTTGTTGCAAAAAATATTATTCTTTCTTTCTTTCTTTCTTTCTTTCTTTCTTCTTCTTCTTCTTCTGCT
Organism: Salarias fasciatus; assembly: GCF_902148845.1. NCBI lineage: Eukaryota > Metazoa > Chordata > Actinopteri > Blenniiformes > Blenniidae > Salarias > Salarias fasciatus. Next base: position 18,133 of record NW_021941404.1, on the reverse strand, counting down.
CTTTAAACTGGAATTTGACCCCCTGAACATGCTCGAAAACTCACCAAATTTTGCACAAAATTCCGTTCCGGCGAAAATTTTTTTTTAATATGAATTTCAATATTGGGATTTAAAAATTGGCTCTACAGCGCCACCTGCAAAACCCAAAATGCATTGCGTCAATGGGAGGGGGTCCGCAAAAAACTTTGTCGTACAGCCACAAAATTTGGTATACACATGCGCGTTGTCGGGACAAACAAAAAATATTATTATGACCCCGCCTTCACAACGGCAGGAAAGCAGCGAGCTGGGATTGAATTTTCAAAATTGGTGAGTCAGCGTTTTCCAGGACGTCGTACAAAATGTTCGTTTTGATCGCGCGCTTCTCCAAATGAGCTGAAACTTGGTGGACACCATCTACACAAGTAGACAATTAAAAGTTATCCAATTCACAAATCTTCAGATTACGGTTTCCGCGTGGCAACGCCGCAAAGTTGATGTCAAATTTCGCCATTTTTTCAGTGTGATAAATGGCTGCCATTTCTACATGATGACTCCAATCCAAACCAAATTTTAAACACTGATTAATCCTTCCTTCCTGGACACATTGACATTTAAATTTTGAAAATCGACGTTACAGCGCCCCCTACAGAATAAAAAAAAAATCTGTATGGGAAGTAAAATTATTAGTTTATCAGAAATGAATGGAATTTGGGTGATAATTCCTTCATGTTGTCCCGATCAAAAAAGCAAATGGTAACCATATTGTAATATCAACGGTGTTGCCGTGGCGATGGCTGAAGTTCCCCATGTTATTCTAATGGGCCCAAGTGAAAAATCTCCCATCAAATCAAATTTACTTGTTGCCATGGAAATGTGCCAAATTTGACAAACGTCAATGAAAGAATAAAACAGGGCGGGTCAGGTAAGCGGTGGGCGAGGGCCTTTTGACGCCGCTCGCGGCTTTAATATTCTTTCTTTCTTTCTTTCTTTCTTCTTCTTCTTCTTCTTCTGCTCTTTAAACTGGAATTTGACCCCCTGAACATGCTCGAAAACTCACCAAATTTTGCACAAAATTCAGTTCCGGTGAAAAATTTTTTTTAATATGTTTTTCAATATTGGGATTAAAAAATTGACTCTACAGCGCCACCTGCAAAACCCAAAATGCATTGCGTCAATGGGAGGGGTTCCGCAAGAAACTTTGTCGTACAGCCACAAAATTCGGTGTACACATGCGCGTTGTCATGACAAACAAAAAATATTATTGTGACCCCGACCTCAGAACAGCTGGAAAGCAGCTGTCTGGGATTGAATTTTCAAAATTGCCGAGTCAGCGTTTTCCAGGGCGTCGTACAAAATGTTCGTTTTGATCGCGCGCTTCTCCAAATGAGCTGAAATTTGGTGGACACCATCTACACAAGTAGACAATTAAAAGTTATCCAATTCACAAATCTTCAGATCACGGTTTCCGCGTGGCAACGCCGCAAATTTGATGTCAAATTTTGCCATTTTTTCAGTGTGATAAATGGCTGCCATTTCTACATAATGACTCCAATCCAAACCAAATTTTAAACACTGATTAATCCTTCCTTCCTGGACACATAGACAGTGAAATTTTGAAAATCGGAATTACAGCGCCCCCTACAGAATCAAAATAAAATCTGTATGGGGAGTAAAATTATTAGTTTGTCAGAAATGAATGATATTTGGGTGATAATTACGTCATGTCGCCCCGATCAGAAAAGCAAATGGTAACCATGTTGTAATTTCAACGGTGTTGCCGTGGCGATGACTGAAGTTCCCCATGTTATTCTAATGGGCCCAAGTGAAAAATCTCCCATCAAAACAAATGTACTTGTTGCCATGGAAATGTGCCAAATTTGAGAAACATCAATGAAAGAATAAAACGGGGCGGGTCAGGTAAGCAGCGGGCGAGGGCCTTTTGACGCCGCTCGCGGCTTTAATTCTTTCTTCTTCTTCTTCTTCTTCTTCTTCTTCTTCTTCTTCTTCTTCTGCTCTTTAAACACGAATTTGACCCTCTGAACATGCTCGAAAACTCACCAAATTTTGCACAAAATTCAGTTCCGGCGAAAATTTTTTTTTAATATGTTTTTCAATATTGGGATTAAAAAATTGACTCTACAGCGCCACCTGCAAAACCCAAAATGCATTGCGTCAATGGGAGGGGGTCCACAATAAACTTTGTCGTACAGCCACAAAATTCGGTATACACATGCGCCTTGTCGGGACAAACAAAAAATATTATTATGACCCCGCCTTCAAAACAGCAGGAAAGCAGCGAGCTGGGACTGAATTTTCAAAAATGCTGAGTCAGCGTTTTCCAGGACGTCGTACAAAATGTTCGTTTTGATCGCACGCTTCTCCAAATGAGCTGAAATTTGGTGGACACCATCTACACGAGTAGACAATTAAAAGTTATCCAATTCACACATCTTCAGATCACGGTTTCCGCGTGGCAACGCCGCAAAGTTGATGTCAAATTTTGCCATTTTTTCAGTGTGATAAATGGCTGCCATTTCTACATAATGACTCCAATCCAAACCAAATTTTAAACACTGATTAATCCTTCCTTCCTGGACACATTAACAGTGAAATTTTGAAAATCGGCGTTACAGCGCCCCCTACAGAATCAAAATAAAATCTGTATGGGGAGTAAAATTATTAGTTTATCAGAAATGAATGGAATTTGGGTGATAATTCCGTCATGTCATCCCGATCAAAAAAGCAAATGGTAACCATGTTGTATTATCAACGGTGTTGCCGTGGCGATGGCTAAAGTTCCCCATGTTATTCTAATGGGCCCAAGTGAAAAGTCTCCCATCAAATCAAATGTACTTGTTGCCATGGAAATGTGCCAAATTTGACAAACATCAATGAAAGAATAAAGCGGGGCGGGTCAGGTAAGCGGCGGGCGAGGGCCTTTTGACGCCGCTCGCGGCTTTAATTCTTTCTTTCTTTCTTTCTTTCTTTCTTCTTCTTCTTCTTCTGCTCTTTCAACTGGAATTTGACCCCCTGAACATGCTCGAAAACTCACCAAATTTTGCACAAAATTCAGTTCCGGTGAAAAATTTTTTTTAATATGTGTTTCAATTTTGAGATTTAAAAATTGGCTCTACAGCGCCACCTGCAAAACCCAAAATGCATTGCGTCGATGGGAGGGGGTCCGCAATAAACTTTGTCGTACAGCCAAAAAATTCGGTATACAGATGCGCCTTGTTGGGACAAACAAAAAATGTTATTATGACCCCGACCTCAGAACAGCCGGAAAGCAGCGAGCTGGGATTGAATTTTCAAAATTGCTGAGTCAGCGTTTTCCAGGACGTCGTACAAAATGTTCGTTTTGATCGCGCGCTTCTCCAAATGAGCTGAAAGTTGGTGGACACCATCTACACAAGTAGACAATTAAAAGTTATCCAATTCACAAATCTTCAGATTACGGTTTCCACGTGGCAACGCCGCAAAGTTGATGTCAAATTTCGCCATTTTTTCAGTGTGATAAATGGCTGCCATTTCTACATAATGACTCCAATCCAAACCAAATTCTAAACACTGATTAATCCTTCCTTCCTGGACACATTGACAGTGAAATTTTGGAAATCGGCGTTACAGCGCCCCCTTCAGAATCAAAATAAAATCTGTATGGGGAGTAAAATTATTAGTTTATCAGAAATGAATGGAAATTGGTTGATAAATTCTTCATGTCATCCCGATCAAAAAAGCAAACGGTAACCATATTGTAATATCAACGGTGTTGCCGTGGCGATGGCTGAAGTTCCCCATGTTATTCTAATGGGCCCAAGTGAAAAATCTCCCATCAAATCAAATTTACTTGTTGCCATGGAAATGTGCCAAATTTGACAAACATCAATGAAAGAATAAAACGGGGCGGGTCAGGTAAGCGGCGGGCGAGGGCCTTTTGACGCCGCTTGCGGCTTTAATTAGGCCCGAGCCCCTGGCCTGCCAAGGGCGAAGGGCCTATTGTTTCTGCAACACAGACAACGACTAGTCGAGCGCGCAGCGCTCGACCTCAGGCCTTTCACACTCTCAAAACACACAACGATGACAAGTCGAGCGCGCAGCGCTCGACCACAAACATCATTCAACATGTCCAGACACACACACACCGAAACGCACTCACACATACGTGTGTACAAACACAAAAACGCACACACACACACGAATTTTCGAGCGCGCAGCGCTCGACCACAGGCCTTTCACACACTCAAACATACAAAAATGACAAGTCGAGCGCGCAGCGCTCGACCTCAGACATAGGTCAACGTGTCCAGACATACACACCCTGACATGCACTCATACACACGTGTACAAATACAAAAAACACACACACACTCTCACACACAAACATGATTTGTCGAGCGCGTAGCGCTCGACCACAGGCATTCACACTCTCAAACACCTCACAGACACGTCGGGCTTGTCGAGACCTTTCCGAAAATATATAACATGTGGGCGAAATAACGGCAGGAAAAAAAAAAGCATATTGTTTTTGCAAAAAATATTATTAGGCCCGAGCCCCTGGCCTGCCAAGGGCGAAGGGCCTATTGTTTCTGCAACACAGACAACGACTAGTCGAGCGCGCAGCGCTCGACCTCAGGCCTTTCACACTCTCAAAACACCCAACGATGACAAGTCGAGCGCGCAGCGCTCGACCAAAGACATCATTCAACATGTCCAGACACACACACACCGACACGCACTCACACATACACGTGTGCAAACACAAAAACGCACACACACACACGATTTTTCGAGCGCGCAGCGCTCGACCAAGGCCTTTCATACACACAAACGTACAAAAATGACAAGTCGAGCGCGCAGCGCTCGACCTCAGACATGGGCCAACATGTCCAGACACACACACCCCGACATGCACTCATACACACGTGTACAAATACAAAAAACGCACACACACTCTCACACACAAACATGACTTGTCGAGCGCGTAGCGCTCGACCACAGGCATTCACACTCTCAAACACCTCACAGACGCGTCGGGCTTGTCGAGACCTTTCCGAAAATATATAACATGTGGGCGAAATAATGGCAGAAAAAAAAAAGCATATTGTTTTTGCAAAAAATATTTAGGCCCGAGCCCCTGGCCTGCCAAGGGCGAAGGGCCTATTGTTTCTGCAACACAGACAACGACCAGTCGAGCGCGCAGCGCTCGACCTCAGGCCTTTCACACTCTCAAACACACAATGATGACAAGTCGAGCGCGCAGCGCTCGACCACAGACATCGTTCAACATGTCCAGACACACACACACCGACACGCACTCACACATACGCGTGTACAAACACAAAAACGCACACACACACACGAATTTTCGAGCGCGCAGCGCTCGACCACAGGCCTTTCACACACTCAAACGTACAAAAATGACAAGTCGAGCGCGCAGCGCTCGACCTCAGACATAGGCCAACATGTCCAGACACACACACCCCGACATGCACTCATACACACGTGTACAAATACAAAAAACACACACACACTCTCACACACAAACATGACTTGTCGAGCGCGTAGCGCTCGACCACAGACATCCACACTCTCAAACACCTCACAGACACGTCGGGCTTGTCGAGACCTTTCCGAAAATATATAACATGTGGGCGAAATAACGGCAGGAAAGAAAAAAGCATATTGTTTTTGCAAAAAATATTATTCTTTCTTTCTTCTTCTTCTTCTTCTTCTTCTTCTGCTCTTTAAACTGGAATTTGACCCCCTGAACATGCTCGAAAACTCACCAAATTTTGCACAAAATTCAGTTCCGGCGAAAAATTTTTTTTAATGTGAATTTCAATATTGGGATTTAAAAATTGGCTCTACAGCGCCACCTGCAAAACCCAAAATGCATTGCGTCGATGGGAGGGAGTCCGCAAAAAACTTTGTCGTACAGCCACAAAATTTGGTATACACATGCGCGTTGTCGGGACAAACAAAAAATATTATTATGACCCCGACCTCAAAACAGCAGGAAAGCAGCGAGCTGGGATTGAATTTTCAAAATTGCTGAGTCAGCGTTTTCCAGGGCGTCGTACAAAATGTTCGTTTTGATCGCGCGCTTCTCCAAATGAGCTGAAATTTGGTGTACACCATCTACACAAGTAGACAATTAAAAGTTATCCAATTCACAAATCTTCAGATCACGGTTTCCGCGTGGCAACGCCGCAAAGTTGATGTCAAATTTTGCCATTTTTTGAGGGTGATAAATGGCTGCCATTTCGACATAATGACTCCAATCCAAACCAAATTTTAAACACTTATTGACCCTTCTTATCTGGACACATTGACAGAGAAATTTTGAAAATCGGCGTTACAGCGCCCCCTGTGGATTAAAAATAAAATTTGTATGGGGAGTAAAATTATTAGATTGTCAGAAATCAATGAAACTTGGGTGATAATTCCGTCATGTGGTCCCGATCAAAAAAGCAAATGGTAACCATATTGTAATATCAACGGTGTTGCCGTGGCGATGGCTGAAGTTCCCCATGTTATTCTAATGGGCCCGAGTGAAAAATCTCCCATCAAATCAAATTTACTTGTTGCCATGGAAATGTGCCAAATTTGACAAACATAAATGAAAGAATAAAACGGGGGCGGGTCAGGTAAGCGGCGGGCGAGGGCCTTTTGACGCCGCTCGCGGCTTTAATATTCTTTCTTCTTCTTCTTCTTCTTCTTCTTCTTCTTCTTCTTCTGCTCTTTAAACTGGAATTTGACCCCCTGAACATGCTCGAAAACTCACCAAATTTTGCACAAAATTCAGTTCCGGCGAAAAATTTTTTTTAATACGAATTTCAATATTGGGATTTAAAAATTGCCTCTACAGCGCCACCTGCAAAACCCAAAATGCATTGTGTCAATGGGAGGGGGTCCGCAAAAAACTTTGTCGTACAGCCACAAAATTTGGTATACACATGCGCGTTGTCGGGACAAACAAAAAATATTATTATGACCCCGACCTCAAAACAGCAGGAAAGCAGCGAGCTTTGATTGAATTTTCAAAATTGCTGAGTCAGCGTTTTCCAGGACGTCGTACAAAATGTTCGTTTTGATCGCGCGCTTCTCCAAATGAGCTGAAATTTGGTGGACACCATCTAAACGAGTAGACAATTAAAAGTTATCCAATTCACAAATCTTCAGATCACGGTTTCCGCGTGGCAACGCCGCAAAGTTGATGTCAAATTTTGCCATTTTTTCAGTGTGATGAATGGCTGCCATTTCTACATAATGACTCCAATCCAAACCAAATTTTAAACACTGATTAATCCTTCCTTCCTGGACACACTGACAGTGAAACTTTGGAAATCGGCATTACAGCGCCCCCTACAGAATCAAAATAAAATCTGTATGGGGAGTAAAATTATTAGTTTATCAGAAATGAATGGAAATTGGTTGATAAATTCTTCATGTCGTCCCGATCAAAAAAGCAAATGGTAACCATATTGTAATATCAACGGTGTTGCCGTGGCGATGGCTGAAGTTCCCCATGTTATCCTAATGGGCCCAAGTGAAAAATCTCCCATCAAATCAAATTTACTTGTTGCCATGGAAATGTGCCAAATTTGACAAACATCAATGAAAGAATAAAACGGGGCGAGTCAGGTAAGCAGCGGGCGAGGGCCTTTTGACGCCGCTCGCGGCTTTAATTCTTTCTTCTTCTTCTTCTTCTTCTTCTTCTTCTTCTGCTCTTTAAACTGGAATTTGACCCCCTGAACATGCTCAAAAACTCACCAAATTTTGCACAAAATTCAGTTCCGGCGAAAAATTTTTTTTAATGTGAATTTCAATATTGGGATTTAAAAATTGGCCCTACAGCGCCACCTGCAAAACCCAAAATGCATTGCGTCGATGGGAGGGGGTCCGCAAAAAACTTTGTCGTACAGCCACAAAATTTGGTATACACATGCGTGTTGTCGGGACAAACAAAAAATATTATTATGACCCCGACCTCAAAACAGCAGGAAAGCAGCGAGCTGGGATTGAATTTTGAAAATTGCTGAGTCAGCGTTTTCCAGGACGTCGTACAAAATGTTCGTTTTGATCGCGCGCTTCTCCAAATGAGCTGAAATTTGGTGGACACCATCTACACAAGTAGACAATTAAAAGTTATCCAATTCACAAATCTTCAGATCACGGTTTCCGCGTGGCAACGCCGCAAATTTGATGTCAAATTTTGCCATTTTTTCAGTGTGATAAATGGCTGCCATTTCGACATAATGACTCCAATCCAAACCAAATTTTAAACACTGATTAATCCTTCCTTCCTGGACACATTGACAGTGAAACTTTGAAAATCGGCGTTACAGCGCCCCCTACAGAATCAAAATAAAATCTGTATGGGGAGTAAAATTATTAGTTTATCAGAAATGAATGGAATTTGGGTGATAATTCCTTCATGTCGTCCCGATCAAAAAAGCAAATGGTAACCATATTGTAATATCAACGGTGTTGCCGGGGCGATGGCTGAAGTTCCCCATGTTATTTGAATGGGCCCAAGTGAAAAATCTCCCATCAAATCAAATGTACTTGTTGCCATGGAAATGTGCCAAATTTGACAAACATCAATGAAAGAATAAGATGGGGCGGGTCAGGCAAGCGGCGGGCGAGGGCCTTTTGATGCCGCTTGCGGCTTTAATTCTTTCTTCTTCTTCTTCTTCTTCTTCTTCTTCTGCTCTTTAAACTGGAATTTGACCCCCTGAACATGCTCGAAAACTCACCAAATTTTGCACAAAATTCAGTTCCGGCGAAAAATTTTTTTTAATATGAATTTCAATATTGGGATTTAAAAATTGGCTCTACAGCGCCACCTGCAAAACCCAAAATGCATTACGTCGATGGGAGGGAGTCCGCAAAAAACTTTGTCGTACAGCTACAAAATTTGGTATACACATGCGCGTTGTCGGGACAAACAAAAAATATTATTATGACCCCATCGTCAAAACAGCAAGAAAGCAGCGAGCTGGGATTGAATTTTCAAAAATGCCAAGTCAGCGTTTTCCAGGGCGTCGTACAAAATGTTCGTTTTGATCGCGCGCTTCCCCAAATAAGCTGAAATTTGGTGGACACCATCTACACGAGTAGACAATTAAAAGTTATCCAATTCACAAATCTTCAGATCACGGTTTCCGCGTGGCAACGCCGCAAAGTTGATGTCAAATTTTGCCATTTTTTCAGTGTGATAAATGGCTGCCATTTCTACATAATGACTCCAATCCAAACCAAATTTTAAACACTTATTGACCCTTCTTATCTGGACACATTGACAGTGAAATTTTGGAAATAGGTGTTACAGCGCCCCCTACAGAATCAAAATAAAATCTGTATGGGGAGTAAAATTATTAGTTTATCAGAAATGAATGGAATTTGGGTGATAATTCCTTCATGTCGTCCCGATCAAAAAAGCAAATGGTAACCATGTTGTATTATCAACGGTGTTGCCGTGGCGATGGCTGAAGTTCCCCATGTTATTCTAATGGGCCACAGTGAAAAATCTCCCATCAAATCAATTTTAACTTGTTGCCATGGAAATGTGCCAAATTTGACAAACATCAATGAAAGAATAAAACGGGGCGGGTCAGGTAAACGGCGGGCGAGGGCCTTTTGACGCCGCTCGCGGCTTTAATTAGGCCCGAGCCCCTGGCCTGCCAAGGGCGAAGGGCCTATTGTTTCTGCAACACAGACAACGACGAGTCGAGCGCGCAGCGCTCGACCTCAGGCCTTTCACACACTCAAGACACACAACGATGACAAGTCGAGCGCGCAGCGCTCGACCACAGACATCATTCAACATGTCCAGACACACACACACCGACACGCACTCACACAAACGCGTGTACAAACACAAAAACGCACACACACACACGAATTTTCGAGCGCACAGCGCTCGACCACAGGCCTTTCACACGCTCAAACGTACAAAAATGACAAGTCGAGCGCGCAGCGCTCGACCTCAGACATAGGCCACCATGTCCAGACACACACACCCCGACATGCACTCATACACACGTGTACAAATACAAAAAACGCACACACACTCTCACACACAAACATGACTTGTCGAGCGCGTAGCGCTCGACCACAGGCATTCACACTCTCAAACACCTCACAGACGCGTCGGGCTTGTCGAGACCTTTCCGAAAATATATAACATGTGGGCGAAATAATGGCAGAAAAAAAAAAAGCATATTGTTTTTGCAAAAAATATTATTCTTTCTTTCTTTCTTTCTTTCTTTCTTTCTTTCTTTCTTTCTTTCTTTCTTCTTCTTCTTCTTCTGCTCTTTCAACTGGAATTTGACCCCCTGAACATGCTCGAAAACTCACCAAACTTTGCACAAAATTCAGTTCCGGTGAAAATTTTTTTTTAATATGTGTTTCAATTTTGGAATTTAAAAATCGGCTCTACAGCGCCACCTGCAAAACCCAAAATGCATTGCGTCAATGGGAGGGTGTCTGCGATAAAGTTTGTCGTACAGCCACAAAATTCGGTATACACATGCGCCTTGTCAGTACAAACAAAAAATATTATTATGAGCCCGACCTCAAAACAGCAGGAAAGCAGCGAGCTGGGATTGAATTTTCAAAAATGCTGAGTCAGCGTTTTCTAGGACGTCGTACAAAATGTTCGTTTTGATCGCGCGCTTCTCCAAATGAGCTGAAATTTGGTGGACACCATCTAAACGAGTAGACAATTAAAAGTTATCCAATTCACAAATCTTCAGATTACGGTTTCCGCGTGGCAACGCCGCAAATTTGATGTCAAATTTTGCCATTTTTTCAGTGTCATAAATGGCTGCCATTTCTACATTATGACTCCAATCCAAACCAAATTTTAAACACTGATTAATCCTTCGTTCCTGGACACATTGACATTGAAATTTTGAAAATCGGCATTACAGCGCCCCCTACAGAATCAAAATAATATCTGTGTGGGGAGTAAAATTATTAGTTTATCAGAAATGAATGAAATTTGGGTGATAATTCCGTCATGTCGTCCCGATCAAAAAAGCCAATGGTAACCATATTGTAATATCAACGGTGTTGCCATGGCGATGGCTGAAGTTCCCCATGTTATTCTAATGGGCCCAAGTGAAAAATCTCCCATCAAATCAATTTTGCTTGTTGCCATGGAAATGAGCCAAATTTGACAAACATCAATGAAAGAATAAAGCGGGGCGGGTCTGGTAAGCGGCGGGCGAGGGCCTTTTGACGCCGCTCGCGGCTTTAATTCTTTCTTCTTCTTCTTCTTCTTCTTCTTCTTCTTCTTCTGCTCTTTAAACTGGAATTTGACCCCCTGAACATGCTCGAAAACTCACCAAATTTTGCACAAAATTCAGTTCCGGCGAAAAATTTTTTTTAATATGAATTTCAATATTGGGATTTAAAAATTGGCTCTACAGCGCCACCTGCAAAACCCAAAATGCATTGCGTCAATGGGAGGGGGTCCGCAATAAACTTTGTCGTACAGCCACAAAATTTGGTATACACATGCGCGTTGTCGGGACAAACAAAAAATATTATTATGACCATGCCTTCAAAACAGCAGGAAAGCAGCGAGCTGGGATTGAATTTTCAAAATTGCTGAGTCAGCGTTTTCCAGGACGTCGTACAAAATGTTCGTTTTGATCGCGTGCTTCTCCAAATGAGCTGAAATTTGGTGGACACCATCTACACAAGTAGACAGTTAAAAGTTATCCAATTCACAAATCTTCAGATCACGGTTTCCGCGTGGCAACGCCGCAAAATTGATGTCAAATTTTGCCATTTTTTGAGGGTGACAAATGGCTGCCATTCGTACATAACACATCGAATCTCAACCAAATCTTAAACACTTATTGACCCTTCTTATCTGGACACATTGACAATGACATTTTCAGATTCGGCGTTACAGCGCCCCCTACAGAATCAAAATGAAATCTGTATGGGGAGTCATATTATTAGTTTGTCAGAAATGAATGAAACTTGGCTGATAATTCCTTCATGTAGTTGCGATCAAAAAAGCAAATGGTAACCATGTTGTAATTTTAACGGTGTTGCCGTGGCGATGGCTAAAGTTCCCCATGTTATTCTAATGGGCCCAAGTGAAAAATCTCCCATCAAATCAAATTTACTTATTGCCATGGAAATGTGCCAAATTTGACAAACATCAATGAAAGAATAAAACGGGGCGGGTCAGGTAAGCGGCGGGCGAGGGCCTTTTGACGCCGCTCGCGGCTTTAATTCTTTCTTTCTTTCTTTCTTTCTTTCTTTCTTCTTCTTCTTCTTCTTCTTCTGCTCTTTAAAGTGGAATTTGACCCCCTGAACATGCTCGAAAACTCACCAAATTTTGCACAAAATTCAGTTCCGGCTAAAATTTTTTTTTAATATGAATTTAATATTGGGATTTAAAAATTGGCTCTACAGCGCCACCTGCAAAACCCAAAATGCATTGCGTCAATGGGAGGGGGTCCGCAATAAACTTTGTCGTACAGCCACAAAATTTGGTATACACATGCGTGTTGTCGGGACAAACAAAAAATATTATCATGACCATGCCTTCAAAACAGCAGGAAAGCAGCTATCTGGGATTGAATTTTCAAAATTTCTGAGTCAGCGTTTTCCAGGGCGTCGTACAAAATGTTCGTTTTGATCGCGCGCTTCTCCAAATGACCTGAAATTTGGTGGACACCATCTACACAAGTAGACAATTAAAAGTTATCCAATTCACAAATCTTCAGATCACGGTTTCCGCGTGGCAACGCCGCAAATTTGATGTCAAATTTTGCCATTTTTTCAGTGTGATAAATGGCTGCCATTTCTACATAATGACTCCAATCCAAACCAAATTTTAAACACTGATTAATCCTTCCTTCCTGGACACATAGACAGTGAAATTTTGAAAATCAGCGTTACAGCGCCCCCTACAGAATCAAAATAAAATCTGTATGGGGAGTAAAATTATTAGTTTATCAGAAATGAATGAAATTGTGGGGATAATTCCGTCATGTCGTCCCGATCAAAAAAGCAAATGGTAACCATATTGTATTATCAACGGTGTTGCCGTGGCGATGGCTGAAGTTCCCCATGTTATTCTAATGGGCCCAAGTGAAAAATCTCCCATCAAATCAAATTTACTTGTTGCCATGGAAATGTGCCAAATTTGACAAACATCAATGACAGAATAAAACGGGGCAGGTCAGGGAAGCAGCAGGCGAGGGCCTTTTGACGCCGCTCGCGGCTTTAATTAGGCCCGAGCCCCTGGCCTGCCAAGGGCGAAGGGCCTATTGTTTCTGCAACACAGACAACGACTAGTCGAGCGCGCAGCGCTCGACCTCAGGCCTTTCACACTCTCAAAATACACAATGAAGACAAGTCGAGCGCGCAGCGCTCGACCACAGACATCATTCAACATGTCCAGACACACACACACCGACACGCACTCACACATACACGTGTGCAAACACAAAAACGCACACACACACACGATTTTTCGAGCGCGCAGCGCTCGACCAAGGCCTTTCATACACACAAACGTACAAAAATGACAAGTCGAGCGCACAGCGCTCGACCTCAGACATGGGCCAACATGTCCAGACACACATACCCCGACATGCACTCATACACACGTGTACAAATACAAAAAACGCACACACACTCTCACACACAAACATGACTTGTCGAGCGCGTAGCGCTCGACCACAGGCATTCACACTCTCAAACACCTCACAGACGCGTCGGGCTTGTCGAGACCTTTCCGAAAATATATAACATGTGGGCGAAATAATGGCAGAAAAAAAAAAAGCATATTGTTTTTGCAAAAAATATTATACTTTCTTCTTCTTCTTCTTCTTCTTCTTCTTCTTCTTCTTCTTCTTCTTCTTCTGCTCTTTAAACTGGAATTTGACCCCCTGAACATGCTCGAAAACTCACCAAATTTTGCACAAAATTCAGTTCCGGTGAAAAATTTTCTTTAATATGTGTTTCAATATTGGGATTTAAAAATTGGCTCTACAGCGCCACCTGCAAAACCCAAAATGCATTGCGTCGATGGGAGGGAGTCCGCAAAAAACTTTGTCGTACAGCCACAAAATTTGGTATACACATGCGCGTTGTCGGGACAACCAAAAAATATTATTATGACCCCGACCTCAAAACAGCAGGAAAGCAGCGAGCTGGGATTGAATTTTCAAAAATGCCGAGTCAGCGTTTTCTAGGACGTCGTACAAAATGTTCGTTTTGATCGCGCGCTTCTCCAAATGAGCTGAAATTTGGTGGACACCATCTAAACGAGTAGACAATTAAAAGTTATCCAATTCACAAATCTTCAGATTACGGTTTCCGCGTGGCAACGCCGCAAATTTGATGTCAAATTTTGCCATTTTTTCAGTGTCATAAATGGCTGCCATTTCTACATTATGACTCCAATCCAAACCAAATTTTAAACACTGATTAATCCTTCGTTCCTGGACACATTGACATTGAAATTTTGAAAATCGGCATTACAGCGCCCCCTACAGAATCAAAATAATATCTGTATGGGGAGTAAAATTATTAGTTTATCAGAAATGAATGAAATTTGGGTGATAATTCCGTCATGTCGTCCCGATCAAAAAAGCCAATGGTAACCATATTGTAATATCAACGGTGTTGCCATGGCGATGGCTGAAGTTCCCCATGTTATTCTAATGGGCCCAAGTGAAAAATCTCCCATCAAATCAAATGTACTTGTTGCCATGGAAATGTGCCAAATTTGACAAACATCAATGAAAGAATACAACGGGGCGGGTCAGGTAAGCGGCAGGCGAGGGCCTTTTGACGCCGCTCGCGGCTTTAATTCTTTCTTCTTCTTCTTCTTCTTCTTCTTCTTCTTCTTCTGCTCTTTAAACTGGAATTTGACCCCCTGAACATGCTCGAAAACTCACCAAATTTTGCACAAAATTCAGTTCCGGCGAAAAATTTTTTTTAATATGAATTTCAATATTGGGATTTAAAAATTGGCTCTACAGCGCCACCTGCAAAACCCAAAATGCATTGCGTCAATGGGAGGGGGTCCGCAATAAACTTTGTCGTACAGCCACAAAATTTGGTATACACATGCGCGTTGTCGGGACAAACAAAAAATATTATTATGACCATGCCTTCAAAACAGCAGGAAAGCAGCGAGCTGGGATTGAATTTTCAAAATTGCTGAGTCAGCGTTTTCCAGGACGTCGTACAAAATGTTCGTTTTGATCGCGTGCTTCTCCAAATGAGCTGAAATTTGGTGGACACCATCTACACAAGTAGACAGTTAAAAGTTATCCAATTCACAAATCTTCAGATCACGGTTTCCGCGTGGCAACGCCGCAAAGTTGATGTCAAATTTTGCCATTTTTTGAGGGTGACAAATGGCTGCCATTCGTACATAACACATCGAATCTCAACCAAATCTTAAACACTTATTGACCCTTCTTATCTGGACACATTGACAATGACATTTTCAGATTCGGCGTTACAGCGCCCCCTACAGAATCAAAATGAAATCTGTATGGGGAGTCATATTATTAGTTTGTCAGAAATGAATGAAACTTGGCTGATAATTCCTTCATGTAGTTGCGATCAAAAAAGCAAATGGTAACCATGTTGTAATTTTAACGGTGTTGCCGTGGCGATGGCTAAAGTTCCCCATGTTATTCTAATGGGCCCAAGTGAAAAATCTCCCATCAAATCAAATTTACTTATTGCCATGGAAATGTGCCAAATTTGACAAACATCAATGAAAGAATAAAACGGGGCGGGTCAGGTAAGCGGCGGGCGAGGGCCTTTTGACGCCGCTCGCGGCTTTAATTCTTTCTTTCTTTCTTTCTTTCTTTCTTTCTTCTTCTTCTTCTTCTTCTTCTGCTCTTTAAAGTGGAATTTGACCCCCTGAACATGCTCGAAAACTCACCAAATTTTGCACAAAATTCAGTTCCGGCGAAAATTTTTTTTTAATATGAATTTCAATATTGGGATTTAAAAATTGGCTCTACAGCGCCACCTGCAAAACCCAAAATGCATTGCGTCAATGGGAGGGGGTCCGCAATAAACTTTGTCGTACAGCCACAAAATTTGGTATACACATGCGTGTTGTCGGGACAAACAAAAAATATTATTATGACCATGCCTTCAAAACAGCAGGAAAGCAGCTATCTGGGATTGAATTTTCAAAATATCTGAGTCAGCGTTTTCCAGGGCGTACAAAATGTTCGTTTTGATCGCGCGCTTCTCCAAATGACCTGAAATTTGGTGGACACCATCTACACAAGTAGACAATTAAAAGTTATCCAATTCACAAATCTTCAGATCACGGTTTCCGCGTGGCAACGCCGCAAATTTGATGTCAAATTTTGCCATTTTTTCAGTGTGATAAATGGCTGCCATTTCGACTTAATGACTCCAATCCAAACCAAATTTTAAACACTTATTGACCCTTCTTATCTGGACACATTGACAGTGAAATTTTGGAAATCGGCGTAACAGCGCCCCCTACAGAATCAAAATAATATCTGTATTGGGAGTAAAATTATTAGTTTATCAGAAATGAATCAAATTTATGTGATAATTCCTTCATGTCGTCCCGATCAGAAAAGCCAATGGTAACCATATTGTAATTTCAACGGTGTTGCCGTGGCGATGGCTAAAGTTCCCCATGTTATTCTAATGGGCCCAAGTGAAAAATCTCCCATCAAATCAATTTTACTGGTTGCCATGGAAATGTGTCAAATTTGGCAAACATCAATGAAAGAATGAAAACGGGGGGGTCAGGTAAGCAGCGGGCGAGGGCCTTTTGACGCCGCTCGCGGCTTTAATATTTAGGCCCGAGCCCCTGGCCTGCCAAGGGCGAAGGGCCTATTGTTTCTGCAACACAGACAACGACGAGTCGAGCGCGCAGCGCTCGACCTCAGGCCTTTCACACTCTCAAAACACACAACGAAGACAAGTCGAGCGCGCAGCGCTCGACCACAGACATCATTCAACATGTCCAGACACACACACACCGACACGCACTCACACATACACGTGTACAAACACAAAAACGCACACACACACACGAATTTTCGAGCGCGCAGCGCTCGACCAAGGCCTTTCACACGCTCAAACGTACAAAAATGACAAGTCGAGCGCACAGCGCTCGACCTCAGACATCGGCCAACATCTCCAGACACACACACCCCGACAGGCACTCATACACACGTGTACAAATACAAAAAACGCACACACACTCTCACACACAACCATGACTTGTCGAGCGCGTAGCGCTCGACCACAGACATTCACACTCTCAAACACCTCACAGACGCGTCGGGCTTGTCGAGACCTTTCCAAAAATATATAACATGTGGGCGAAATAATGGCAGAAAAAAAAAAAGCATATTGTTTTTGCAAAAAATATTATTAGGCCCGAGCCCCTGGCCTGCCAAGGGCGAAGGGCCTATTGTTTCTGCAACACAGACAACGACTAGTCGAGCGCGCAGCGCTCGACCTCAGGCCTTTCACACTCTCAAAACACACAACGATGACAAGTCGAGCGCGCAGCGCTCGACCACAGACATCATTCAACATGTCCAGACACACACACACCGACACGCACTCACACATACACGTGTACAAACACAAAAACGCACACACACACATGAATTTTCGAGCGCGCAGCGCTCGACCAAGGCCTTTCACACACTCAAACGTACCAAAATGACAAGTCGAGCGCGCAGCGCTCGACCTCAGACATAGGCCAACATGTCCAGACACACACACCCCAACATGCACTCATACACACATGTACAAACACAAAAAACGCACACACACTCTCACACACAAACATGACTTGTCGAGCGCGTAGCGCTCGACCACAGACATTTACACTCTCAAACACCTGACAGACGCGTCGGGCTTGTCGAGACCTTTCCGAAAATATATAACATGTGGGTGAAATAATGGCAGAAAAAAAAAAAGCATATTGTTTTTGCAAAAAATATTTAGGCCCGAGCCCCTGGCCTGCCAAGGGCGAAGGGCCTATTGTTTCTGCAACACAGACAACGACTAGTCGAGCGCGCAGCGCTCGACCTCAGGCCTTTCGCACTCTCAAAACACACAACGATGACAAGTCGAGCGCGCA